>NW_025335761.1:29540774-29638918 GCF_004798865.1 Varanus komodoensis
CTCCTCCAGCACCACAATTCAAAGGCCTCAGTTCTTCAGCGCTCAGCCTTCCTTATGGTCCAGCTTTCACAGCCATACATTGCAACTGGGAAAACCATAGCCTTGACTATACGTACTTTTGTTGGCAGGGTGATGTCTCTGCTTTTTAGTATGCTGTCTAGATTTGCCATAGCTTTCCTCCCCAGGAGCAAGCATCTTTTAATTTCTTGGCTGCAGTCCCCATCTGCGGTGATCTTGGAGTCCAGGAAAATAAAATCTGTCACTAGAAAATACAATTAATAAGTAAATAAAATATAAACTAATCATTAATTGAGGCAAACCTTTTCTCCAGGGAGCCTCCTTAGCATTTTAGGTGGTAGTGAGAACTACATACAGGAGTCTGTGGGACAGTCAAAACATTTAAAGTCAAACACGCATGAGATCAATGCCAAGAAAAACATTCTGGATACTTAGGTTACCCATTGTGTGACTAATCACTTCAAAATGCCCAGTGTAATAAAAGTTATTTTCCATAAGCCACAGGATGTGAGAAACATACTCATTACAATTTACTTCTTGATCCTTGCTTGGAAGACAATGTGATCAGTACTCTGGTTGTATTCGGCCCCAGGGCTTTAGTTTGTTTGCCTTCTTGTCAAAGGTGATTGTTCACTTTGCAAAAGTACACAGGGGTAGAATTGGTAGGAACCCTGTGGGGGAGCCCAGCCTTCATTGGCCAGGTATAAATTAGTGATGATGAATAAGCTTTCAACTTTATGAAAATCTTCTGAAAAGAAAAAATAAAAAAGAGAGATTTTTCAGAGAAAGTGGTTTTTGTTTAATTTTGGAAGCCAAGTGAATTAGAATTAACAGACATTTTAACAATGGGATTTAATGTAGAAATATCTTCTGCTTAACTAATAAAACTGGACTCTCAAAGCAAAATAAATATCAATACAATAATCGGAATAAAAACTTTTTACATGCAGCTTTTTACATGTGTGATGAAATATACTTCACCTTACAGGTAATATGGGGGAAATTTCTTTCTTGTAATTGTTTCAGTTTGTACTGTAACAGTTTCATGCAGCTACTTTGCACAACTCCCAATTCCCGGTTAGTCTCTACTGACATACCCAATGCCGACTTTACTCTTGTGACCTCACGCCAAAGCACAGACAGGAAGATTGTATTATATACATAGGTAAGGTATTGTCACTTCTAAGAGCCACATTCCCAAAGGCCATCTTCTAGCTGCTTTTTTGCAAGGAAAGTCTCCACTATTTTCTTCTGACAAAACACAGCTAGAAACATGATAACACGGAGAGATGGTTAAGAAACACATGTGCACGTGTTTTACCAGGTAAAACTGGGAATGAAAAATCTGTTTTGTCCCATCATTTGACGGTGATCTAATAAACCTGATTTTCTTTTCAAAATGCAACAGGTTTGAGTGGAGCCCTTGAAGCGGCCGGGCGGCCAGTTTCAACAGCACGCCCACCCACAGGTGAAAATTTTCTTTCAAAATACGTTCTTTCTAGCTAAGAGTTCCCAAGAATTAAGCTATTCTGTATTTATTCTGTTATTGTTATAATATAGTGTGCCACATGTGTACATCTCTGCTACACAGACGTGCACAAGGAGATCTGTGTGAACAGAAGAACTTGCTACTGTTTTCATGACCTGCAAGAGGGTCAAGCAAGCTCTGCCTGAGGAAATTGCTCCTTAGTGTTGCCTGCGTGCTAGGGCAAGACTAACTGTGATTAGATTAATTGCCTAATTCTGAACTTCTGACAGAATTAGTGTGCTTCTAGAGTCAGTTTTTAGAGGAGGCCTTCAGGTGTATTCAGTCAGTATTGAGTTCTTCTCAGACATTAGCAATCCAGGTTAAATAAACAGCATGGAGAGACAGTGTGCTCCAGTCTTGCCTCCTTTTGTCACCGTTTCCATCACAGAGTAACTGCCTTCATAGAAGACCCTTGCCAGTCCATGGGGATTTTCCATGGGATTTGGAAAGTAATACTTTGCATACTTTTCACAAAGAATTGTGTACTTAGCATATTCTATACAAAGAAGTCACTAGACTTGTGAGGTGTTTGCTGAGTTGACCTCAGCTCAGCTTACTTCCTCACCATGGCCAAGTGCATGAAAGACGTCTGGCAAGTGCCAGTGGGCTGTATCCTGTCCTGATCTTTGCATCCTTAAGCACACCATGACTCTGTCTTTTTCACAGTGGGATACAGATACTGCCTTCAGCTCATAACCCTCCTGCATTTCACCACCATTTCTTCCATCTTTTCTCTTAAATACGTTAAGAGATAAAATATGGAATAGACACACATTGCCTCCTAAGGGTTAATACTGGAAGCATTCTAGGTGGAAGCACCCCTCGGTTCATACTCCCACTATGTCGTGAAACTCACTCAAGGTGCAGTCTTGCTGCCCGTCTTCCCCAGGTCACAACGGGGGCCTTGGGGCAGAAAAAGAGCATGCAGGAAGGTGTGGTGGCTGGGGCTGCAGACTTGCTTGGATTCCAGTTGGCATCCCAATCTTCTTCCCTCTCCAGCCCTAAATCTAGATGGATGAAAATGGCTTTCTAGATAAAATGCATGGTGTGAGGGGCGGCAGCAGTGGAGAACACTGGAGAGCACCACTGCCATGCTGTGCATTGGATGCTTGCAAGCTTCCAGTTTTGGAAGTGTGAGCATTTGCCGTGAGGGATTTGCTCCTTCAGTGACTTTGGTCCAGCCATTGTGTCTTTTAGCCTCGTTGACTTTACAGTGCCGGTTTGAGAACAGAATGGCAAAAACCCCATACATGGCACCACCCATGGAAGAATAGCAGGATACAAATGTGATAACAGGCCACCCTTCAATGGCTCCTGCACGTAGCTTCACTTTATGCCACATTATTGGTGCAGAGTGTTTCAGTGTCAAGCATTCATCATGTTTTCTACTTTTTAGCTAAGCGAACTAAGAAGCCTCTTGAGAAAAAGTCTGGGAACAAAGGTAGGAAACTGTGAAACTGTGCCACATTAAACAAATATCAAATGTTAATTAAAGCTCCATCTAGTTATAATTAATCAAGTTATGATTAATCAAGTTATAGTTATCTTGGGTGTTCACAGACTGTAAAGTGGATATTGCTTTTCTGGTTGATGGAAGCTACAATATCGGGCAGCGCAGATTTAATCTGCAGAAGAACTTCGTTGGGAAAGTTGCAATGATGCTGGGAATTGGAATTGAAGGACCACATGTTGGAGTTATACAAGCCAGGTACCAGAAGTATTTCCTATTTGGTGTATCACACCATCTTATAACACTATGCGTACAGTGGTATGCTCTAACTAAGAAATACTTTATTATAGTCTGTACGAGCAAACTCATTCAGTTTCCCATGAAATACCCCTTAGCTGGATGCATCATCTTCAAGCAAAATTAGACAGTTGTCAAAATTTGACATATTTATGCCCATTTCATCTGAGTAAAACCATGGCCACTGGTATCCCTAGGCACAGCTCTTATTTATTTATTATTAAATTTATATTCCACTAAACAATAGTCCAGCACGACTCTCTAAGCAGATTACAAGACACACAGAATCAAAACGATAAGAGATTATAACAATAAGACAATAATTTGCATACCAGTCAACCAATAATAAACAGACATTACATAAACACAAACCATTGCAATATGATATACAGCAGAGGCATGGTGCACCTCCTAACCCCCTGAGAAATCAGCCTGTCTATTCATTTACTGGAAGGGGGCACTGACCACAGTGGGGAGAAGGAACAGTTTCATCTTTAGATCCCAAGAACTGTTCCCTCCCAGCTTCAGTCTAGACTGGTCAGCCTTAAAGTATCTGCTGGTTAGGAAAGTCTGCCCCCTAGTGACTTCAGCCTCATGCACACATTAATTTACAATTCATTGATGTGGTTTAGAACAACCCAGTTGAACAACCCCTACTACCTCTAGTATGCAAGCTGCCAAGGTTTCACCATGCTGGAGCTATGCCACTGACAGAGAGTCACAGGGAGAGCTTATGTTATTTATCATAATGGCTAGAAGTTTGAAGTGGCTGGCCATGCCGTGTAAATCCCTGCCCGCTGAAGGTTCAATGACATCCAGGCACAATATTAAGAATACATTAACTAGCAGAAAAAAGGAGGAGGAAGTAACATGTTGAGCCCTGCCTAGAGCAATAGTTTGAGTAGAAAGAGTGGAACTTCCAGACAGAGGGCTGTTAGTGTTAACAAACAGAAAGCATTGTGCAGCTGTTCTGTCTTTTTCTCCTTAATGGATTTCCCTTAGTAAGAAAAAAGAACAAAAATGATGAAGATGTGGGGAGCACAGAAAGGTTTTGAGGGAAGATGATGCCATCTGGAATTCAGCAAGGCGATGCCATGCTAAAAGTCTCATCTGGAAGTCCTCTAGATAGACAGAAGTACTGACTGCCTACTGTTATTAGACTGGAGCATTTGGCAACCAGAGAAAAGCTCTATTTGAGTATGCCTGTGGTGCTCTTGGCTACATATCACATGGAATCACAGGTAGATCTAATCCCCATATAGGTGTCACAGTGATACGTTATTGGAGGACAAGAAAATTGGGCAGGGTTAAAGAGAGGCGGGCTTGACAGCGCTGGGTTACTTGGAGTGAGTTGGGCCAGACGTCTGAGAGGGGAAGGAAGGTAATGCAGCTGACTCATTCTGTACCCTACACTGCATACCCTGTCTGCATATTCCATCTGATTTTTCTTGACCTCTGCTCATATACTTCCCAAGTTTTTGAAAGATGGTTACTGAAGTTGCCACAAAGGCAGATTTCACAAAAAAAAAAAAAAAAAAACCCACACAAACATGTTTGCTTGTAGACAGTATTTTGATACTTGAAGTAGCTATTCTATCCATTTTTGAAAGCAATTGTTAGGATATAGTATGCATAAGTGGGACCTGCAACAAAATGGTATAGTATCCAGTCACTTATTCATGTCCTCGTTTAAATGCTCTATTTTATTCATCCTCCCTTCCTTTTCCATCCTTCCTTCCAAATAGTATAATTTGGCCATTTAGCATATACTGGGCTCCTTTAGACTCCCCCCAGTTCTGCCCTCTCCCACAAAAAGGGTTTTCTCCAAGCTTGCTGATATTTTCCTCTTCTGCATGGCTGGTGCTGTTTCAACTACATAAAAATTCATGTTCACCCTTGAACTTTGCAAATAAAGGAATTGAGGCAAGACTGGCCATCCACCACCACCTGCACCGAAGCATACAGTAGTTTTAGTGCTATGATGATCCTAAACTTTAAGGTGCTAAGTATTTATATTTAGTAACAGATCGGTTACTCTCATGAGCACAGGCTGGGGATGCTTCCAGATGAGGCTTCTACCTTTCAATTTCTCTGTTGCATTCGCAAAACTTTTTAGAGATTAGCACAAGGAACTGTCCATCTGGGAGTAATTCAGTCAAAGCAGGATTATGATTCACCCTAGGGGTGTTAATGGATTGGAGCACTGGAGAGTAACTCTTAGTTTATTGGCGTTGTCAAAAGATTCCTTATACTAGATCTGACTATCCATTCATGTCTTGCCTTCTGATCCCTTTCTTAAATGGAGGTGCCAGGAATTGTCCTGAGATCTTCCAGATGGAAAGCTCTGTCACTGAGCCACATTCCCCTCCTCAGTTTGAGAAGCGTCCTTGGGCATCTTCAGTCTGGTCCCTGCAGCTGGCCTTGTGCAAAGGCAAATAATCCAGTACTCTAACTTCTCTGGCAATTGCTTCTGAGAGAGAGAGAGAGCACCTGTAATTCTGTTTTTCCCCTCCTCTAAAAGTTAACTACCTGTGAGATCCAGATCCAGAAATTGAGAGTTTTTAAAATTGTCCACTTCTTTGCTTAAAATGTTTTGACTAAATTATGAACTCTACTGTATCCAATACTTGTCAACAAAACAATGGTGGTTACCGTCTGAATGAATTACAGAAAGAAGCAGTTTAAAATACATGTTAAAGCAAAGAAGCCAAAACATCTGGAAGAAGTTATACTGTTTATTACCAAGCTGATGATGAGTTATCATATAAATGTTTCAGTCACAATATTCCAATTATATTTGTGGACTGTAATAGCATCAGAAATGTTTCATTCAAGGGAATTAGTGTCCTCCATGTTCCAAAAATGAACAATTCTTTTGAAAACTTTTTCATAGCCAAGAAAAGCTTTTGTGTTGAAGGGTTGCCACTGAAAAAACCCTTACAAGAGATTAAGGCATGGCAGGATTTAAATTGGAAATAGCACTCCTGGAGTTAGCTATATTGTATCTCTGGCATACAGCCAATTAATATGGTAATTTTGCTTGTGATGGTGCAGAAGAAAGCTATAAAGGAGGAATCTTCAACAGGTGTTTAGAAACAATTTACCGAAGTGAGACCAATACATTTTGAGTATAAATCTTTCTTCAAGGGCAACTTTGAAGGCATTTGGTTATTTCTGTTGCTACATTGCATGTGTATCTTGTCTTTTTTTCCACTTGGAAGGGATCCAAGGCAGCTTACATAACTCCATGTTATCCTCACATATCCTAACAACCCTGTGAGGTAGCTTAAGCTGAGAGTTTGTGACTGGCCCAAAGTCACCCATTGAGCTTCATGGCTGAATGGGGACTAGAAGCTTCACCTCCCAGGTCCCTAGCCCAACACTACTGCCACAACGGCTCCTAGGAACCAGAGCCATCAAAAACTCAAAAATATATCCCATGGAATTAAAACATAGTGCTCTACATCACATTTTATTTCATCTTCTTGTTTGAATGAAAAGGCTATTTTCCAGTCACCCCTGAAGAGGGACAAATACCCAAAATGCACTGACTTCAGAAGGAACAACACCTTACACACTAACTCATTTAACAGAGCTTGGCAGTGAGGATTTAACCCTGCCCACTCCAAACGATCCAGCAGCTTTTGCCTCTGAGGGGTTCCAAGCACATGTTTACAAGGAAAAATGTGTGTTTGGAGGGCACAAAGTAAATGATAGGTAAAGGAAGAGCTGAGCATCTCTACTCTTGCTCTCCACTCCAAATCCTATTCTTAAAAAGCTGCTTTCTATAAAGAAGCTAATACTAAAAGCATTAGGGTTCTACTACGTACATGTTATGTGTATTGATCCCCTCATTTCAATAAACAGCATTCTAACAGCTCCTGCAGTCCCTCCCCATTCCTCTCTTTATTTTGGTGCTGCATGTCTGCTCTGTGTTGCTTTCCCAGCCCATGGCCCTGCCTAAGAGCCTCCCTGCTAGACCAGAGAAAAGGCTTCCCTAGGCCAGCCTTCTGTCTGCACAGCGGCTGATGAGATACACGCATTTAATATTGATGAGCTTCTTGCATGAAAGAAATTCCTAGATGATATACAAGAGCAAGTCTTCATAGGGAGGACAAGATTGCCGTCCTCAGGGCAGCTTGTTTCCTATTGGAAGCCTGCAGTCAGGACAAAAGACCCAGCAGGCACCATGCCATTCACGTTTCCCCAGCACTGTCCTACCACTGGTTGTGGAAGTAATACATAGTCAGCATGGCTAGGAGCCTTTGATGGCTCTCTCCTCCAGGAACTATCCACTTACAGGTAAAGCCCCTTCCCCAGTCATTCATAAGCCAAGACTGGAGGTGTGGATGCTGCTGATGGACTTCATGAGAGGTGGCCCTGTAGATCGTTGTGTGTGCTGGTTGCCATCAAGTTCTCGAGGCAGAAGCTAAAAGGAAAGCAAAAGGTTAGGCTGAAAGAAAAAGTAGGACAGTGAGTCTTTATTCCAACAAGAAAAACAGATCTAGGAAGAGAAATGAAAAGGTAAAACATGCTGGTTTGGAATAGATAAAACTTTCACTGGCTCAGGAATACCGAAACCAGTTATTTATTTATTTATTTATAACATTTTTATGCTGCCCCCATTGCAACAAAGCCTTGGGGCGGCTTACAATGTTTTCCTTCTGAGCAATGACTCTATGGGCTGCCTTTAAGGCTACAATCCTATGCAAATTTAGACAAAAAGCTTACAGCTACCGGCTGGGGTATGCAGGGAGTTTTAGGCCATTTTTTTTGCCTAAACTTGCATAGGATTATACCTTAGCATAAGGCTTAGATTAGCTCCTGGCGCTTTGTTATATGGACAGCTAGGTATCTAATATTATAGCAAAACCAGAGCTGACTCCCTGGCCAGATGTTATGCCACTTGCATACAGTTTTAAAAGGGTTCAGCCAGAAATTTTTCCAGCTTTTATTTGGAGATTGAATATGGAACTTTCCACATGGAAAGCATGCATTCTGTCACGGAGTTGTGTCGCTTCACCTTATCCTAACCATGACTAAGTAGGAATTTATTTTGTACCTTTTAGTTAGATTCTCTAACTTCTCTCCACAAGGTTCTCTAGCTTTGCTATGTAAAAATGTTGTTGTTATTAACAACAATCATATCCATCAAAAGGTAGCGGCTACAAAACATTCTTCTTTGATAATTGCTTTTTGAACCTGTAAAGGGTTTGGTTTGGCAGTCACCTAACATCTTGATCTCATAAACTGTGGCTGTCGATAAGGAGGGGGGGGGGTGTGTGTGGCAGGGTCCCGCTATGGGCCAGGAACATGCCAAATTAACCCTGGTGAACCTGGGACCTTTGGCTGCAAAGTATGTGTACCACCTCTGAGTTACGCCCCCGCTGAGAGAATGTGGCAAATCAAAAGAGCAGTTGGGTACCTGCACAAGCAGAAAGACTACATAGCTTAGGAAGGAGGGAGGGAGGGAGGAAGGGAGGAAGGAAGGAAGGGAGGAAGACAGACAGACAGACAGACAGACAGAATAAAGGATGGGGGTTCCTTCCAGAGATTTGCTTGCAAAGTTAAAATGGTGAGATGCACACTTGGCAAGATCAAATCAGAAAAGATGAGTCGCATTCCATAATCCCAATGGTACTAGCATATTGTCCCAGCTAAGGCAATGATGGTCTTGTGAACACTTACAGGCATACAGTGCCTGACACACACCATGGCTTAATTAAGCCACTGTTAGCATCTTTAAGCTGTAATGGTTGTGTGAACCTGGGCAATGTGATCCCTTTGCTATCTACAGCACCGCAGTGATTTGACATATGTGGTAATTAAAACACCACAAAGAACTTAATTTCCTTCTAGATAAATGTTGGTCTGTTAGTGTATACATTTTTTAAAAATCAAGATCATATAACCCTCATTTTTACAGACTTCTGTTGTATTGCATGTGATAAAATTGTGTTTCTTATGGTCTTCCTGTGAGATGTGTACCCCCGTGAGTAAGTATGGAGGCCTAATCCATTTATGTATATAGTGCCATGGGTGGAAGACTGTGAGAGGCTCAAAACAGTCAAACAAACAAACCAGGTTTCCTCCTCCATCTCCTTCCCACACAGTCATGTGTCATTACAGAGATAACAGTTAAATCATACAGCATTGTTGGAGAGATCCACAATGAATTCAAATGAGTTTGGATCTCTGTAAGACCAGCTTTTCCCTAGTCACAAAATTTCAGTGGACTTGCAGACTTTTTTATTTAGAATAATCTTATGCAAATTTGGAAAAAAGTCATGGAAAAACATAAAAAATAAAAAACTGAACGTGTGGATTTCCTCTGTAGATTAAAATGTGAAAATGCATACTTAAAGGGGGATTTGTGTGGTTTAGGCAGCTAGGGACAGTTTCTTAAGTGGGAATTTGTGGAAATGCATACAAATTCATTAATACAAAAATTTGATTCCATTAATGAGTAGATGGTAGAATGAAACACATCTGGCAAACCATAAAATACAAGTAGAATTGATTTAATCAAGCCCATATCCCCCTGTTCAGAACATAACTGAATTATGAGGCACATGGAAGCAGACCTGGGTGGGAAGAAGGAAGACCTCCCCCATTGCGCCCATACAAGCACATGGAAGGCAGAAGAAAATGTCAGTGGAACTCCAGAGTATCAACTTTAGCATGTCCTGTTACTGTTTTTTTTTGTTGTTGTTTTTTTCATAGTGAACAACCAAAAATTGAATTTTATCTCAAAAACTTCACTGCATCAAAAGATGTCTTATTTGCCATAAAAGAGATAGGTTTCCAAGGAGGCGATTCGAATACAGGTAAGTACATGCTTGTGGTGACAAAATA
This sequence comes from Varanus komodoensis, assembly GCF_004798865.1. Lineage (NCBI taxonomy): Eukaryota > Metazoa > Chordata > Lepidosauria > Squamata > Varanidae > Varanus > Varanus komodoensis. Next base: position 29,550,923 of record NW_025335761.1, read on the forward strand.
AGAATACATTTTTTGGAATAATTATGGATGAAATCCAAAATTACCTGAATGGAGTTCTGATAGTGAAATGGGACGTCTTTTCCCTCTCACGTTCTGCTGGCTCTGCTCCTTCCCAGTCTGCTCTGGAGAATACTCCAGCCATCCAGAATAGGCGGTTGTGATAGTGTGCAGGCAGAAGGGGAAATCATCTGCCTTCTCTGTTCCCCTAAAAGAATCCATTCTGTTAGTGGGAAGGAATAATTAGATACAAATCCATGGAACTGACTGACGACTGCTCCTCATGTGTGCCATTTTCACAGCCCAGTTTTGTCTAAAATAAAGCATAATTTTATGTAACTACAGTGGAAATAAAAAGGCAGCTTTGCCCAAGAAGGAAGTTTTGCAGAAGGTCATCTGTACATGGCAGGAAGTCTTCATGTAGAGCAGCGATGGGCAATGCGGTGCCCACAAGCCCCAGCAGCTCCGCAAACAGCTTTGGCACCAATCCAGGCCCTACGCCTCCCAGATGTTTAAAAGAATGAACAGATTTTCTTATTGGCCACTGGATCACTGTGAAATAGATCGTGGTGCTGAAAACTGTCATTTCAAAGGAATTCTTCAGTATGTTGTGGCCCAGACCCCACCTCTGTCTTGTACGTCCACTGTTTTGTGGTGGTGCCCACTACAGTTTTTCAGATCTCCAAGTTTGTTCAGTGAACCCAAGACTGCGTGTGCCTGCAGAGAGCCAACCACGAGAGTAGAAAACGGAAATACAGACACATGCTTCTGAGCACAGCCAGACAAGATCGATTTATCACCGTATTGCCACTTGAAATACAGTTTTACAAATCACCATTGTACAGCTAGGAATGTTATGATAATGTATGAGTTGGTGCATATTTCAAAACCGTTCCTATTAACTGTTCTTCAGTTCTTGGTCTGTGAGGCCGCTGTTTTGGATGTTAAACTACTGTAAGCTGTTTCCAGCTGTAATGAAACCTGATCATTAAAAGCCAATATTGTTTTCCTTTTTCCATATTAGGGAAGGCTTTGAAACACACAGCTCAACGATTTTTTTCCATTGAAAACGGGGTACGCAAAGGCATCCCTAAAATTGTTGTAGTTCTCATAGATGGCTGGCCCTCAGATGATATGGAAGAAGCTGGTATATTGGCCAGAGAATTTGGTGTTAATGTATTCATTGTATCCGTTGCAAAACCTAGCCCTGAAGAACTTGGGATGGTTCAAGATGTTGGCTTTATCGAGAAGGTGAGATGGAAATTTCCTAAATTGTCTACTTCTGTCTGGGCTTGAAGCTGTAAGAGATTCTTAAGAGGTTCTCCAGCTAAATTAAATCAGGAAGTTATAACCCTTACTGTTGCCAGTTCTGTAAAAAGAAAAGGGTGCCATTAGTAGAAAGAGAGCTGACGGCTAAGGAACAGAAAGTCACAGGATGACCGGTTATATACAGTGGTACCTTGGCTCACGAACTTAATCCATTCCAGGACTCTGGTTGTGACCCAAATTGGTTGTGAGCCAAGTTAAATATCCCCATAAGGTTCAATGTAAATGAGGTTAATCCGTTCTGTAACCATTTTTTAAATCAGAAAAATGTGAAACAAAATGACAACAACAAAGATCGTGGTCTTCTCCTCCCCTCCACCCCGAGCACAAGCGCAGCCACCTCCCTGCTCCCCACCCCCAGCATGACCAACATCGCACCTGTCATCCCAGCATGTGCCCACCATCCCGGTGCGCTGGGGGTGGGGGGAGAGACGGGCATGATCGTGGGTGCACTGGGGGAAGAAGAGACAGGTGCAAATGGTGCACTGGGGGAGGGAGAGATGGGCGCAATCTTGGCCATCTCTCACCAGCACAATTGCGGCCATTTCCCCACTCGGGGGTGGGGTGGGGAGATGGCTGCGATCGTGCTGGTTGTGGGGGATGACCAAGATTGTGCCCATCTTTCCTGCAGGAGCACACCTGTGATCACGCGCACCTTCCCTGCATGAAAGCAACTGCAATTGTGGCATTGGGTGGCGACCAAGATCGCAGCCATCCCCCCCACCGCCAGTGGAGAGATCACTGGGGGTGGGGGGGATGGCTGCGATCCTGGTTGCCACCCAATGCGGTGTTCACGACCCATGTCAAAATTTTAATGAAATTTTTGTTCGTGACCCGATTTGTTCATGAACCAGGGAGTTCGTGAGCCGAGGTACCACTGTAATAATGGTACCAATGGGTAATAATAACAACAATGGGTAAGTTATATTGGGGAACTAATGCATTTTTCAAGTATTAAATATGCTATTGAGTCCTAAGAAAATATGTGATTGCTATAATTCACAAGGGAAGATACGAGTACCTTATTGACAGAAATGCCAAAAATGACACCTTATTGCACTCCATTCCCTCAAAAGTTGATTTTGTAGAAAGGGTTTAACTAAAATCAGTTTAGTAGTAGAAGTGCAAAATCCATGGTTTGTGTTTTGTTTTTAAAATAGGCTGTTTGTCGAAACAATGGCTTCTTTTCCTACAACATACCAAGCTGGTTTGGCACTACAAAATATGTGAAGCCCCTCGTTCAAAAGCTCTGTGCTCATGAACAAATGCTATGCAGCAAGACTTGCTACAACTCCGTGAACATAGCTTTTCTGATCGATGGCTCAAGCAGTGTTGGCGATAGCAACTTCCGTCTCATGCTTGAATTTATCAGCAATGTTGCCAAATCATTTGAAATCACAGATATTGGTGCTAAAGTAGCAGCAGTGCAGTTCACTTATGATCAGCATATTGAATTCAGCTTTGCAGATTATGTCACAAAAGACGACGTTATTTCTGGTCTTCGGGGAATCCGCTACATGAGTGGGGGTACATCCACAGGAGAAGCCATTAGCTACACAACCAGAAATGTGTTTGGACCTGTAAGAGATGGGCCCAACAAAAATTTTCTGGTTATTTTGACTGATGGTCAGTCTTACGATGATGTCCGAGGGCCTGCTGCTTCTGCTCATAAAGCAGGTGAGTATCACTACCTGTGATCATACAAATTACGAGCAATCCATCATACTCCCTTTTCAAACTTCTTATTAATGACATTTATAACAAACTGAATGCAGGTGAAGCTGTAGTTATAGGATCAGTTTAAACAAAGCTGACTGCCATGGCTTATTTCAAAACATCAGACATGGTAGTTTTTGTGAAGGGTTCGGTATTTCCCAGTAACTGCATTTACGAGGATTTCTCTAAGTAGGTAACATCTGGAAAATACTTAGGCTGAAGCATAAAGGCATACTGGGGGCAATTTCATAGGTGTTCATTGCTAAATATATGGAATATATGGATATGAAAAGACTGATCTCTTTAGGATATTTGCTTAACAAAGACTTCCACTATGTCAGGTTGGGATGCAGCAATAATTAATGCTGATCCAGAATCCAAAGCACTCCCCCCTAGTGCTCTAACATCATTTCATAAACTGCTGTACAGTTTTCACCATCAGTATGAGGGAGTGGGACTGAAAAATTCTCACTATTGTTCTCTATCTTTTTTTTTTTTTTTGGTTGTGCGTTGTTCATTTTTTCTGGTTTTGTTTTGTTTTCATTTGTTTTTGTTCCCCTGTTTTCTTGATTGGGCCAAGAGCTTTTCAACATCCCCTCATAGCTCTTTCAAATTCAAGTAGCACTATCTCACAGCAATTAGGCAGAAGTCTTTATGGTGGATGATGCCTTTGGCTTACATTTTATAAATGGAAAGTATCTAGAAACAGTTGTTACGTCTGTTTGAACTTTAAATAGGCCTTTAAACAGTGTTCCTTCTTGACAATTTGTTGTAGGTATCACCATCTTCTCTGTTGGCGTTGCTTGGGCTCCACTAGAGGATTTAAAAGATATGGCATCGGAACCAAAGGAAACACATACTTTCTTCACAAGGGAATTTACAGGACTGGGACAGATTGTTCCTGATGTTGTTAGAGCCATTTGCAGAGATTTCATGGACTCCAAACAATGAATGGAAGGCTGAAGGAGACGAGTCTCAGCACATCAGGAAAGCTAAGGAGGTCTCTCTATCTAGAGCAAATGATATTCTAGCACACAAAGTTGCTAAGAGTAACTCTTCTACTTTCTTTATGCAAAACTTCTACTGATGTCAGTTCAAGTTTTGCTAGAATGCATAGGAAGTAGAAAATTTGGCCACGTTAACATTGTGTATGTATATTATATTTAATATTCCTCAGTTAAAAAGTGATGTAGATCTTATAGTTATGATTACCTGATATGTATAGAGAGAAAATATACAGCTACTCCTGGCATTAAATGCTGTCACCTAACTAGTCTCACCAATTAAAATGAAAAATTGAGATACATTGTATTAAGTGGAAAAGAATTTGCTCAAGAATGCTGTCAACTATGGTGAAAGAGTATTTTTAGTGAGTCAAAATCAAACATATTCCAGGTACTAGTGTTTAGCAAGCTATATATAGCTTGCTACAGTAAACTGATTAAAAAATTAACTCCTTTGAAGTAAATTACTACAAGGGATGAAAAGTGGCTGCTAATCAAGATGCTAATCACGAGATTACACCAAAGAGCTCACTAAACTGGCTAAGTCTGGATTTCAACAGGATACCTTAATTGTGTTCATTTTACAAATGACTTAACCATTTGAAATATTTAATCATAGTGTCACATCCTTATTACACATAATTTTTCAAACTTTTGTAAACTATTGGGGGATTCTCAATAAGCTAAATTAGTCCAATGATGTTAATGGGGGTGACGCTCATTGAAATCCTAATGCTGTAGATTAAATTACTATGGATTTAATAGTCCTCCAAGCAACTGCAAAAATAGCTTTTCCCCATGTTTACCATGCTTTTGGTTGTAAAGTTTACAAGCAGTTATGAAAGTATAAACGAGATCATGTTTATCTGGCTTTTAACATTTTTTGAAAAAAATAACTATTGTCATGGATGTTTATTCATGTTAGCACAACACATTTCTAGAAATGCTGCATGTTTTCTGACAAAGCCTCTCTTTAAAAATAATGAAAACTGAATTTTAAGAGGTGCATTGTAGTATTGTAGAGCAAAAGTGGCTGTCACCAGGCCTTACACCAGCATGCCTGAGACACACTCATATCCTCATTCTGGAAGAAAATGCCAGAATCATGCTGTCTTCCTAAACTTTGCTCAGTCTGCATGTACGAACCATTAGGAGGAGGGAAGGGAATCATGTGTATGCTGCAATTTTGCAGGGGCACAGGAAAAGTGCAGCTATGGCACTGGGTGCAAAATTCCTAGGCAGGCTGGAGAAAGTTTGGACTCAGGCTATTTTCTTCTGTCTCATACAATGGATTGCATCCTTTATTTGAATAGCTTTGTGCATCTTATAGCTCATCTTTTCTTAGTGCAGAATCTAAACAGCAGTGGCACAAGATTTTGTTTCTCTTTTTTGATGTAAAGCACACACAGTCCTGCCAGCCATTTTATTGCATACCATGGAAAGGGAAATGGCAAGGCCTGTAACTAAAGGACACCAGCCAAAGGAGGAGATGTCCTACCTGCCCCAACCTGCAAACACACTGCAGCAATTGAGGGAAGTACTGAATCTCTGAATACAGGAAAGGATAAAAATGTTCTAAAATGATGCTGTGCCTGCAAACTAGCGAACATTTGGAGATGAATGAACAGCAATGAACAGCAAACCTAAGTTTAATTTGACAAATTATAATATATTGATATGTGTGGGAGAGAAGGGAAGATCTCTAGTTCTTCAAGAATCTCACAAGGTTCCTACACTCCTCTAAGCCTCAGGATCTAATCTTTGCTTTTAAAAATAGTTGAGATAGGAAATAGGCAAGGGGATTCTGAGGAATGCTCAGTGCTAATTTATTATGTATTAGTATTAAATTAAATTAGTATTACATTATTAATATTAAATGTTTTAGAAGGTTGTTTCCCTGACACAAAGATGAACCAACACATAAACAGTCAAGGTAATTTCCTTTGTTTAAAGAATCTATTTAACAATCAGGTGCAGGTCAGTTGCCAGTAATAGCACACATTAACTCTTTTAAGTATTCGTATCTGATCAGTGGAATATTGCATACTCCCAGCCATTTCTGTAACATTTTGGTGTGAACAGGTTTCCAGTTGACTGTTCTGTTCTCTCATTCATTCCTGCATGCAGTGCATCAAGGACGTTCTTTACTCCAATTTCTGCTTCCTTCTGGCAGCCTTTCTGCAAACTCTTACAGAAGGTCTACATTCACATGACAGTGTGCATAAGAGGCATAACTAATCACATCTGAACCAAAATTCAGTAGTTAGCTTAATCACATCCTGCTCATTGAGAGATAAGTATCATATTCTATATACACGTATACTGCCTTAAAAGTATAGTGATTCCATTTGGTACTTACTGCAGAGGCATGAAGGTGGGGACACCAAACCTACATTTTGTATACACATTTGCTTAACGTGTCTATAAAGCAAAAGATCGTTGTGTTTTCTTAAATCATATAAGAAGTCTGGTTTCTAATAAAACAAAATGAAATTGGAATAGCGAATAGGTTTTTATCTGGAATGCACAAACATTAGATTAGTGACTACCACCACTACAAATAGTTTACCTTCTGCATACTTTTCTGCTTTAATATTATATCATAGGGGATGAAGCACATGGAAAGAAAATATAAATGTTCCACCAATTAAAGTTAATTTTTCCATTTCCTGTTCTAGCCAGCCTTTAATGTTACAGCATTGTGAAACCTGATTTTAAGGTAAGCAGTTGGATAAAAAAAAGCAGCAGCAGTAGCAGCAGCAAATGTCCAAATCTACAAAGAGCGATCCCCATGCAGGAACAGCACTCTACACTTACACACACTTACACAAAGAACAGAAAAAAACCAAGACATATATTGCAATGGCGTATCCTCAGGAATGCTCAACAAAAATATGTGAAGGAATAATGTGGATAAGGCAAAATCAGGTTACATTTTGCAGCATGACTTGCAACAATGCCAGCCATTATACTCCAAGAGACAGATGTACTACTGCAAGCTTTTGAGAATGGAACAGGGCTTTCCATACTTGTTACAATTTAATTATGATTTAATTGAAGTCTTCCTACCCATTCAATTCTGCTGTTTCTAAACTTCAGCAAGTACCCCTGAACTTTTAGACCCATTTGTTGGTGGCATCAGAAGGACATGGCATGGGGGTGGAGGTCGGGAATGAACATTCACTAAATGGCTGCTGTGGTATATATGGCTGTTGACAAAACACCCATTTCACAGATGGCAAACTGGTGAAACGTAATTCCCCAAGATCCTATTTCAAAGGCAATAGTGATATCTGAGCAACAAAACCACCAGTTAGAACCCAATTTTTCTTTTCCAATGGACCACCCATTTCATGGAATGAATTCTGTCTTTGGCAATATTTCCTCCCTTCTGTCTCCTGTGATGCACAAAAGAATCCCAAAAGAGAAACCTGCACACACTTGGGAGGGTGGTAAAGTGTGCGTGTGTGCATGCCTGCTAGATAGTCCTACTATTCCTTCCAAAAGATCCTATCTGCCTTCCCTTTCTCCTGATCTCTCACAGGACCCCTGCCGCTCTTTCCACCTGATCAGGTCTTACCCGACTGGCTTCTGCATTCCTTCTATGACTCTGGCTTTCCCCTAGAACCTCATCACCTTATTATCCCCTCAGACTGCACCTGCTGTTTCTACAGCCCATTCTACCTCAGCCTTTCTTATTGTTATAGGACTTCTGCACCCCTCAGCACTGTTCAACCAGCAAAAATCTCTCTTCTCTCTGCAACTAATCCAATGGTCTACTAATTAGGATGGAAGTGGGTATATGCAGCAATGGCGAAGGTGACCATTTACTTGACTTTCTCTCATTAGTTTAAGTAGTGGAAGTGGATTTATGGTTAAAGTACATACTGCTCAGGCTGGTATGCCCTTGATTTTGACTTTTTCAAAATAAATCCTTATTTCATTATGCTGTGATGCACTGAACAGTATGGACCCCATGATTAGCTCAAAGCGATGTTTGATCTGTATGATCTGGAGCTGCACATTGCCCCTACTCTCTATTTTAATTCAGGTGTTGCCGAAATGAGCAATAATGATATAAAGAGACCTTCTGAAGGATGAGACTTTGTGAAAGGAAGATCCTTCACTTAAACTTCTTTGGCTACTAGTGCTCTTAGGTTCTGTGATATAACAACAAAACTCTTGCAGAAGCTATTCAGATCAGTATACAGATATAACATAAAACTTGTCCTTTTATTATTCACAGTAGAGTGCACTACACCAACATCTATTTCAGAGCTTTGTCAACAAAATCCAGCAGGGCATAGTAATAGCATGTAACAGCACACCAGTGTGTAATGTCAATGCAACGTAAGGGACGTGTTGCTTGACTGATCTTGTTAATAAGGGTGGAGGCTTACTCTGTTCCACTTTCCTACAAGTCTGCACCAAGGGAGAATTTAACCTTTTGGGGAGGGAGGAGGAACTGTTTGTCAAGGTTTAAATGCAAAAAAGCTGTGTATAGACAGTTTACTCCATTTTTAAGGTTCTCAGAACTATAGCAATGTTAACATGTCAGTCACCTTTTTTCTTACACACAAATTGTGTATTATAAGTAATTTGCAGTGAAAATAATTGTGCTCTGATGCATTTTCATTTCTCTTAAAAATACCAGCGATGTGAGTTGATTTACATGGCACAACTGCACAAGGAGTCTTTTTCTTCTCTTCCCTGGTTACCTCAATCAGAATTTGAGCATTCCAGGGACGCAGGGATCGGGGGAATCCATTCCACTGGTAGATGGAAAGGAATGATACCTAGTAAGTGAGGAAATATAGTTATTCTGGAAGGAAATAATCATGGGATTATTCTTCTGTTGAGTTATTCCCCTCCAATCTCAACAGTCTTTGATCAAGTAAAGGCTCTGCTCATTGATGAGGGCATTTTCACTGTTTCTCCTTCCTGCTGCCACTCTATATGCCATCTTCCATCTGGAACAGGAAGAGGTTGATAGGATGAGAACTGGCAGAAATTCCTTCCTCTTCCTGTTAGAGAAGCCCCCTACTGAATCAAAATTGAATTCAATCCATTACATTTTACTTGTTTCTCCATGTGCTCTTGAGCAGAAAGAATACAAATGTCTGAAATTGAAAACACAATCTTTAACAAAAAATACACAAGTATGCCTCTTTCTCATTTTTAATACAATTTCAAAGAAGAGCACAGCTTCTGTTTGGCAATGTTTATTAAAGAATCACATTTCATTTAAGCATTAGAATGTAGCAATCTGGAAAAACTGCCAGAAACAATGTTTGACTTAAGAAAAGGCAATTATGAAATTACTTTCAATAAAAATAAAAAACACATACACTCTTGCTGGTTAATTAGTGAATGCCTTACACTGGGGGGTGGGGGAAAACAAGAGTGCAAATCAGAACAATTTAAAAAAATCTTACACAAGCCTGAAATCCTCAACATAATCTCAGTGGACAAGGGTGGCATTTTCCCTTTTATTTATAATATAAATTTAATGCACCACATTGCTAACAATGATGCTACTACTTTTTATAAAACATCAGTTGTTATAAACAATATATGATTACATTACTCTGTCAAAGGTACATTACTACCTTGTTTTCTTCCAGTTCAGTCTGAGATACATTCTCTTTACTAATTTAGATGCACAACATGAAAACGTAATTTCCACTCTTTATAAGAACATCTTCCAAGTAGCAGTAATGTGCTTAGTTACTGTGCTATTGTTTCAAGAAATACTATCCTTAGCTGATAGTGTGCTTATTTTTCTCTTTAAAGAATTGGGCCATTTATAAAAATAATCTATGACTGAAAGATATGCTGCAACAGGAAATAAATTATTATGCACAGATTCTATCAACTACTGTGCCATAAGCAATCACAAACTCCATCATTTTATGTTGCTGGATAGGGAAGCATGAAATAATGTAAAAAATCAAGTTTTCATTGATTAGCAAGTTTTACACTTTAAAAGTATCCTTTAGTGTAAAGGCACAACAATCTCAAAATGTATAAGGCCAAGATTTTCTTAAGGCCCTACAATCAAATTGTATCTAAAGCTTCAATCCTATAAACTTATTTCATTAAACTCAATGGAGCTTACTTTTGGGTAGACATATATGATTGTATAAGTGTGTCCATACAATGAGATCACCAGACCATTAAACACACACACATACACACACACAACTGCCCCACCCCAGTACAATAGTTGCTTTGACATTGTGTTTCCTATTTGAAAAATACCTTATCACATAAGAAATATACTCTTGAAACAAGTTCTTATACAGGAGTGGTGTTGTCAGAAACTATTGCTAAATATTTCAAGTGTTTAAAAGCAATGCATTTTATTTAAAATGTGTAAAATGTTTTGTTGCTAGATTTAAAACCATTATTTTCTAATTTAATAATCTGGAGAATAAAATGCCACTTATAACTTTGCAACACAAAATATAGCCAACAGTAACATACAGGTACACCATTTAGTATTTATTATATGCATTTTATATACATTATTTTTTAAACAGCTGAACTTTTGCTATGTTGTACAATCTTAAAAATTTGCTGATTCATTGTTTGTAAAACAGAAAACTTACAAAACTCATCAAAACTCGCAAACTGATCAGAAAGATTTTTGTGGAAGACTAGAAAAAATACTTTATTGTCTTAATCATGCAGTTACACAAACAAAATCTTTTAGCTACACCATCAACTGAAGCACATCTGAAAAAAAACAAATCAAAGTAGGGAATAACTATTCCAAACACAGCCAATTTCTGACTCTTTGATTCACTACTTTTGCATTCTATTTGAACTGCAAATAAAACATTTTCACTCCAAAAGTTCTGAAAACGACTTTCTGGAATTAACTTTACTCCAGACAGGTCACTGGAAAAAAGTTTATCTGCAACTTTAAAAACCATTACATGTTCCATTTTTAGTCTATTTTAGACTGTTCAAAGAGTGCCGTAATAGATATACAGGGCCCCCTAACACGCTACATAAAAAGAATATATAGTCCAACAAAAAGTGAAATAAATAATAGGCCATTAGCCAGATGGGTAATCCTTGATAAATAATCTCGTAAATACAGTAAGATGTACAAAATATCACATAGTGATAGGATGCCAAGATTAATTTTAAAAGTTCATTGGGAAGGCTGGGGATGCTTAGTTCCTTTATGTTTCTTTTATATACTTCTGTACAGTCCTTTAAGAAGCCAGTAATGCAATGATGATGAATTAGCATCCTGATGAAAGGACTGAGCTGAACTTTGTTAGGCAACAAAGGGAACTGTGGTTACAGGACAGTGGGCCAGCAAGATCTCTGCGGTTTAGGGTACTTTAATGCCAAAACAACATCATTCATACAATCTTGAGCACTGTTGTGACAGGCTAAATATATAAAAGACATATAAAAACTAGAATTTTATCCAAATATTTTGTGCAACTAATGCTAAATATTTTAAGTTAATTCCTTTTTCTTTAAAGCAAAATAAAAGTTTAAAAGAGGAATCTGTGGCATTTGACTGATAAACAAAAGTTACTAAGAGATGCAAAGAAAGCTACTCTTGGAGCTCACTCCCACCCCCCACCCTCACAAGAGCACCACATTCCTAACCCTAAGGCAGCACACAGAGTCCAAAATAAAAGTCTTTAGTAAGATCCGACTCCACGTTCGTTTAAAGACACACCTAAAGTACAGACAAACGCGCAGTTCATATCCAGTCAAGGCTACAAATACTGGTATGCTTTTTCCCCAAAAATACAGTAATTACAGTTTAAATGAATCAGCCCAGCATTATTCACGAGATCGTGATTTGACCAATTTATACCCACCCCAAGCACAGTCTCTGCTGAGGCTGGTCACATGTAGTGTCTCATCAGTAACCGTTTCAGAGATGGCAGTGACACATTCCTTCTTTTGTCCTGGGCAAACCTGCTACACAGGATGCAGGTTTGCTTTGTTATGTCACACAAATACTTTGGCAAGGGCATCAGCTCCTGCACTGGCAATATATGCTTTTGATGGATGAAAAGCTACATCGTAAATGGATTCATCCAACTTTTTTCTATGTGCTGTTATTTCTTGCACACATGTTTTGCTGTCCAAATTCCATAATCTAATAGAGCAATCATGGCCTGAATGAAGAGAAAAATAGAATTAGACTTTCAGACACAACAAAAGAAGCATTTCAACAACATCTGCAGGCAGTGCAAGAGATTGCTAACTTACTTCCAGACATTAAGTAGATTCCATTAGGATCCACAGCTAAACTTGTGACAGCATCCAAGTGAGCAACCATAGAATGGATCATTTTACCTAACAGCCAAGTACAGGGAAAAAGAGAAGTATGACAAGTTTATATTTGATGGACTAAAGATTCAAACCAATTTACAGAAATTCTGTACAAACGAACAGCCTTGCTGAATCACACTAAGGCCCAATTAAGTCCATGATTCTGTTTCAAGAAGCCTACAAACATGGTATAAAGACCTTGATTTGTCTGTGAAATCATTCCTGGAATCAGCAACAGTTAAGAAAAGTATTTTAAAGGGCCAGTTATTTATGACACTTAGATACTTCATTTTTATACTAACTTTAATCTGATCTCCAGTTCTTGTTGGGTGCCAGGCTGAGATGCTTACCAATATGAGACATAAGAGTTGCAGAATACAAGAGAAACAAAGTCAGGTAAATACAGAAAAATCCCCAGTCAGCCAATGAGGGCTCCAAAAACACTGAATGCACAGGACATAAATGGAATAGAAAGAACAGACTGGGAGATCTGGGGCAAGGGACTGGCATTTGCTAGCCCCTGATTTCCATTCTTGGACTCCAGATACTGCAACTTCAAAAATGTCATCAAATGGTACTTTGCTTTTAATGCCAAGCTTAGGGAAATAAACACAGGCTGGGCATTTCCCTTCAAGAAGTTCTTTTCCAGCCATTGCTGTGATCTTACAGCAGTACAAAAGGATGAACAGAGGTGAGGAATCCAGAGAGTAGAGGGAAAAGGTTGAAAGGGGACTTGAATGTCATGCATAAAAAGGAAAGGTATGACACTGCAAGGAACAGCAAATGGAGGAAGTAAAGCAAAAATACAGAAGGGAAGGAATAAGCAGGTAAATAAAGGACAGATGGGAAAATGAGAAAGGGTGCTACCCAAAAGTGATGAATTGCAGTACTGTGTGTACTCATTTCCTTACCTGTTTTATTATCAAAAAACTTGATGTGTCTATCTTCATGAGCTGTTATTGTTACAGGGAGTGTTGGATGACTTACTACCCTGTTAATGTGATTGCTTGACTGTAAACCTGAGAATAAAATAGAGGTAACAATCAGATAATGAAGAAATGCAACTGCACTCAAATAATGAGAATGAGTTTCATACTTGTACTTCAAAATTTGAAACACTGTAAGTTATAAAAATTACTAAGGTATGATCCTTAAAAATTATTGAAGTAAAAAAATACTAAAGGTGAAGTCTTATGCATGTTCAGATATGAAAAGTTCAACAATTCCTAGCATTCTCAAGTCTTGTAAATTATTGCTGTCTAAATATGCTCAGGATTGCATCCTAAATTAGCCAATCCTATGCCAGAAATTTCTACTATAGCTATGTATAAGAGTGTGCACTTGTGTTCCAAGGGCTGGACTTACGAAGAACCAAAGGTATATTAGAAAATTTACAAATGGAGACTCCTACTGTGATACCAAGATTTCCAAGACCACTTTGTGAGTTCACAGCAGAGCAGATTTTAAAACAACTCAAACAATCAAGCGGTTTGTGACATATCTCGGTTGTGTTGTGACATATCTCTGCTTTAGAGCAGCCCAACTATAGCAATGCTAAAATAGCTCAGACACTATATCAATGAGCTGTGAGCTCATTTTTCACTCATGTAAGGATTAATTTGAAGAACATTTCGTGTAATTAGATTACAATTTGATAGCTGCATACAAAACTTTCTACCGGTCTTGCTTAACACACTGTAAGATCATGTTCTAGTTGCAACGGTGAGACAAAAGCTGTGAGAACTCACTAAGCTTACCAGAATCAACCTGTGATGAAAGCATTACCAGTGACTGGGATGTTTCCAAATCATAGATGACAGTGTTGCCAGTGCTAAATGATGTCACCATATGAGCAGGATCACAGCCTATAAAGTCAACTGATGTGGGTATTCCATATTCTGGAGGAGAAAGGAAAGGAGCAGCAGAGGTTCTGTTAAAAAGGATAAATTCACCATCCTAAACTGTTTACATCCAGTGTAGCCCATAATACCAACTTCTTATACATGGAAATATTTTCATATGGATAATTAATTTTAATCAATTTACATTGTTTAAACAAACCTAATCAAATTCCAAAAAACTAATCTACATTTCTTTTTAACTCAATTCTAATGCTTCTAAGTATAGTTGCCATCCTAAATTAAATGGCACAAGTTCAGGATATCTGACAGGAAGGGATTTCCCGATGCTGCACTTGTTGCTGAGGCATGGCTAGCTGTGTCTCTGTGGCCACACCTGGACCTGAACTTGGGAGCTTCATTCGTCACCTCTCCTAATATTTTGATGCATGGTTAAAAACCTTTTTCATTCCAGAAATTGAACAATCTGCCAGGTTGAATTTTTGTGTTGGAAAGTCATACTATAGCTGTTTTCTCCTCAAAAGCCTGTCTCCAGGGGTTTACATCCTCTTATTTTCCTCTGCTGGGAACCTTTCCTGAGCAGAGTTTTACTCAGGACACTCTTAATTAGTAGAAATGGGGAGGCACAGGAAAATGTCACTTATCTTTTCCTTGTGCAGCCCTAAGTGTCACTTCCCCTAGTATTCCAGAGCTAACTTTTGTAGGGAAGAAATAAGGGATGGGGGAATCAACAAATAAAGCCATCATCTCTTTTACATTCCCAGTGGTATTTCTCTGCTGGATCAGAAACTGCTCAAGAAGAATCTATTTCCAAGGGGTAGGTTCTAGATCTACCTCAGTTATTAGCTGTTTGCTGATTTGGGATTTCATGAATATATTATTGGCTGTCCTAAGCAACACAAAATGCACTGGAGTGGGATACTTTAACTTTTTCAATAAATGAATAAAACAATATTAACATTCAATAAATGAATTTTAATTTATATTTAAAAATAGCAACCAAAAAAACAGCCAAACGTTTTAATAGCTGAAGGAAGCAGCAAGTATCTAAGCCATCAGCATCAGCATGATCTTTTAGCAACTTTTGTTTTTCCTTAAGTACTGTTACTTGGTCAGAGCTTTTATGGAGAATTGTATTTCATCTAAAACTTTGTAACAGTAAAATCCTCCCTTATAACTTACCCCTATTTCCATTGTAAGTGCAAATGCAGGGCACTTTTTCAGAGGGATTCCATAATCTAACACTGCCATCTGCTGAGCAAGATAGTAAGTGATTCTTTATACCACTGTAAGCAAGGCCCCAGACAGCATCTGTGTGTGCAATTAATGTGCCAGCTAGAACGTTTGGCTCTGCCAAAAAGAGAAAAAAAAAAGCAGTCAGTCAATCTTAAAGTTGAATTTTAGCACTCTATTTAATGTAGCTGGTTTCTGAAATGGCCAAAACCCTTTTATTGTAACTATAACTGCTGGTGTGTTTTGGAAATTTTAACACTGCTAATAACTTGTCCAGTTCATACCTTAACTAAGATGAAGATTGGATCTTTGGATCTCTCAAATAAGAGAGGTCCAAAGATGACAAAAAACCTTTCCTGGGTCATTGAAATGTAACACTGTATGAGGCATCACTCAATTTATTCTAAGATGCAAACATTTTCTCTCATGGTGGTTACAAATGTACCATTTTTAGAAGATACTTACCATATGTATCATAAGGATCCACATTAGGGCTAGGCATGTTCCACCACTGTATGGTTGCATCAATACCACCACTAAAACATTGTTCTCCATTAGAACTAATTGCCAATGACAATACAGGTCCGCTATTTTGAAACACAAAAACAAGACAATAATATTTCCCTTAATAAACTAAAAAATAAAAGTGTGAACTTTGATATTTGGTAGATTATCAAAATTACTAAATAACTTTATAAACACACAAACTACAGTTTTATACATGTATAAATGTTCACAATTTTTCATAAAAATTGTCATAAGCAGCAATTAGAAGTGTTGTTCCCTCCATTTGACCTTCAACAAACAACTCTGCATCAGTCAGCAAGATCTTTTTAGGCAGGTACCAACTTTTGCATATGGAAAATGCAATGAATGAGCCAATAAGCAAGTTTGATTGCTTTCTTTAAAAAAAAAAAAAAAGGAAATCAAAAGCAAACATGAAAAGCCCGAGGCTGGAGCCATTAAATCAAAACACTATGCAATAGTGGCACAAATATTTGGGAAATACCAAAACATAAAAAAATACTTACATATGGGCTCTAAATGTGTAGATAGGTTCCACATCTAAAGAGGCACTCCTGAAAGAAAGGTGCCAAATGTCACTCTATGAGCATGAGTTTCACAGATTTCAGAATATAAGGAACTTCAAAAGTCTAAAATATACTTGCTTTTTGGCAGGAACTGTTTTTTGTAAGTTCCAAAGTTTTAGAGTATGGTCCTCAGAGGCTGTAACCAGCACAGGCTCCACAGGATGAAAAGCTAATGCCCGCACTCCATCAAAATGGCTACGTAGCGTATACTTAGGATTCCATGTTTTACGAAAGGCATCTTTGTTGGCTGGCAGCTAAAATTAGAATGCATTATATTAAGAAGTCAGAAAAGCACAGAGTTGTATGTTTTCATCCTCTAGGCTCTTCGCTGGCATGTATATGCTAGAAAACAAAGTAACAAAGCAATTCTACAGTCGCTAGAAAATATCTAGAGATTACCAGATTACTCAGATCTAGCTCTGCACCGTCCAGTCAGCATGAAAAGAACTGCACTGGCTGTGCTTTCAAAGCTATAAGAACAACCTTGGAGATGGGTTTTGGAGGCAGGAAGGAGAAAGGACTGCATTTGCCAAGATACAATTCAACCTGCTAGTGCTTCAGCTTCCTTTCCTCATACTCCAATGTGGAACTCTTAGGCAGCCAAAACTTCCACAGGGTGGAAGGAGCATAGAGGCAACTTTCACCTTTACATTCCTTCCATCCTGCATAAGGATGACCATAATCCTCCAAGTTTGGAGGGTTACGAGCATTCCAACTGGATTGCACCCTAAATATATACAGTACATGTTCTACAGATGATGTCTAGCAATCTGTTCTGCTAGAATTTACTGCAAGGCAGAAAAATGAACTTCAGCACCTATGCTTGTATTTTTATGAGTATCATAAGAATCACAGCTTTCATTTGAAAAGAAACAAGCAACTATTCTAGAACTGAGAACCGTAAATAAAATCTAGAAGGATGCATGCCAGCCATGTCTGCTTAAGTTTTGTGTTTGCATTTTGACAGACAAAGGCTGATGTTGCCCACCTGCTCACCTCTGCTCTAGGCTCAAAAAATTTGAAAAATTCCAAGAATGTACTTCTGCATTAGTTCCATCATGAAATAAAACTGCACTTACATCATAACTATAGTCTGCATCATTAGCTACAGTCAGGTCTGCAAGGTCCCCAAGGCCCAGTACACTTAGTAATACGTCATCTGAACCCATAATAAATGACTTCCCTCCTCCAGATGGAAACGTTATTGGCTCAGCTGTAAGAAAGAAGACAGTTAAAGTTTATATATGCTAACTTTTTTAGTTATACTCTCCATAAATGTAAACAATATGTTATATTTATCTAAATAGCTACAAGACTGTACCAGCTAATAGTACCCCTCTTGCATATACATAAAAATATGTAGGCCTGGGGGGAACAAAACAAGAAAAGCTGGTGTGAAAAACTGGGGTCTTTTGTCCCCGACCCCTTCACCTTTCTTTTTACTGAATGAATTTAAATTATGTAATGCTGGGCAGTATCCTATACTACTGTGGCCCTTCTACTAGTTGTTTTGCCAGTGAAGGGACTGCTAACCAAACAGGAACCAGGAGCACTTGAAATAACCCTGGAAATATGCCTTTTTAGGATGGGTCAAGGCAGTGGAGTTTTTCCATAAGCATTGGAAGTAGATTTCATTAGTTGTGGGAGAAGGTATACTCCCTATAGTGCAGTTGCAGCAGTGAAGGATACTGCCCATTTTCTATTAGAATAATAAAGACAATATTTACGGCCAATTGTTAATATATTAATGCCGCATCTTTAGTCCCAAAATAATTTCTAATAATTACGTAATATGAAGCTTACAGTAGAACTAGATCAGTAAATTTTTTGAAAATTATGAAGTCATGGGAATGCAGGGAGAGTCCAAGTACAGTATCTTCCATTCCTTATTAGAATTATTGATCTAATGTATCTTTTATAGAGTGGCATTTAAGTTATGCCTGCCCATGTTTCCTTATTTTACTATAAAAACACTAAGGCTTGACTCTATGGAAGTCATTGTTATAACTTCTCAAATTCCCCAATCAGACTTCGCTGTTAAGGACCACTGCCTCAACTATAAAGCCCTTAACTGCTGCCACCAAACTAAGCTGCCAATATATAAAAGACACTCAGCAGCCTGTTGCCTATGGCACAGGCATGCGAGCAACACCATCAGTAGAGGCAAACTTTCAACCTCCCTAAAAGTAAGAAGCGTATTAATGACAACAATGGAGAAAAAAAGGAATAAAATGCCACTTCAAATAGCAGGTGAGAAATAAATAGCATTCCATTAGATAAGAGATTTTCCCTAAATAAACTCTCTATATAACTTTTCCTTCAAACTAGATTTTTCTAAATACCAACCCAATGAGTTCCTCCCTCACATACAAGATAAATGGCTGTAAATCAGTCTTGGTGCTTCTAGGAAGAAAGAGATGTTTCAGGGAGTAACAATGCAATTCAATGTGGCTACTGTAATTTCCCAAACTTGGAGGATTACTGGCATTCTAGTAAGGGAGAGAGGAGCAAGGAGGTGAAGACTGCCTCTGTGCTTCTCCCATCCTGTAACACACTTAGGGTGACTGATTCCACTCTCTGGCCACTGCTCACAGGGAGAGGCTGAGACCCCAGCTTCCTTCCTATTGCTGACCAGAGTGCATCTACTGGAGATACATCGGCTCCACACTTTGCTGAAATCCCTAAAATGTATTATGTATAATGCCCTGTCGAAGTATTCATCCTGCTTATTCCACATTTTGTTGCACTTCAACATTTGTGCTACAATAAAACTATTTCACACCTTAACAGTGTTGTATTGATTGTGTACATCAAGTGGTAACCATGCCAATTAAAAACATGAGTATGTTCAATTCCAGGCTATGACACAACAAAATCTGGAAAAGTCAAAGGGGAATCAATACTTCTGCAAGTCACTGTATAATTTAGTTTGCTCATAAATTTATTATGTTTGGTATATTACATTTAAATGTGTATTTCAATCAGACAATTAAGAATTTACTAATTATTATACTTTTAAATGCTTTTAATCTGAATGAGAATTTTTATGAGCAAAATCATATAAAATACTTTATGTTCCTAAAGTTGCAATGTGATCACAGGTCTATAAAAAGCACAAAAAGTAGATATTCTGCAGTTTTGCCTCAATTTTTTTGTATTACTCTGGAAAGTTTTTTTAACTGCTTCAAGACATCCAGAACTTTCATGTCTATATATACATAGTCTCTATTTCACTGATGTACTAACGAATGCAAGCAAGCAAGCAATATTGCATCTAAGCAATTTCACTTTTGTTTCACACTCGCTTACCTTTTCAAAGTGTATTCCTCCTCAATTTCAAATACAAAATATGGGTGAAATCCAACTTTGTCGGATTGACCTTCTACTTGCATACTGAGACTTCCTAATCTCTCCATACTCTGCACCCCTCTGTTGCCCCAATCTTCTCTGGAGGGTCCCCCACCCCTCCAGAGCAGATTCAGTGGATGCACAGAGACTTGTACCGGGGAGGGGGAAATCACTCCTTCCTATTCCACTGATGGAAACTGTCTCATTGGCAAGATGTGTTAAAAGGATACCTTGCTCAGTGTATGAAGCCTATCAAAATATTGCTTTGAGGAAGAATTAGTTTATTCCATCACTTTTGGTTCAAATGGAACAAATAAAATGGGTTAGATCTAGACAGTCAACAACAGAACTCCATTCAGAAAACACTATTCTGGGGGTTTACTCTTTTCTGTTTTGGACCCTTGCGCTTCTCATATGCTGCTCTAGAAGATCTTGGGGTCCTCTGCAACAACATGGAAGGCAGCACTGTGAGGCTGAAAAGGGAAGCAGGGATTAGTGAAAACCACCTTC
Organism: Varanus komodoensis; assembly: GCF_004798865.1. NCBI lineage: Eukaryota > Metazoa > Chordata > Lepidosauria > Squamata > Varanidae > Varanus > Varanus komodoensis. Next base: position 29,571,320 of record NW_025335761.1, read on the forward strand.
TCCCTTTTTTCAACAAGGAATTTCTTTGGGCATTGGTATCTTCTATTTAAGTAAAGAATCTTTCTGTTAGTGGAAGGACAACCCAATTTGCATGGAACAACAGTTCATAGGACTAATACCTCAAAACCATTTGACTCAAAACTACTTGTGCCCTTTTCTCATTTTACAAAACAACCTAGGAACACCACATTCCTGGGCTTGTTATTTATTTGCAATACTTCGATACTGCTTACTAGACCAAAATAAGTGGTTGTTTGCTAAGATGCCTGAACCCATACTTCTGGGTTATTGAGGAAGAAACAATCCAGATTTTTAACCCAACAATAAGCCAGGGTAAAACTTGTTTGTTGATGTTACGTACAAACCAGGTCAAATATATTTTATTCTTAAGAGTTAAGACACTTTTAAAAACCTGTTGTCCGTTAAAGACAAACACATACTTTCTTACTGTATTCTGCCTTGTTTTGCTCAGAAGCATTTTTGAAATGTATCTTTCAAATGTATTTCAAATTTACTTTTCCTGAAGAAAAGTTATATTGCCTTTGATCCAACAAATCTTTTTCATATGAAATTTAATTTTAAACTTCAGTCTTTTAAGACATAGGCAACAGGCTATTTATCCTACAAATTCCTCCTCCAACTTGTAACAAAAATCTGTTATTAGTGTCCCTTAACATAGACAAGTGTTATATTTAGACTAGTCACTTTCATAATGATTATTTTAGTATGAATGCATAACATATGTACAAGATTAAAAAATATTTTGTTTCCTACACTTCCTAAATTTTGCCTGCAAAGTAATAACCAGGAGAGTCAGGTACATGTATGATGTGCAAAGCAAAAACAAAACAAAAAGCTAAAAAACCCCCCTGTCTTGGCCTTCAGGAAGTTAAATACCTAGTAACAAGAAGGAAGACAAGTACAAACCAAGATGTTGCATTTTTCCTTATTATGCAGCTTACCAAATAACAATACTTGGTCATGAAATATCTGCATCCTGCACTTTAGTGTGAGAATGAGGTCACACATCCATGTCCTCTATGCATCATCATAAGCAGATCCATTCAGCTAAAAGTTTGTATTTCATAAAAAATGACAACACTCCTCAAAATGTTTTTTTATATTTGTACATTATTTTTAAGATCATGTGCTAAGGACTTGATGATATATCTTTACATGTTCAGAACACGGATAATCTTTGACTTCCAAAATCATTTGGAGTCCAAAACTACTGTAACTCTTGCAAACAGTATTAAAAGATCCAGGAAAAACAATAGTGACAGAGTATTAATACAATTAAAGTTGTTTTTCCACAAGATTTGAACTTCATAGCTTGACACTTAAACACCATATATATTAAGGGTTTGCACTGCAATCCATGAATAAAAGAAAAACAGGTTCTTCAATTTCAGGATATATCTCTTTTTAGGACATGGCTTGCTTTGTTTCAAAAAATTTTCAAAATCAAATTTGGGTTTATGCTAAAAGCCGCTCAATATGGTCTCTTGATTAGCAAACCATGCTTTTCAGATCACAAAATGGTATTTTAAATACAAATTAAAGAGTGCTAAATGCTGAATCAGAAGCACTTCTGCTCAAAAGGTGAGCAGAGCACTAAGCAATTTCACTCAATGCAGGTACAATATATTTTGCTCAAGGACAAGTTTTTAAATAAGTATTCTCCACACCTTAGAATAGTTAAAAATGTAAAAGAGAAGGGTATCCTTCACCAGCAGCAACTGCTTTTTAAATAACTTCTTTGTATTTGGTATTCACCAGTGTGATAGTAAGAATTATATAGACATAATTTAAACACGCAAGTCTGTGTATCAATTTCTGTCATACAAGACAAAAACTGAAGATTGTATAGTGGTAGTCTTTTGCAGAACCAAGCTACAAGCAACAACTGCATCTTAATGTTAGGTATTTGGTTCAGAGCGACTACACACGTGTGGTTTTAAAATAAAACCTTTTAAAACAAAATAAGTAGCTGAATTTGTTGTACCTTCCTCTGCTCTTGCACCTTCATGATCAGTCATTCTAGAAGAGGGTGACCTAGATTGATTAATGACTCCTGATGGGATGTGGGGTAGCTCATCATCGCCCAGATCAGCTATCATGTCGTGCAGTTTTGTCCTGTTGACCCCTGTAAATTAACGTCAGCAGCAAAGGTTCATTCGATTGCTACCGCTTGACCTGACAGCCATTTACATCCCCAATATGCTCATCAATAGTCTTGCTTTAATGTGATCTCTTTAAAAGACATATGCTTGTGTAGAACATATGTTTTACATGATGCGTTGGAAAATAAATTAAAATGAATCTTCAAAAAAAGGTTCAGACTTGACTGGTACTGTGTGTGTAACTGCTGGGTGTTCTGTTTAAAGTAGAAGACTGAAAGTTGAGTGTTTAAAATCCTTATGAAAAACTTCAAGAACATAATCCCTGAACCATTACATATAATCAAACTTACAGCACTAAGGCACAAACATTTGTTTACCACAAAAGGGGATAAATATAGATGTACAGGAAGTTGGAAGGCAACAAACTATTAACTTTCCCCTTCATATTTTTAATAACTACTTGGGCAAAAAATTATTTAAGCCCAATATTATAATTTATTGCATTTGACTTGCAATTAATATGCAACTATTACGGGAATACAGAACTTGCACTCTATTCTGTCTTGTAAAGAGCTTTATATTAAGATTAAGCCAGAACTGACACTGTAACTATGTAACATTTACAAGCTAGTATATAATACATATATGAACTGCACTCTTGCTTAACAAGTACCTATTCTTTATGATATAGAAATGACATAAACATCTAGAATCTATTATCATATACTACATGTTAGACCTAGAAGACAGAATCTCCTTTCTTATGGAGAGTACCCTTGCTGCTCAGAGGCACCCAAACTTGGAGTCTTCCAAGATTCCAAATGCTTTGTACAGCTGAAGCCAGCAGAGTGGCAGGAATGTCTGAAACTGTCTTTGCTTCCCCATTCTTCATCAACCTGTATTTTCAGTATTTGTGCATTTCAGCCCATCTAGCAAGGGTACCTTAGAAGGAGAGGGAAGGAAATGGAAGAAGGCTCTGGTTATCTCATAACCTGGTCCCTCCAGTTCCCCCTCTCTTCACCTACCAGAATGCTCTCTTTCCTTGTCCTCCAAGGTCACTTTCATAGTCTCTTTCTGAGCCACCTGTAAGGATAAGTCTGGCAGCCAATCTCTGACTCCTCCTTCTGAGGTCAGAGCAGTTATCCAAACATTCACAGGACTGCTCTCTCAGCCTAATTTTGGTCAATAAAATGAAAGTGCTCTCATTTGCTGAACAGGTAACCACTATTTCTTTCTTATGGGAACCAAGATGACCCCTTTTCACTGCAAATTCCTTACAAATATAGATTGCATTACAATACATTCAGTATCATAATATTACAATAGCTGGAGCTAGTCTATATCAGAAATAAAAAGCAAATCCAGGATTTCCTTTTCCTGACACCTTTCTGTCTAAAAAGGTGTCCTACATACTTGCACTCAAAAAGCCTCTCATCAAAAATACCTACATAGAATTCAGCTCTACAGAGTAAAGACAAACCAGTTTAGAATACCACTGGTTAAAGGGAGAAATGGACAATTCAGTACATTATGTTATATACCATCTCAAGCAAGCCACACTATAGAATCATCTGATCTGGAGAAATAAAATTCTATCAGAAAACACAGAGCAACAGACAGCACTCAACATATATATGTAGAAAGTTAAAAATGGAAAAAAAAGTTTTCTTTTATTCCTAAATTCTGATTCCAAGAGAGGCCTAGATCAGAAAGGGATATGATCTTTGCTAACGTAGTGAAATAACTGCTTCTATAAGGAAATGAAGCAATTCCTCCTCCCACCTGCAAAGGAAAAGAAAATGTAGAAAAATGCTCTGAGGAAACAGAACGAGAACGAACTTCCGGAGGCACTAAAAGCAGTCGAAGAAGAACTAAGGAAATGGTAGAAGCCCCTCCCTTTTATATGGATGTTAGGGTAGAGGAAGAGCTCTTGCCAAAATGTTCTTAGCTGTTAAATCTTCCTGGTAACAGTCTCTACCCAGGCACAGGGCCCATCCGTGTGATGTACAGACACCACAAGGAGGAACAGAAAGGGACAAGGGATTGCTAGCATAGGTAACAACTGCTTCCATCAGGGAGCAGTTCCTCCTCCCACCTGCAGCATTCCATGCACCTTCAGATCTGCTCTAGAGAGCTGGGGGTCTCTCTGAAACAGATTAGCAGGAGGCACAGGGACCTGCAAAGGCAAAATAATTTTTTTGCCATGTTGGAATTGCTCAGAGTCAGTGTGGTAGAGTGGTCAGAGTACTGGACTGGAACTCGAGAGATCCAGGTTCTGGTCCCCGCTCAGCTTTATAGCTCATCAAATGGCCTTTGGCCAGTCACGGTCTCTTAGTCTAGCATACTTCACAGGGGTTGTTGTGAGGATAAAACAGATAGGAGAAACTGATAAGCTGCCTTGAGTTCCTTGTAAGAGGAAGAAAGGTGTGGTATAAATGTGATAACAACAATAATACTAAATAATACTAATACTTATAATTTTAGTTAAGTTTGTTAGGATGCTTTACATGATGCTCAAGCCTAGATTTTTCACCAGACACATAAGGTCTATCATCTGTCATAACCAAAAGTTTAGTTAAATTGAAGGCTGCATCAAGTAGGTATTATTAATAAGATTCCTATACTGCCCAATAGCTGAAGTTCTCCAGGAGGCTCACAACACGTAAAATATAAAAATACAATGAAAAATTTAAAAGACAAAATTAAAACCAAATAAAAAATACAATAGCTTATACAAATAAAGTTACAAGATCTGTTTAGTAGTTGACAAAATGTCCCGATATAATATAAAACTAATTAAATGCCCTGTCAAAAAGGACCATTGGGTTTAATCAATTCTAATTCCTGTTCCTTGTGACAATTCTGTTCTTTGCTGGCACAAGCCCTTATTTGTCAGGCCAGGGATCCCTTTATGTTTTCTTACTGATTCATCTTATTAGTTGCATTTGTACCTCTGCGAAGAATGCTTTACCAATCCTCACAAACTGCATGCTGAGTCCCAGAGCTGTGCTCTATTTGGTCAGACACGTGGTTTGTCTTGTGCTATAACCTCCTGGGTTGAGAAACAGTTACCAAACACCATCAAGAGAATGCTGACATTCTTTGAATTCTATTGAGAATGTGAAATCTACGTTTAACCAAAATTGTGGTTGTGCTAGGGTACCTAATAAAAGCTTATCTATAATTTGGTTTTCCCATTATTGCCCACACTTGCAAGGAAATAAAGAATCAGAACCCCATTTGAGTCTATATACTATCTGTACTTGGTTACTTAAGAACAGTATGTGTACTTTCTGGTGGCTGCTACCACGCTAGGAACTCTCGTTCAAATGGGGCTAGGACTGCTGACTTCACTGTTTTTCTGCCAGCAGGCAAATACGTATCATTTCATTCAGAAAGATCTCTGATCTGTAAATGCTGGATTAAAAAAAAATCCTGCAGTTATGTTTCTACAGTATTTTATTGCATTTTTTTACTGTTCTAATCAATTTTAATTCTGCCTCTCCACTCCCCTGAGCACCATTTTTGAAAGAATGGTAGGGTATAAATCAAATACATTACCATGATTCAACATCTCCAGGCACCCAAGCTTTTCTAGTCCTATAGCCCCTAGTTTGTCTTGCTCTATCTATCTATCTGTCTATCTATCTATCTATCTATCTATCTATTTATCTATCTATCTATAGTTTTTATATACTGACAATCCATTACAAAATCTCAAGAAAGTCTGCAAAGAGAAAAAATATTAAAAGCCATTATTACAACGATAAAACAGTTAAGAGCTCCTAAGTGCCAGTACTTGATGCAACTAATTAAAATAACATTTATCAATTTAAAAACCTGGAGAATAAAAAGGTTTTGGCCTGGCACCAGAATGGGTTGGCACCAGGCACACCTCTCTGGGGAGCAAGTTCCATGATCAGGGAGCTATTGCAAAAGGCCCCCCCTTGTAACACTCCTCCTCAACTCTTTCAAGGAGGGCTATCAGAGGACAGCTGCAGATGATCTTAGGGTTTGGGCAGGTTCATATGGAAGATGTTCCCCTTTACCTCTTTATCTGGCAACACTAATTATCCTAAGCTTCCTTTTGTCTCTGTTATATCTGTTAAAACCAGTATATAATGCCATGCATTATATGGGTATACTAACCAAGACATTTTTCTTTGTAGTAACATTTGTGCATGTGTATGTTTGAAAACTATATTTGTAAAAATAAAATTGGCTTTGTTCTAAAAGTAATGTGAATTAGGTCTTGAGGAGTATTCTCTTGGCTTGCCGCAATCAACAGGTGTTTTAAGACAGATTTTATTGAGGGAAAACTCTCCTAGTTACATTAACTGAAGTCCATTTAAACTAGAACACAAAAAGGATTAGCTCTCTATAAACAATAACAGAATAGATTCTGTCAGGGAATGGATCTTCCCTTCCCTAAGTAAACCTTTCCCCACAGCAGTATCTGAGGAAGGAACCTGCACTAAGCCTACAGTTGCCAACGGCTTCTTCGATAGTTCCCCATGCTGCTTCTGTCTCTATTATGAAATTCTGATTAAGCCTCATCTCTCTCTAGCTCCCAGGAGTAAAACTATCAGGTTTCCTTCTCAGTCTGGCAGGGTTAGGGTTAAGCAAGGGTGGGTGAGAAGTCTTCCTTCCACACAAGGAAGCAGATTCTTCTGGCAAGTATACTCCTGAACAACCTGTAACTTGACTTGGCCCCAATCGAGCACTGTGTTTGCCTCACCATAAGAATACCTTTGCTTGGTTTTCTGAACTTCCTCCTCCATTCCCTTTTTGCCTTCCTGTCTGTAGGTCTCTCCCTTCTTCCTCCATTGTTGTTTCTCCTGAGCAATTTCTCTGTATGTTCAGCCATATCCATGCTCCCATTGCCCATTTATTCTCATTCTCTCTCTCCCTCCCCCCCCCACTTCAAAGCCACCCCAATTGTTGCTGATTCTGGCTGATGGAGCAAGCTGCAAGCTAAGTCCAGTGATGCTATCCACCTGAAGTGTTGCTATCTGCAGCTGCTCTGCCCTTGCCATTTGCAGTGACCCAGGAGACTGGCTGCAGGGAACACCAGCCATGCCATGTGTCCACTGGGCATTTGGTAAGAGGCACTGTGTTTATTCTTCACAATTACAAAGGAAGGAGGTGTAGGAGGTTCACAGAATTAGGAAAGATAGATTGTATAATAGATAAGCTTCGAAGTGGGGTTCTCTTTGTCCAGTTATTTTGGTAAAACACCACCAGATGTGAATGAAGTAGTTTAAACTTCTGAAGTTATGTGGGATACACATAGAAACAGAGATTGATCTTACTTGGCCATATCTGCCTAGCTGCCATGGATCTTAAATGAGACCTGAAGTCCCTTTTCAACAGAGATATGGTCTTTAGGTTAGGAAATGTGGTTTCTTTGGATGTTCTCAAGTTCTATAAGGTGTGCCCTAAACAACACTGACAAGAGACCCATGTGGCTATTGTGATGTTCTATAAAAGCTTGAAATAAAGAATAGGAGCATGACTTCCATTTTCTGCAGAGTCAAGAAACCAATGACCTACAACTCAAGAGATAACTGACTTGATGCTGAAATCAATATATTTATACTATAAACTCTTCTATCCATTAAGATTTTCTGAGACAGATGTCAGATGGTTCAGCCACATGTGCAGAAATGAACCTAGGATATCAAACTGCCTTTATGTAAGTTATTACAGTTCGGTAGAAAGACTGCCCCTCCCACATGAAAAACTCCTCTCTCAACTGTAACCACCACTGTCCATTCCAGCAGGATCTGCAGAAGGAGAGGGAAAACATGGCCATTCCACCAGGGCTGGGGGGGAAAAACGACCTTATATTTTTCCCTCTTCTTTTTCCATACCTTTTTCCTTGTCTTTTTTATTGTGCACCTGACGGCAGGGACAATCTGGTTTTACTGATTGCATATAAACTATTCTAGAAGGCTTTTTGGCTGATGATTAGCATAAAAACACTTTAAACAAAATAAATAAACATAGCATTGGTGTATGTTGTATATTGTTAATTGCCTTGGTTCTGATAAAAACTGGACGTTATTTTCCATAATGGAAAGAGAGCTTCTGTTATTAGGCAGTATAGAAATGAAATAAATTAATTACACAAACAGAAATGTTATTTCAGTTTACCTGAGAGTATTTCAAGCACTAATAGAAAGAGCTGTGTTTATTTCAAAAAATAAAGTAAGAAATCTTTCGGAACCACTATCTATATTTTTTTATTTTGGAGGAACTGCAGAACATAAAACACCTTGCAAGTGTTCAGGTTTAGCAAAAGCCATTCACTCCTCCTCACCATTTTACTCTAATGACCTTACAAACATTAAACACATTTCAAAATTTCTAGTAACTGAATTAAAATGCATGTTATATAGCAGTTTGGAATTGAAAGTAGACTCTCTTGAATAAAATACCGCAACTCCAACAAGTTTACAACAAATGACTATGTATTACGAGCAGAGGACGAATTTATATTATAGACTAAGAGTATTGCCTAATGAGTCCAAGAGGACCCATTTAGAATAATGTAATTAATACTGAGTTAAGAAAATAATGCAGAGAGCATGCAACACTATTTTAAAATATTTTAAAACCATGCACAAATCTATTTATATTAAGAATTTGCATACAAAGCCAAACCAGCAGAGTGCAAAAGATTTCCTATCATGGCTGCACTCTGCCTAAGACTGCTTCCCTGGAAATATATTTAATGGAATTTACTTCTGAGTAAACATAGTTAATAGTCAGCTGTCAATATTCAGCTGAAAGCTTGATTTCAGCAGATGTGCAAATTCCTGACCCATCATTCCATATACGGACTTTACAGTTGCGCCTGAGGAACTAATCCAATACTATTGCAACAGAAGCAACCAGGATAGGCCACCTCAAACTAAATTCAGCAGCAGGAAAGCAGTCGATGTGGCATTAAGCTCCCATCTATTCCTTGCCTTCCTACTGCTTCCATAGTAGGCAAAACAGTTTGGGCAGCTATACACTAAACCTCTATTTCTGAGCAGAAATTTGCTTGGTCTGTTGCTAGATCCTGTCCTTCATCTGAACTTTAAGTTCTCATTCTGCATCTTGTAACACTACTCAATTCAAAAGCCACTGCTCCAAGGTCCTTACTAGGAGACATATGGTTGTTGCTGAACCTCATCATCCCAGAAATGTGTCTGAATGTGTACTTCATATCATACTTGGTAGTGGTGAAAAGTAACCTGCCAAATCAGGTTACAGTTCAAAGTCAGGGATCCAAAGATTCAATAAGCAACCAACGGCAACAACTCATTCTTCAGTGATGACTACACTTTTCCTGAGTTATCCATGAGTTGCATACACTCCAGAGAGAGAAAAGCTGGAAGCTTCATGATGACTTTGCAGAAACCACCCTTGTTCTGCCAAAGCCCTAGACAAACTGAAACACTAGCCTCCTCTCATGTCCCTTCTTTCTCTTTCATTTAGCATTTCGTCACTTATCATTGACGAAAAAATTTGTATATGCTCCTTTAAAAAGTACAAAACAATGATAGTCAAATTATTTCTAGCTAATACTGAAGCAGCGCAAGTTATCCATCCCTCCTTTCACCCCACCCCAAGATACAAATCTAAAATAATTTCATTTTAGATGAAATTTTAAGTTGCAGATTTATCAGATGGAAAGTTAAAGTTGGTTGCCACCAAATAGAAAACTGTTAAATAGAAGTGGAAAGGAGAACACTTAAGAACAAAACAAAACAAAAACTGTCCTCCAAAAAACTGTAATTCAAAGAGTTGTGTCAAGATTCAGAATCTGCACTTACTCTTTACCCCTTTCTTCCCCTTTCGTTCCTTCTTGTACTGTTCCTTCAGTTTACTTATTAGTCCCTGGTCTACATCCCAAACCTCAGCAGTTGGGGACAGGTCATCTTTGTCTACATGCAGCATATTATTGAAAGAAAAATAAATCAGCAATTGGCAATGCAAGCTGTCTGTGAGTGTTATAGGTTAAGCAACAATTAGTACTATTCAAAAACATTTCAGTATTTTAAAGGTGCAGTTTCTGTTACTATTATGTAAAATGCTTCAATTTGGTCACATTTTTCCACAAACTTACTTTATGATAATTTATCAACAAAGGCATTTCAATTTCTTTCCATTCACTGATATTAAAGAATGGTTTAATATTAATGCATGAAATTACTGCATCTTTAGTAAGATAATATTAACACATAATTCAGCCAGACTTAAATAAGCAAATAAAACATGCAATACCACTTTTAAAGTGCAACTGAATTGCCAGCACCATTTTGTTTATAAAATCCACCATGCATTTTCTTCCTGCTCTTATTTTACATGCAGTAAGATCTAGTAGCTATAAAACAGATATAGATATAAACATAAGAAAACATGTTTGCCTTTTAAGGTTATTAAAACATTAATATAAATCAAGACCATATAGCATACCATAGAATTTTTACTGTTGATTCTTCATTTTTTTCAATTAAAGAAGAGCACCAATACTAAGATAATTTTTTTTGCAACCCAACAGCCATGGCAAATTAGGGAAAATGTGAATTGACAGGTTTGTCTTTATCAAATTTTGAATGATGCATTTAAAACCAGATTATAAAACATATTAGATGGAAGTTCCACTGAAAACACTGAGCCTTGTATGAAATATGTGTACAATACAATTTCTTGAAGCATGAATACATGTAATTCAAAGGGTGTAGTCAATTTAGGATACTTTCATTCTTTTGTGAGATCATAGATCTATGTGGTTAATTTAGTACACCTCCTAATAAGCCTGATCCAGAGGGGACATTTGAAATATCAACATTGCAATCACTTTGGACTGAGACCTTCTATACTAAGCAGTATTTACTTCTATGCATGAATAAGGCTTAGAAATCTCAGAAAATACTTTTTAAAAAAAGGTTTCCTGAGCACGTTTCCTCTGAATATAGGGTATTCATGAAAACTATGTCTCTCAATAGTTACATAAGTGTATTAATTTCCCCCCTACACACTTAAGTACTTTTTGCTCATTTTATTCCTTTTGTGAACAAAATAATGCACGCCTCCAGGATAATACCCAGGAGGAACTGATGAACAGCTCTCTTTTCATCCTACTTACACTGGAAAGAAGCAAACTAGGAAATTGGGGTGTCTTATGAAGTAGAATCTAGCTGAGTCCAAAACAAAGACGATCACCACAATCTACCTCATATGAAGAGGCAGAAAAAAGAGGCAGAAAACACATGCACAAACTGTAGGCCCATTTCCAAAGTTCAGAAACTACCCTTCGAACAGGTTACAAAAGACCAGCTTTCAACCAAATGTTATAATTTTATTTCTCTTTCAAATGAATAAGTTATTCCTGCATAGCAGAGTTCTTGCTTTATTTGCTATCTTTAGTAATGAACTTTTACATTAGTAAAGTTTTACATTAGTAAAGTTTTACATTACATTACATTTTCCCTTCAGCTAAAAATTAACCATTGCATATATGATAGTAGCCCAAGAAAAGGTGGGTCAGAGCAGACTACAGGAATGCTGGGTGCACACATGGCCTAACCATGTTTCACTGAAAGACAAGTTTATAATTGGTAAAGCATGTGGGATAAAAGAATATTTAAAAAACCACCCAAAACATCTGAATTATAGCTAAGAAATAATTTCAAGCAATAGGTTATTTTCATGCCAACTGGTGATACAAGCAAAATCTTTTTTCTAAATTCAACATCTACTGACAGATAAGGAGGTCATATAGCTGCCCCCACTTTCCAGCTAACTGGAGTGAATCCCTTTCAAACACTTAACTCCCTTTTTACTGTCACAAGACTATTAGGAAAAGATACCATGATTTTATTGAGACAGTCATGCCAACTGCATAGGCTTTACGTTGGGATCAGTTTTCTTCAATTTCCTGTTGTTCCTTACATACACTACTATCAGTGAAGTGAGAAAGGTATCCTATTGATAAGTCTTTAACTTTGCAAATATAATGGTCAAATATTTACCCAACTGGCAAAGCTATTCTAGTGATGAAAATATTCTACCTAATCCACTGAAATCTTCCCCACCTCTTCCCAGAAATTAAACAGGACAAATTTCATTGCATGAAGATTCTGCTTGGTTTGTGCAGTTTTTAAAAATCAAAATCTAACTATCCATATGCAGATTTGCATGCTTAATCAAGAAAACTGCATGTAGTAACAAACACAATGGCTTAATCCCACTCTGTTTAAATGGTCCACAATCCTCAGGACTATCTTTTCAGGGGAGTGGATAAGGGAGGGGTAAGAAAGTCCCCTTCTAACCTCTCACATAATTGCTGCTTGGGATTCAAGTCAATATATATATATATATATTGAATTCAAGGGTGAAAAATAGGTCCTACTTGAAAGCAAACTACAGCTAACATGGTATTTGAGTCCCCATTAAGATAGACTATAATACATGAAAACTCTGCAGACCCAATACTACTTGTATATACTGAGCCAACTGTATCATTTCTCCAGTGCCAATGACGTTGGACTAGGGCAGGGGTCGGCAACCTGGGGCTCCGGAGCCGCACGTGGCTCTTGAACCCCTCTGCTGTGGCTCCGTAGCTCAGAACATGCACCAGCACAGCAGCTGATCTGCTCGAAGCTCCACTCAGGGAAGCAGAGCTAGCTAGTTAAGTAAATCAGCTAGTTAAGTAAATTGCTACATTCCTCTGCTAAACAAGCTTCCTGCAGACTCTCATGTTACATGAAATGCTGCTGAAAGGATTCTCTTTGTCCCAGTGTAATCTTCATCTGAATGTTAAAAGCTGTGCTTGGGACAGCTTCATCTGAATGTTAAAAGCTGTGCTGGGGACCTGTCACAATTCACATCACTTGATGGTTTATCTGCTAATCAGTCACTAAACACATCTATATGGACTGCGCTTTCCCCCCCTCCGACCATGGATAAATCCGAAGAAAAGTTTCTGAAGAAAACCAAATGTTTAATGATAAGTGGGTAGATTCATTTGCTTTTACTGCTGACGAACTTATGAGGTTTGCTGTTTAATGCATGCAGCCCTTTAGCACTGACTTTGACTCTGCAGGAAGCTGTTCTCCTATTCAAAATATATGAAAGGAATCCTACTAGTTTATAATGTAAGATTAAAAAATAACAGTTTTTAGTGACTGAACAAGAGCTGCAGCTAAATCATAACGAAGATATAGATCTACTTCTCTGTTTTAAGAAGATTCTTATAAAAATTCCAGCAACATTATTACACTGGGAGAGGGATGTTTGTTCAATATTTCACCACGTGATAAAAGGATGAGGGCACACAGAAGCAGACAGCATTTTTGGTTTGCTGCAAGTGGCATGTCTGGTTTGCTGCTAGTGGATAATATAAGTTCAGCTTTTTATTTCATAAATAGGAGGACTCAGATAGACACTGAGTATTTTATTTGAAAATAATTTTCAACCCAGCGTCTTTTTTTTTCGGAGTTCAAAATGTTTTTGTTGCATGCAGAAATAAAAATTTGTTTTCTCTGTAGCAGTTCATTGATTTCATAAATGCAACACACTATAGTTTTTTTATACATAGCATAAAGGTAAAAAACTATATATGCAGTGTTATCTTCATTTTAGATGTCAAAAGGGTTTTGCGGCTCCCAGTGTTTTTTTTTTTCTGTGGGAAATGGGTCCAAATGGCTCTTTGAGTGTTAAAGGTTGCCAATCCCTGGACTAGGGGAAGCTAGGTTACAAATTATGCACAAGGGGAGATTTCAATTCAAGTTACGTTCATACAAACATGATTGTGTATCCACTTCCACAACTCATTGGACAAACATTAGGTGCAGGCAGCAGCACAACAGAAAGATACAGTGGCACTCTTTTGCTGCTATTTGAGTTTATGGAATGACATTGCAACATACTGTCCTCAAGAACAACATGGACCATGCAATACCAACTCCAAAATTCTACAAACAGCAATCTTCAAGAAGTATTTGCTCTCCCCTTACTGAAGTTCTGAACTGTTTAGATAGTGGCAATTTTAAGTACTTCAGTTTACTACATATAATTAATTCCATCAATCATGAAAGTAAAAATCTATGTTTATCACCTGCTGCGTTATAATAGTCCACAGCTCCAATCCAGATAAATCTACACACAGAAACATTTTGACATGCAGATGAGCTCCACTGGCAGCACAGTGGAATTCTAGAAGGGAGATACCTCATATCTGATAAAGTAGGCTAATGAGCAAACAGTCATCCATACATTGTTAATGGATGAGCAATACTTTCAAATCTATGGTTCCAAATAGATATGAGAGAGTAACAAAGGAATTCCTCTGGAAGAACAGGTTATCAGCTCTTCATGAGAGCTGAAACAAGTGCTGCGACCTTTAGGTGTAAGTACAGTTCTTTGGAAAGGGCAACTGCGATATATTTACAAAATGAAGTTTACTGCTTGCAAAGTAGGGGAAAAAAAAGAAAAAAAATACAAGAAATAGGAACAGAAATGTTTGCAGCAAAGCTTGCTTTATGTTACATTAAAATATATCCATATTCATTCACATATAGAACATATTTGTAACCATCACTGAAATCTTGACATTAATTGTATTGCTTGGAAGCAACTCCCACTGATTCCAATGGAACTTCCAGTTAAGCATGTTTTTCATGATATTCTATTTATTTTTTATATTCACATGATTTTCAAATTGCCTATTTACTACATACTGGAAAAAACCTAAACTATTTAAAGTAATTGACTGCCAACTTTACCAACAGTAAATGTACCTGCTTTTTAACAACTGTTTCATAGATACTGATTTATCTTAAAAACAAATTTTAAAAGATGTGGCAAATTCAAATTTTAAATACAAAAGATGACTTAAAAATACCACTACCAAGTTGATATCAGAATATATTATTCACTTAAATCAGAAGAAAAATAGCAGAAGACAGAGGATAGGAAATGAGGAAGTTAACCACCAACCAGGCCAAAATTCTAAATACAATTTATAACGTAAGAATAGGACACACTAGAAAAGGAATACCAAGCAGAATCAGAAAACATACTGGAATTTGAATAATTTAAATTAATATAAATTAACACTATGGAACCTGTTACTGTTATTTTTCCCAATGTCCATAGCATCTAAATATTACTAATAATCCACTCAATTTTGTGCATTAACATATATGTATATTATCTTATTTAATATTAAAATTTAAATTCATGATCATTCATTTCAACTTCTTACCCCATTCCGTCCCATCCCCTGAACTTCGTGCCTCTCCAGCTCCTTCTCCATCTTCTGCTGTTACCAAGAAATCAAATTCTTTCAAGGCTTCTTCTGTATCTGGGTCATCTGTAAGGTCAGCAGCTAGCCCTTCATTTCCAATCTGCAAGTTGATAATGACAGACTCTGCATTCAGTACAGTATGATTCAAAAAGAGAATTTTGTTTCATTCATTCACATACACATACCCTGAAGAATGCCAGTTGGTATATTTCTGCATATAAATAATCAGTTACAGAGACTTAACATTGTTAATCTAAAATAAACACTGCAGGTCATCATTATTTATCACAAGATGCTATATGTGTCTTTCAGCACCATAGTGTCAAGACTTGAAAACTAAGACATCTGAATGTTGGCATGAATACTAAGGGGAACCCAGAGGTGTGCACAGTAGGGTTATTTGGTTTTAAAATATATTGATTTTAAAGTGTCTCTGTGTTCGAAGCCTGCAGTATCATCTTCAGTCATCATGTGACTGACCCAGTCCATAGTTTTCCAGTCTGAAGTCAGGTGGCAAAGGAGTCTGGGGAATATTTATAAAGTTACCTCCTCTCCCTGATACTTTCAGCCACTCCTTACATGCCCCCAAAGCTTGCAGGACCTATTTATATTATCTCACAGAAGAAAAAACTGTGAGACCGCTATTCTTCTTCTCTTTAGTAGCAGTGGAGAAACAACAATCTTGATTGTTGGGGAATGGGAGAGATTTCAGCAGACTATAGATTGCTCTGGGCAGAAAGGGAAGGTTAAAGCTCTTCATTCTTGGATGCTAAGATGCTCTGGATTCTACAAAGAAAGAGTGAGCTAATGCACATATACCTGGACTCCCTAAAGACACTTGGATCCAACCCTTGAGGCCAAAAGGTTTACCCATCACCAATTTAGATGGAGTTAAATAGAGAACATACCAGCACATATTAGCAAGGAATTGTTTTAGTGAAGGTAAATGAGACACACTATCCTGCCCTCCCCACTCTAATATTATCTGAATAAACATGTGGCTCATTTTATAGCAGAGAGCCAGACAGCCAATGAAATGAGGGTAATGGCAGAGTAAGTAATAATATAGATCACAAAGATCTAAAGCAAAACCTTAAGCACAACTTAACTTTATTCATGTTATATTTTGCACCAACCACCTTACATTATCCCCTACTGGGGGAATGACATATCATTGCACAGTCAAGCATGTTTTGCATAGTTCATTCCTCAGCATCTCATATAAGAAGTGATGTGAAAAAACTCTGCCAGGGACCACAGTGAACTGCTGCTGTTCAGAGCAGAAATGAATGATAGATGGACACATGCTTGCTTACTTTATATCACGCTTTTCCTATAAGCATTTCAAGGCTGTGCACACAATCTCTCTCCCTAATCATTTTATTTTCACAACATTGTGAGGTGGGTATGAGGCAGCTTCCCATGTTACATATTTCAATATATTAAGTACTTATTCCAGTAATTTTTATCCTGCTTTACCTCAGATAAGGTAAGCATTCCAGAAGCATAGCCATAAACTCTTCAAATTGGTATAAAAACTGTGTGACAAAAACCTGTGAAAAGAGTGGCTATATACTGACTGAATGGGACAAGACCCAGATAGTAGCACTAAGATAGCACAATAATTATCTCACTCATTAACTATTTCATTTGAAGAGAATAAAAGAAGGACTTTTTTTTTACTTTATGCTTTTTATTTATCCGGTGTTTTTCTTTTCCTTCTGCAATATCTTCTATCATGTCACTCTCTTCTTCTTCATCACTATCATCTGCATTTTCCAAGAAATTAAATGTTTCAAGAACATCACCAGGATTCCTAAAAAATAAAATGTCTACAATGTTAGCATATAAGTATTGCTCCCTTTCAAATTAAATGATTAAGTTAAGGGTTTTTTTCTGACACAATAAAGTAACAAATTTCCAATTCATAGTGCCCAGAATTATAAAGTATTTGGAATTTTGATTAAAGTCCTGGCAATAGTCACTTCCTGATTTAAATTTAATTAAAGCAGAAACTTAATCAGTATATATTTTTTTCTTTATAATATGTTCAGTTTCCTGCCGTTAAAGCTATTATACAGGCAGCTACTTCAAGAGTGAGTCAGCATATCTAATACGATAGCATATTAGATAAATTGTTCATTACCAATGGTGAGAAAAGAAAATGTAACAATTAGCATGAGACTTTTTGCTAATCTGCAATGCAAACTCAGAATTATTAAGAAAACGAATTGCAAACTCTTTTTTAGTATTAAGAACCAGCAGCTCTAATTGAGGACTATTTGCATTCAGTTGGGAACATAGGGTTTGAGTAAGAATTAGGTTGATAACAATTGGGGTATACATTTGGGTCCAAAGGACTCTCTTGACCGAGTTATATAGCAAATGCATATCTAAAGTAAAATAGAATGTACATCTTTCAAAAGAATGAGTCTATAGGATAATTCATTATCAGAAATAAACAACTAAGCATGCAGATTACTGTCATGTGACATTGCCTACCTTTTAATGTCCTGTCCCTTTTGTTTTGATGCAGGAGATTCTCCTCCATTAAGAATCTGTTCCAAGTTTTTTGACTCCACTGAGCCATTTGGTTCTGAACTAGAAAGCCCAAGTAAAGACCTCACTCTCTGTGACCGTACATCCAATATTGTATCCGTGTAACCTACTTCCTGAAGATACCTAAAAAAGAAGAGATTATTTTCACACAGAGACAAACATTAAAGAGTCTAACTCCTTCTAAACAGGGTTTATTGTATGAAGATTTAAAGTACAAATGTAATTGCCAAATTGTCAAAGAATGCCCCAACTCTGTAAAGCAAGAACTGCTTTTCTTTTTAGCAGCTTGATTTGCACAGGATTTTAGATTGGGTTCCATGCAAAATCTCTCCCAAAGACAGAAACGTAATTTAAAATGACCTGCTTTTATGTACTGCATTTGTATTAATATGAATAAACACATATTTTGTTCTGGCTTCAGAACAAAAACATATGATACAGGAAATATATTTATAAATGTAATACTTACTGTCTTAATAACTGTCTGCCTTGTTTCCAGGTTAGCTGACTATTATGAGGTACTGTAGGAACCTCTGTATCTTTGGTTTCTTCTGAAACGCAAAGCACACTTTAGTACCATGCTTACTACTGGTTACAGGATACAGCACACCCTAGACATTACTTATTTAATATCTGGCCCCTTTGAATTTGTTGAAAAAAATGTCCTTTAAGAATTTGTTCAAGCTCCTTTTTTGTCTGTAAAGCCATTCAGTTCTGAAATAGAGCTTGATGAAAGGTCAAACAACCCAAACTTAAAGACCCATGGGGTTCCTGCAGATTTAGATTTGCAGATTTATTAGAATTTTCAGTCCACAGCTTTTCTGAACATCCACTTCAACCTGAAACTATTTCTAGTGTCAATATGTATGAATATATTTATGTATGTATACATTTAAAAATATAGAAAAATGTATATTATAGCTGGTCCTGAACTGTATCAGTTCAGAATACACATGCAAATTTATATTTGAATGTTTGCCTTTGATGAAAGAGCTATCCATTGGAAAGCAAGTATCTGGAAGGTTACATCAAAACTTCCTTCTAAAATGCAAACTTCAAATGTGCATTAATGTTGATGTGATAGAGCACTGAAATATCACTTCACTCTGCACCATGAAGTGATAAATCCAGAAAAGACATCCTATTCCACCATTTTTTTTTCTATCGATTGATTGATCGATTGATCGATCTAAGATATTTATATGCCATCCTTTGCGAGAGCCTCAGGACGGCTTACACAAATAAAATTCCAAAATACATAACAATATAATATAAATAGACGACCCAATCTGGCTGCAATTAAAATACAGTAATAAAATTCAATATTAAAACTTATTAAAATATTGATTAAATAAAAAGGTCTTAACCTGGCACTGAAAAACATATAATAACGGCGCCAGGCAGACCTCTCTGGGGAGCGCATTCCATTCTAGTTAGCCATTTGTTCACTTTTAACCAGTTTTCTCCAATATGTTCTAAGTGCTTACTGGGGCCATGCCCTTTTATCGTGTCCTAGTTTCTCCTTCATTCTCTTCTTGATCCAAAGGATTTCTCCATTTTACAAGAGGCTCATTTCAGAAGCGTATCTCATAAGGAAAACTTGTCAGCCCATCATGCAGCTCCTTCAAGGAGTGATGCCATGTGCTGCCCAGTATTATGAATATGCAACCCCTGCCCAGTGCTTGTTATCATGTGAACCGAACAAGTGGGCATTATTTGAGGGTTAAACAGTCCACCCATAGCCCTACAACAAAATGATAAGTTAGGAGAGATTTATTTAGTCCTCAAATAACTCTTGTTGGTCAGATTTACCCACTCATTTTCACATGTACACACACATAACTATTACTCAGGTTTCTTAACTATTCAAACTCCTAGCTGTTTTTTTCTCTTAACTCTTGTTTGCATTTTCTAGAGTTTGGATTTTTATCATATTCTACCAAGACAGCCCTCATTAGGCTGTTTTTGAGGACTTGTCCAAGATAAGTGTATACTATCTATTCAGATTAAAAATGTCAACCAAATTTTCTTTTGGTATGACATTCAATTTTTTCCTCCATGTATTACTCAGCATTGGCTCCTATTTTCAATTGCATTCAAGTCAAATTACTGCTATATTTATTTATTTTTTTAAATATATGAACTTCCTTTCTTTTGCTTTCTTATCCCCTAATTCAACCATGCCCCTGTTTGGTGGGATGAAAGGCAAGTCTGGAATGTGAACATAGAAGGGTATCACCTTTTTAGAAAGGACAGGAAGGGAAAGAGAGGTGGGGGCGTGACTTTATACGTCAGGGAAGGGATAGGATGCAGTGAGATAGAATGAAGCACAGATTGGGATTTGGTAGAGGCAGTCTGGGTGAAACTTAGGGATTTTGACAGGGAAAGAGACCTGACAGTGGGGGTATGTTATTGCCCTCCAGGTCAACTTGAGGCCCTGGATGATGTCCTGACAGGCCAGATTCTAAGGATATATCAGGGGAGAGACACAGTAATTATGGGAGATTTCAATCTCCCGGATATTACTTGTGAGACTCATTTGGCGATGACAGCCAGGTCACATCGCTTCCTAGAAGCTACAGAGGGAGCGTTTTTCACACAGAGGGTCCGAGAGGCGACGAGGGGGGGAAACATCCTTGACTTGGTCTTGACCAATAGGGAGAAGCTGATAGATGAAGTACAGATTAGGGAAGCTCTGGATGTGAGTGATCACTCCATCCTTTGCTTTGAGATCAGGGGACTGGGGACATGCAACAGGTCGAGCACTAGAAGCTGGGACTTCAAGAGGGCCAACTTTGGCCAACTGAAGGCCAGACTGGGGAAAGTCTCCTGTGATAGGTTACTGGAAGGTAAGCGAGTTGAGGAGAGGTGGATAGCACTCAAAAGGGAGGTTTTGGAGGTGCAAGCCTTGACGATACCTCTAGTCAGTAAGGTGGGGAGGCAGAGGAGAGTGCCGCCATGGATGCGAAAGGAGGTGGTTAGAGGGATTAGATGAAAGAGGAACCTCCGTAGGAAATGGGTACTGGGGGAAATAGACAAAAGGGTATACCAGGAGGAGGAGGCCCGTTGCAGAAGGATACTTTGCAAGGCTAAGGCTGATTACGAGCTTGCCAAGAATATCAAGAGCAACAAAAAGGGCTTCTTTCAGCATGTAAATAGGAAGAAGAAGGGGAGACAAGTGGTGGGACCACTAAATAAGGAGGAAGGACATCCAGTGTCTGATATGAGGGAACAGGCACAGATGCAAAATGACTATTTTGCCTCTGTGTTGTCCCCAAAGCAGGACAGGGGAGATCCGCATAGGAGATTAGATGAGGCTGGGGACTTAGGGGCACAGATAAGAGTCACCCCCCCCTTGAAGTCGAGGGGCTCCTCAGGGCATTGGGCATTACAAAGGCACCAGGCCCTGACGGGTTACACCCAAGAGTACTTAAGAGAGTTGGCAGGGGTTCTCTCATGCTCGCTGGCCTCCACTTTTGAGACCTCGTGGAGAACAGGTGAAGTTCCAGAGAACTGGAGGATGGCATCTGTGGTCCCAATTTTCAAAAAGGGTAGTAGAAAGGACATGGGGAATTATAGACCGGTTAGCCTTCGTCCATTGTAGGAAAAACAATGGAAAGGCTCATAATAGAGATCTAGTGATGCTAGATAGGGAAGGGAGGCTGACAGGTACACAACACAACTTCCGCAAAAACAGGTCCTGCCAGACAAACCTTGTGGAATTCTATGACAAGGTTTCGAGAGGGCTAGATGGAGGGGATGCAGTGGATGTGGTATACCTGGATTTCAGCAAGGCCTTTGACAAAGTGCCCCATGATATCCTGGTGGAGAAACTGAGGAGTTTTGGGATACACCAAAGCACTGTCCGGTGGATTAGGGCATGGCTGACTGTCCGAAAGCAGAACGTAACCATTAGCGGGGAATCATCGGGATGGCGGCCAGTGACAATCAGGGTCCCCCAGGGCTCTGTCCTGGGGCCGATCCTGTTTAATCTTTTCATTAACGACATGGAAGAAGGGGTGAACAGTCTGCTGATCAAATTCGCAGACAACACTAAAACTGGAGCAGTGGCCACAACTGAGGAGCAGGTACTCCAGATCCAAAAGGATCTGGACAGACTATGGAAGTGGGCAGGAGACAACAGGATGGCATTCAATGTGGATAAGTGCAAGGTCTTGCACTTGGGGCATAGGAATAGCTGTCATAAGTACAGGTTAGGTGACAAGTGGCTGGAGAGCAGCACTTGTGAAAGGGATCTCGGGGTACTGGTTGACTGCAGGCTAAACATGAGTCAGCAGTGTGATGCAGTGGTCAAGAGGGTGAACGCCACCCTTGGTTGCATAGTCAGAAGTATGTATATCGACTGAGCTTCCCCCCCTCCCTCCAACCATGGATAAATCCGAAGAAAAGAAAAGTTTCTGAAGAAAACCAAACGTTTAATGATAAGTGGGTAGATTCATTTGTTTTTACTGCTGACGAACATATGGGGTTTGCTGTTTAATGCATGCAGCCCTTTAGCATTCACTTTGACTCTTCAGGAAGCTGTTCTCCTATTCAAAATATATGAAAGGAGTCTTACTAGTTTATAATGCAAGATTAAAAATAACAGTTTTTAGTCACTGAACAAGAGCTGCAGCTAAATCATAATGAAGATATACATAGCATTAAGAAAAAAAATGATATATGCAGTGCTATCTTCATTTTATATATCAAAAGGGTTCTGCGGCTCCCAGTGTTTTCGTTTGTGTGGGACATGGGTCCAAATGGCTCTTTGAGTGTTAAAGGTTGCCGACCTCTGGTCTAGGGTATCTAGAAAGTATCTTATTATAATGTACAAATTATGAATATAAATAACATGATTACTGCTTTCATGTTTATTTTCCCCTCACCATCACCTATGCCAAAAATCAAGGAACTCCAGAATAACTACTGAGACAAAATTTTAAAAATGGTTGCTGGAAAGTTAGGATGCCCTTGCCTGTGTAAAGAAGAATTGGGGTCTTTGGTTGTTATAGAGGTTGCCTGCACATTTCTCAGTTTTTGATTAAGAAAAATTATGGCATAGGATACATTTATGTGCTCCCTGAAGAAAGTAACAAAATAGTTTAATTAAACTAATTATTTTATGGCTTCCTTTGCACCTTTCCAAAAATCATTAGATAAAAATGCACACAAAAATATTTAAGCCCTCCACTTATTCAGGCAGCTTGCCTCAAAGTGTTATTTTGGGCAGGTCTTTGGCATACAGGCCAATCTACTGCTAAAAGGGGTAAGGTGGCTGATGTTGTTTCTTTAATGGTTGTGCTTTAAATTAATTTATTTAGTGGTGTGCTTAAAATCAGATGGAATTAAATCTAGTTTTTGCTAGCTGCCTTTTCTGCTGATGGCTGGTCAAAAATAAATAAATCAATCTGCTCCAAAACACATTTGTCAGGTGGTACAGAGAGCTTCAGGAGGAATGAGGCAGAGACAAGTTCCATCACACTAGCAAGCTTCTGAGAGAGTAATATTGGCTCTAACCCGATACTATTTCAAAAGTTTTAATGTAAAGCTGGAGCCTGTTCTGCTTTAGATAAAATATAATATTTGGACTGAATAATAAAGGAATCCTCTAAAAAGCTCTAATAAGCTTTATTCAATATGAATATGGTCCAGATTAATATTTTAGTGCCAGAAAAGGCTGTAGATTTACCATGAAAATGCATAATTTCATTTTCTAAATAATATTTCATGTTACAACTGCCTTTACTATAAGCACCAGAATTATCACCAAACTGTATCTCTAAACTGCACCAAAACTACACTGAACAAAGACAAATCAATGTAATAAAAGCTGGTATCAATTCACTTTTCCTTTTAACTAAAGATGCATCTACTCACAAAGACTGCAAAGACACTTCCTTTTATATAAGTGGCCAATAGAAGAATTTAAACTAAACCCAACAGTTACAAACAGATTACCTGATTCGAAAGTTGGCATTTTCAAGTCACCTTGGTTCAGTTCTGTGCCATATTTTAGTTTATGATATTTTGCCCTTTAAAGTTAAACATAAATATATTCATCAGCAAAGAAAATACATTTCCAGTGTATTTTTCTCCTGGCTTGCATCTATAGCTGTGCTCATACAAAGACACTTATGCAAAGGGAATCCTTGATCCATTCTTCTCAAATGCTTCTCAAAGCATTCTTCTCAAAGCACTTCTCAATCCCTGTAAACATTTCTCCTGAAGGTCCAAGGCACTGCCACAAACTGCCTCCTACCTCAGGAAAGACATTTGGGAGAAAATTCACCTCTAAAACCATCCATGAATTTTGCTTTAGGTGCAAGTAAGTCACCAGAAACTAAAGAAATATTAAGTATTTGCCCATAGTGATACTGGTGGCTAGTTCAACCAGCAGTGATAATGTAAATTTATGGTGTTTTGATTATTTGGGTTGTGTTTTTTTTTAAAGAACCACAAATGCTTAATTAGAATAGTTTTCTAGTTTTTTCAGCTTGCAAAAGAGACTTATGTTACTGTACATAGACCCTGCAAAATTAAATTTTATGAAATGATCAGATAAAAAAGGACAGCATTGCCAACAGTCAGTCACATTCTAAAACAAACAAGCCCTTTACATTATTAAATAACTGAATATATGTTGTGTCATAAAATGCTGATGCAAACTACAGCCTTCTTATGAACACACCCCTAACATACATGAACTAAAGGAGGTTGACTGTGCCTCTAAATAATTTCCAAGTAGTTTCACAATAAATTTTCTGAAATCATTCTTTTACTTCAGGGAAAGCTTCCTTTCCATTTAAAAAGTTGGGTTGGAACAGTTAACTGCAAATTTAAGTGATAATCTGAAAAACCTGGGTTGAATCTGACCACTTTCTATATTTAAGAAAAATGGAAGTGTGGAATCATTAATTAATCCTCATAAGAACTTTAAAAAAAAATAAAAGATTTCTGAATAATTGCTGTTACATGTCAGTCTAACACTAAAACTACTGAAAAACTGCGAAATACCCCTCACAATCATACATTTTTAACTTATTCACATGCACGCTGATTATTCCTATCAAACTCACGTTTCTGCTGTAAAAATCTGTCACTTGTTTAGTCACTAAATATTACTCTAATATACTTTTAGATGTCCTAAGCAATTATAACTTTCCATAGACCTTACTCTTACAAATTCCATGAAGTTTTTGTTGTGATTTATTTCATCTACAATAAACTTAAGTCTTCAGTTTTCAGTTTTTACAATAGGCTTTTGAAAAGGGTTGCACTACCCTTGAAAGAACAGGTTCATAACATGTGGAAGCCTTCTGACCCATCTGGAATCAAGTGCTTTCTACCAGCTTCAGCTGGGGACCCACCTACACCCTATTCTGAACAGGGAGAGCTAGATTTCAATAATCTGTACCTTCTTGATCTCCAAATTACCCTATTGCCATACCCTCTATGTGGGGCTACCTTTGAAGTCTATTTAGAATCTGCAGTTTGTGCAAAATGCAGCAGACAGAATAACTAGGGCCAGAAGGTTGGAATATATAACACAAAATTCTGGCTCATGTCCACTGGCTGCTTATATGCTTCTGCACCTGATTCAAGGGGCTGATTTTAACCTTCACAGTCCTATATAGCCTGGTGCCAATGCACTTGACAGAATGCCTCTCCCAAACACAATCTCCTTGGACCCAACACTCAACATCTGTGGCCTTCCTCTGAACACCAACTCTAAAGGAGGTTCAGATGGTGGTAAGGAGGAAGGCTTTTCAGCTGCTGGGTAAGGCTGCTTTCTGTGCCAAGGTATTTAACAGCTCTGAATATTATTGTGGTGTGTGGGCATTACCAACTGCTAGGCAAAGCTATATTATCAGGCCAACCTATATGAGCCTGGTCTTAAGTTTCTAGTAAAATTTTATGTTTGTATTGTTATTTGTAGTTTATTGTACGTTATCAATTTTTGTACATCATCAGAAAGCTTTTGCAGTACAGAAATACAATTGATATTAATATTATGTGAGTGTGTTTTAGGGGCAAACTGGCATGTCACATCTCAGGGAATTTAAATAGAGGGCTGGTCTACATGATCAAACAAGCCACTACTGCTAAGCCATAGTGAGCTGTGGTACATGTGGGCAGCCTTTTTGAATATTAAAATCATTAAATGTGGCTTGTATGTTAGCAAACCTGGGGAAGATGGAGTGTTGGTATCCAGAATCCACAGGTTGTTTTAGGATTATGAACAGTTTGTTCAGCATACCAACAACCCATTCTGAATGGATTCAGGTGACATGACAGGCAATGGTTCAAAAGTTGCTGGGCATGCAGCAGAACCCACCATGGCCACTGAATAAGCTATACTGGGTTGTGGCAATCATGTAAACTAGGTAACAGCACCCAAGCACAATCCACCATTATTCATTTCTTCCTCATGGCAAACGAATCCTTCTCTACCATATATATCAGGATAAATTTGACTTCCAGGCTGACTTAGCCCAATGGGAGAAAGGGACATAACAGTAAGAGAGCCACTGCTCAGTCAGCTCTTCAGCTCTTCTCCATTTCTGCAAATGGAGAAATGAAAACAGCTCAGGAAACTGGACCATGGTCTTGAGGATGCTTTTCAGCACTACCTGAAAGCATGATTCACTCCAACCCTACATGGTATGCCAATTCAGATGATGAGCTGAGAGTGACGCCAGCATGCAAACTGGCAAACACCTGGAAGATCTACTCCTCCAAGCACTTGCCAAGCACCTTTCTCCCTGTAGAGAGACAGACAGAGGCCCATGCTTCTTTCTACACAGAGAAAGACAAACAGATGCCATTAGAAGATGCTACTCACAAAAAAATGGGACTTTAAATGACTCTAAATGATGTCATGTCAAGTTAAAATATCTTGAAATGCATCTAAGACTTAAAAACAATCAAACAAAAGTAAAACTCAAAAGTCCAGTGGACATTTCAAGTTTTCATTCTGCACCAGCTTCAGCTGGAAAGGAGGAAGTAACTTCAAGTCAGTTTATTACTGATTGTGAGTTGTTTTTAGAATCCCAGTTTTTACTACAATCAAATAATTGATGGTCAAAAAAGCTGATGCAATGGAAGTCACTTCAAGTGAGAGAAAAATTACATGAATGGATCCAAAGCAGAAATTAGACTCTGCCAGAGATAAAGTACAATATGTTTTTATTCAAAACTATCAATTTTCTAATTGTGACTAAAATCTGCACCCACTTCATACAAAAATGTAAATAAAAATTATCAGTTGAGAGTAATGGCACACATACCTTTCTTGTTTTAATGCATATTCTAACATTTTTATTCGTCTTACTAAATCTTTCTTCAAGTTTTCTTGACCCTTTCTCTCGCCTTGCAAAAATGCTATCCGAGCCTGAAAATAAAAAATAATGAAGAATTAACTTTTCCCATTCAAATCTCTAATTCAAATATAGCATTAGTGCAATCCTGTACATGACTTCTCAGAAGTAAGAGCCACTCATTTCAATGGATACAGGATTACAGTCTGAATGTAAGTTCTTTGCAGTAGTTTTCAACACATTTGAGACCAGAGTGAAAAATTCAACTTTTGTAGAACATTGCTTTATGGGTTTTTTAAAATAAAGCCAAGCATTTTTACCAACAAACTGGTCTGCCTGACTGTAATAATTATTACTAATTTTCCAGGTGATCTTTTTAAGACTAGGAAATCATTAACTAAGTCAAGTATTTGAAAAGAAGAAATGTATTTCTTTATCTCGTTGTGGGGGGGGGGGATCCAGTTTGTCAAATGCCCTACTGAACATAACTTTCCTCATAAGAAACCTTGGAAATCCAGTCTGTTCAAAATCCTACATAGTAGAGGGAATACATTCACATACTTAATCTATACCTGTATTGCACACACAATATATTGTAAATTCTGGCTCTACTGTATTTATTTTACAAGGAATCTCTGTAATTCTCTTCTATAAATACCTAGAAAAAACATACAAATAAATTCATGGAATGCAACCTTATGCAGGCATCACTTTTTACACAGGCAAAAAATGGACTAAGATGCACTCTCTCTAAGTATTTTGTCCTTTTGGTAAAGTATCTTTGAATATACTCTTTAAATTGAATATAATTTATAGATTAGCTTGAACTAAAGGTTGAAAAGGCAGCACTCCAGTCACACAATGGAGTTGAAGTCTCATGTAAAGGCACTGCAGGTGACCTAATTTCAAGTATTAGAGACTTAAACATCACAACCAATTCTAGCATAAATTGAACACCAATTTTGATTGCTCTACTTCACATAAATTTTCTTAAGATCAAGTTATTTTACAGACGATCACTTGCCAAGAAAGTGTAACTTGCCATTTAGTGGAATCATTACTGTGCTGCAATTCCAATTTGCCTAATTCAGAATGTTCTACAGTTCAGCTTTTGATAAGAAGTCCAATCTCTCTTTCTTCATGCCTAAAAGCCTGGGATTTCTGTTCATTTTCTTTCAGACCGCTGCACTGACAACAAACTCTGGGACTGTTCCATGTAATGCAAGGATGGAGAACCTCTTTCAATAGTCCAGAAATTAGTATCAAGAGCCAGTATGGTGTTGGACTGGGAACATGTGAGATCCAGGTTCTAGTCTTCACTCATCCAGGAATTTCACTTGGTGACTTTGGGCTGGTGATAAACTCACAACCTAACCTACCTCACAGGATTGTTGTTGTAAGGATAAAAATGGAGTGGAGAATTGCATAAGCCACCTTGGGTTCCTCTCAATAAATAAAATGGCATAATCTTATTTTTTTAGCTTGAACACTTACTGCTAGTAACTATGCCTAGGCGAGTCTTTTCAATAATTTAGAATGAGTAAAAGCAGCACACGAAACAAGAAAAACCTAAATAATCCACAGTTGATGGAAACAGGCTGGAGCAATGAAAGGGAGCATGGAAATCTCGGGAATCCAGAACATACAAATCTGCCCCCCATTATATTTCCTTCCTCTCCTTAATGAGTCCTCTCTTATCAGACTTTAACTGAGTGTCTCTTCTTTTACTTGTACTATTCCATTTTTATGAGAGCACTGGTGAATTATGAAAGTCTGAGGGAGTAAAACTTCTTTCTTAATATAGACTAATAAGGTGTCTATTGGATCACATAGATTTTTATGTACACCTTTTCTGAATATATTACAGTTGAACACTGTTCCTCTGCACAGTGACAGGAAGGTAGGCTGGCTGTCAGGTTTTTTTCTTTTTTCTTTTCTGTTCTTCTAGCTATATATCACAGCCCACTTGTGATATATTACACAACGCAGTGAATACATTAGTTATTAATGTAATCACTGCAGTAGGAGGAGAGCCTTTTACCACTGGAACTGTACTGCGTTTTCTTTTGGTCTGCAAAGCTTGATGCTACATTCAGATATTTCAAGTTTTTGCCTGCAACTATTGTGTCTTTTATTGTATCTTCTATACCATGTTGTTCTGTAAAATGTTATTCCTTTTTACTTACACAGTGGCCATTTTAGGGAGTTGAGTGTTAATATCAAAAGTTGATAAGGCAGCATTAGCAACTCCCAAACTCGTATAGATCTTATACTGTAGCGATAGTCACCAATTTGGATGGTCAAAAGGGAAATGGACAAATTTATGGAGGAGATGCCTATAGGTTACCTCCAGTATCAGAGGCAGTGTGCCTCTGTATACCAGTTGCTAGGGAACTTGCACAGAAGAGTGCTGTTACACTTATATCCTGCTTGTGCAATCCTATAGCGAGCTTGTTTGCCACTGTATAAACAGAATGTTCAACCACTAGTCTGATTCAGTATAGCTCCTATGTCCCCGAGAGTTAAGTAAATTTATACAGAATACCTAAATTAAAAAAAACAAACACAAAAAACCTTGACCTAGAGTGGTGAATAGAGCACCACCACCCAATTTCCTCTGATTCAGCACTCTCACAATAGCTCCCTGTACCACATCCTATGTTTTACTACGATATGACCTCTTGTACATTTCCATTAGTCTATTTTAAAATATAATTTAAAATAAACACACAAAACAAGGACAGCAGAAAACAACAGGTTAGTCCTTTAAAGTGACTGATATAAGTGAGGAAATATCTCTTTTCACAGCTAAGAAGCAATATTAAACAGGTAACATGAATCAGGTAACACTAGAGGGCATCCATGCATAAGTTTGGCTACACTGACAATTTTCTAATAATATTTAAAATATATACATGAATTTTATAAATGATAATAAATTGCTGTGATGCTTGTATAACTAGAATAGTTTATCTTGATAAAGTTTACAAAGGTCTTAAGTCTGCAACCAGACTCCCATAAAACTGCAGTTATTGAACAAAAATGCACTTCATTATCATGTCATATATGCTATCATAAACTAGTCTTGCGCAGCTTGACAAAAAACTCAGAAATCGTGCTGCCACAGTTGCAGATATTCTTTTATCTTACTCTTTTTTATAATTACATCCAATTTTCCCATTCCATTTACTCTAATGCTTAAAATCTGTAATATTAATAATACCTCTATATGTTTACTGTATTTTAATGCCTTTGCATTTTTACTGAAGGGATGGATTTTTCTTATCATATTATGATTTTAAATCGCTGTAATCCTCTCTGATGGGATACACTCTCTATAGAGGTAGCATAGAATTATCTGTACAAAATAAATAAATAAAAATTAGTGGTTTCAACACCTTTCATAGATGTATGCCCAACAGCACAGTTCTAAAAGTATTAATGCAAAAGTTAACAGACCACAGATTTTCTTTTACTAGTCTACAAAGCTGTGAAGACCCACTTTCTTCCCAATCATTGAAGTTTACTTCAGGATTATTGCAAACAGATACCAGCAGCAAACAGACACCTGGCCATTTACAAGTCTGAATTAATACTGTGAAGGTATCATCTTGAAGTCTAACTCAAACAACAGACTGGATAGACTGAGATTAATGCTAACAGGAGGTAGTGGTTGGCCGATTTTCCAGCCCCCTCCTCCCCACAGCACTGTCTGAGGAATGTCCTACTGAATACAGTTGTCAGTGGCTGAAAAGGGAAGCTGAAGTGAAAGCAGTCATTGCTAAAACTCAGTCCAAAGTGGTGTAGTCAGGCTGTTACAAAAGACCACAAACAAGAAGCACATGATCTTAATGCTTGCGCAGGTTCATACAGGTGTAGACAGTCCTTAAGATGATGTGGTCCCAATAATTTGCAACTTAAAGGTCAAACCCACCTCCTTAAATTGGTCTAGGACCTCATAGGAATTCTCATAAGAAGTCACTGAAAATGATGCAGAATTAAAGTAATATGATCTAAACACCTAGCTTTGATAAGTATTGTAGCTGCTACATTCTGCACCCATTGTGGTTTCTGAATCACTGGCAACGGAACTCCACATTCAATGCATTGCAGTAATCTTACTCTAACTTGAATGTTATCAAGGTATGTCCAACTTGTGGCTAGATCAGCTCTATCTAGGACACTGAAACAGCTTAAGTTGGTAAAAAGCACCCCTGGTAGTCAACATTATTTGCACATCCCACATTATTTGCATACAGGTAGTGCACTGTACTACCTGACAGTGTACCTGATCCTTTGGGGGAATCAAGTCCCATCTAAACCTCCACTCATATTAGTTATCTCAGGTCACAGTACTTCCATCTTATCTGAGTTAAGTATAAGTGCATTAACCACTACCCACATAAGCAGATTTCCCCCTTCTTTTACAGTCCTCCATACCATATTCCTTTCTCTTCCAGAAGGTACTCTAACCCTGTGGAACAACTTTTCATGGACAGAAGGAAAAAAATCACTCCCTCCCCTTACTTCCTTTAGCAGAAGCATCCTGTAAGTTGAGTTCTGCTCAAAGGAACTCGGATCTCACAACAGATAATGTTAAATCTTGGAAACTACCCAAATTAGCAGTGACATCAATATTCTACAGGAAACCTGAGATTCTTCTATTTCCTTCCTCTGTACAATGATTCTGATTTGTTCTATTATGGAAGTCAACAGGCCTTATCAGGTAGCCTACACAGAAAAAATGGTTTGTGGGCTGCTTTAAGATTGTACAGTTTATATTACAAATGGCCATGGTTACACTGCTCCTAAAATTTTGACCCTGGTGACATGAATAACTACAGACCAATAACCAATGTCCCATTCCTGGGCAAGGTGATCAAGTAGGTGGCAGCTGGCCAACTCTAAGCTCTTTTGGAAGAAATGCATTATCTTGATCCGTTTCGCTTGGGCTTTAGGCCAAGGGTTACTGGTTTTGGGACTGAGACTGCCTTGGTCACCCTGTAGAATGACCACTGCTGGGAGAGAGATGGGGGAGTGCAACCCCCCGTTGATTCTCCTGGACCTCTCAGTGGTTTTGAATATCACTGACCATGATATCCTTCTGGAGCAGCTGGCTGGGTCGGGAGTTGGAGGCACTGCATTGAGCTGGCTCTGCTCCTACCTAGTGGACTGTCTCCCAATGGTAGGGCTGGGAGTTTATTGCTCTGCACCATTGTACATGTCTCATGGAGTTTCACAGGGTTCAATTCTATCTCCCATGCTTTTTAACATCTACATGAAACTGCTGGGAGAGATAATCCGGAGTTTTGGGCAGAAGTGTTATCAATATGCCACTGACACTCAGTTCTACCTCTTGTTTTTATCTGACCCAGGAGTGGCAGTCTCTAACCTCAATCAGTGTCTGGAATCTGTAATGGACTGGATGAGAGCCAATAAGATCAAGCTCAATCCTGATAAGACGGAAGTGCTGTTGGTGAATAAACCTCCATTTCAACTGGGAGAGTATAAACCTGTCCTGGAAGGGGTTGCATTCCCCCTAAGGACCAAGGTTTGTACTCTGGGGGTGCTGCTTGACGCTGAGCTCTCCCTGGTTGCCCAGGCAGACTAGACTGCCAGGAGCTCCTTTTATCAGCTCCGAATGATTTACCAAGTACAGTCCTACTTGGGTGAGGATAGTCTTGCAACAATCATTCATCCACTGCTAACATCCAGACTGGACTACTGTAATGCACTTTACATGGGGCTTTCCTTGGAGACAGTCCAGACTCTTCAAACGATTCAAAACAGGGTTGTGCAGTTGCTGACAAGGGCCAGTTCTCATGAACACATCACACTGGTCCTTCACCAACTGCACTGGCTGCCTTTTCCAGTCCGGGCTAAACTCAAGATTTTGACTATGACATATAAAGCCCTAAAAGGCTTGGGATCAAAATATGTTAGGGAGTGCCTTACTCCATACATAGCATTATCAGTGGTGGCCTTCCTACAGGTTTCTCTCCCTAGGGAGTTTAAGGGAAAGGTGGTAAGGAGGAGGGCCTTTTCTGTGGTGGTACTCCAATTATGGAATACTTTGCCATTGGAGATTTGTCAGGCACCTAACTTATTGAGTCTGAAAAACAGGTGGCACAGAGGTTCCTTCTTGTCCCTGCAGCTGGTGGATGCCTGGACTGGGAAGAAGCAAAAGCAGCTCTTCTCGCATTGCACACAATGAAGCAGAACTGCTGCAAGCAAAAATTCTTTGCAATCTCCTTACCACCACCAGACTAGCTCAAGCCGCATGCACCCATTCATGCACAGCAGCTGAAGCAGCCCCTCAGCATCCAGAGGGAGAATGACATCATCACGAGCCCAAGTGAACACAGTGAAAGATGCCACTGCCTCACCTCAAAAGGCACTCTCCTGATCCAATCACCACATACAATTTTGTTTCTCAGCAGTGCATTTCTCATGATTGCTCTGTAATGCCCCTCACAGCAGCTCCATGTTGGGAAAAATCCACTAGGTGGGAACGCAAGCAAAATTCACCCTTTGTGAATTCAAAGCCAGTTCATCAGACAAAGGTTGTTTTGTGAGGTCATCTAAAACTATTTAGTTCAGAATGATGCCTTATTACTGAGACAGGTTTCAGTAATTGCAAATAAATACTGAACAAGCAGGAAGTCACAAAGGTATGGTTTCTTTCCTTTACATTATGACCCACTGAGCTTCTGCGAAATGTACTTCTATGTAAACCTGCGTAAAAGTCTGGCTATAACCTTATGCAAACTTATGTGGAAGAAAGCCTTCCAAGTAATCATGTTTAGGATTGCTGGACATGACTAAGGCACAAACTGCTTACTTGGTGATAATTTCCATTTAAATCAGTAAAGCTTACTTCTGAGGAAACTTGCTTAGATCAGGCTGCTAAAAATCCAGAAGACAATCTTTTTTGAAATAATCCTTTTGAGTTGTAATAGCTATGTTCTCTAGGTACCATATCTTCTGTACTTTTTGCACGGAATGAACTTGTCCTTTGCAGATAGTGATCCTTTAATCCTTAGAGATCCTTTAATTCAGTGAACCTTACTTCCAAGTAGACATACATAGGATAAGAAAATAAGGCTGCAATCTTATGCATACCCCTGTGGAACAAAGTGATGGGATTTGAATCATCAAATCAAATGGGACTTTATCTCCAAGTATGCAGAAGATGAAGGATCTCTCAAATCACAAACTAGAGACACACCATTTCTATTTGTCTTTTCTGTCTTAGATATCCATATGTTCCCAGACATGTTTGCTCACTCCTGAATGGCCTAGTCCCAACATACACTTACACTCTTTTCCCCTTCTCCAAGTAAAAACTTCATTGAAGAACTGGAGCTTTATTGAAGAACTGTTGGAGCCTATTATTACTTTTCTTGAAGAAAAGAAACAATTCTTGAAAATGACGAATGGATACAAGACCCTGGTAACATTATCAGCCAGATTTTCAATGACACAGAGGCAAGATGGAGACTCACAAGACCTCTACTAGCAGGAACTAGTCTGATAATTGTAGCAATTCCTGTTTGCTCAAAATAAATAAATATTTGTTTATTTTGTGGCTCTCTAACTCTGACATTTACCATATGTGGGTCTTCCATTGAGTATAACAGCTACCCCACTATATAAACAGTCAAAATCCACCACAGGAAAAGTTTAAAACCTGAGAATCCCAGCGTAACATTTAACTTTGCTTTGACTCAAAACAATCACTTTCAATATCTCAGACATTTAATTCAAATAAAGAGTAAGATAAATTTTATTTAAGACTAACACTTTCCCTAGCAATCATTTTTCACTGATCCCCCCTCAGCACTAATATGTTAATTTTAGGAAATATTGTTTGGGAAAAGGTAATACAGATCCAAATATGATGTATAATAGTTAAATATATTCTTTTGTATTTCTGGTTGCTTGTTATAAAGGGTTAACAGAGGCAGAAATCTATTTTAATCCTCAGAACATTATCCTCTATTCCAATATATTATCACCTCATTTTATAAGACTGATTAGAATGAGCAATACAGAAAGAAGGAACACTTCAGTCTCTCAGGACATTACCCTACTGACCTAAAAGTTAAATTCCAATTCTCCAGCAAAGGAATTTCAAAGGAACAATATAGCATGCCACTCTATCTAAAATTATTTCTAGTCCATCTTTAAAGGCAAAACCCTCTCAGAAACTGAATTATGAGTTAACAAGGTATTTGGATCTATTCACTTGGCAATGACAATGATTAACAAGTGTTAATTCTGTCCCATTTTACATTACCACCAGTTTAACAAGCTATGAAGACTGCTTAAACAGCTTATTGTCAGCATGCAACGAAGGGTGATTTCCTGATTACCTGTTGAGTACAGTTTCTCATGATGTCTGAATGCAAGTGGCATGACTTGTCTGTACACAAAAAAGTCTCAAACACAACAATAGAATATGGGTTACTTAAGGTTTGCTGCTCGCTCAACAAACTATGCTGCCTGGGCTCAGGAGACACAACAAGCAGATAATTAGAAAAATAGTGCCCAACATGGACCAGAGTTTACACAAGCTACCATGGTTTGTTTGCACTGCAGTGATCACACAAATGAGGTCAACAAATTGGATCCATTTATGGAAGGTGAACTTCTCAACTACCGCACAGCCTGAAGCTTTGAAGGTTGGGAAACCCTGCTGAGTGGATTGGGCTGTGCCATGAGGGGAATGGTTGAGGGGTAGGAAGGATACAATAAAAATTCAGCCAAAGATTCCTTCTTTACTTTTTGTATTTGGTAAAATCTGCTGCCACTGTATACATCTAATTCTCCTCCACATTTTTTACAAGTAAATACACTGAGAATAATACTTTTGCATCTCAGGAACTAGACTCAAAGAATCATAAAATCATACTATAATAGAATACTCAGTGCATGACACCAAGTTAAACCATCCTTCTCAGATGGCTGTCCAGTTGGATTCTGAATGCCTTTAGTATGAGAGCACCCACAACCACCCTGAGTAATTGGTTCCATTTTACTGAGAGCTAGCCAGAATCTGGATCTCTGTAACATGAGTTTGTTATTCTGTGTCCTGCATTCTGGGATGATCAAGAAGAATTCCTGACCTTCCTCTTTGTGACGATCTTTCAAGTACTTGTACAATGCTATCATATCTCCTGTCAGTCTTGTCTTCTCAAGACTAAACATGCCCAGTTCCTTCAATTTCTCCTCATAGGACTTTGTTTCCAGTTTCCTGGTCCTCTTTCTTCCCTTCCCACCTAGACTGCATCTTTCTTAAATTGTGGTGCCCAGAACTGGACACAGCACTCCAGGTGAAATGCAACCAGTGATAAGCAAAGAAGAGCTAGTACTTCACAGGATATGGAAGTGATACTTGTATTAATGCAACCTAAAATAGAATTTGCCCTTTTTGCAGCTACATCACATTGCTGACTCATATTCAGCTTGTGATCTATGACAATCCCAAGATCTTTCTCACTTGCAGTACTGTTGAACCAAGTCTTCCCCATTTTGCAATGATGCATTTTGTTTCTTTTTCCTAGGTGCAGAACTTGGCATTTGGCCCAACTGAATTTCATTCTGTTGTTTTCAGCCCAACATTCCAATCTCTCAAGATCACTTGGAATCCCAGTTTTGCATCATCTGCAAATTTGATAATGTTCCCTGTACTTCCTCATCAGTAATAAAAATGTTTAAGAGGCCCGGGACTGAACCCTGTAGTACCCCACTTATTACCACTCTCCAGTTTGAGAAGGTGCCTTTGATAAGTACTCTATCATTCTGTGGCCAACTGTGGATCCACCTGATCATTGTTTCATCTAGCCCACTTTTAGCTAGTTTGCTAATCAGGATATCATGGGGCACTCTGTCAAAAGTTTTGCTGAAATCAAGAGAGATGATGTCCACAGCATTCCCACAGTTCATCAGGGAGGTTACCCAATCAAACAATAAAATCAAATTAGTCTGGCAGGATTTGTTCTTGAGAAATCCATGCTGGATTCTAGACATCACTACATTATTTTCAAGGTGTCTGCAGACTGACTGCTTTATAATCTGCTTCAGAATTTTCCCAGGAATTAACGTAGATAGGGAAACTGGCCCTTCTCCAGTCATCTGGCATTCTGGTGTCTCCTACTCTTTTTCCTCGCTGGAATTGTTTGTAAATGTGCATTTAAAATTTCCTTTTTTTAAAAAATTCCCACGCATCTTGGACTCCTTTTCTCATGATAGTCACTTGCCAAGGGACTTTGCTTATCACTGCTATGAGTTTATTAAAATTGGCTTAAAATTCAGGGTATATGTTTGGCTACATTTGGCTTTTGCCTCCTTTAGAACCAAGAATTCAAGTATGACACAGTTATTCCCTGCCAGAGTTCCCATAGCTGTCCACTAGGACTTTCCTATTGGTTAGTATGAAGTCAAGGATAGCTGTTCCTTTCATTCCTTCCTCCACTTTCTGTAGGAAGTTGTAGGAAGTTATCAGCAACACATGTTAGGAATCTCTTGGAAGGGCTGTGTTGGGCAGAATTTGTCTCCAAACAAGTGTCAGGGAAATTGAAGTTCCTCATAATGATGACCTCCTTGAAACAATGGCAATTAAATTTTCAAAAGTTTCATCCTCATCTTCTCCTTGATGGGGTGGTCAGTAATAGACTCAAACTACTGTGTTCCTTTTATTCCTTCTTCCATTTATATTAATCCAGATACCCTTGATGGGGCTACTAAGTTCATCCTCCTGTAGTTCAGTGCTGAGATACATATCTTTAACATATAGTATAACTCTGCCTCTCTTTCTGTTCCTTCCGTTCTTCTTGAACAGGTTATATCTTTCAATTGTTGAATTCCTGTCATGGAAGCAATCCCACGAACTTTCAGTTATACCTATAAAATTGTATTCACCCTACTGTACTAAGAGTTCAAGATCATGCTGTTTGTTTCCCATACTCTAGGCCAGGGGACCTCAAAGTACAGCCTGTGGGCTGGATAAGGCCCGCCAAGGTCATTTACCAGGCCCGCCTCATAGCTTTCAGACTCGTTTGGAGAAAACGATCTCTGAACTAGCTCAAAAGCTCTGAGCCCGGCGCAGGCATTCTCTGAAACTCTTTCAGTTTCAGAGACTAGCCCATGCCAAATTGTAACAGCTCTATTCAAATGCGCGTGCGCCAGCTCTTCCCCCTATTGGACGCATGCGTTGGCTCTGAATACAAAGTGGGAATACAGAGCGGGAAATATAGAAGAGAAAAGGGCAGTGGGGAGAGAGAGAGAGAGATGAAGACACTAAAAAAGATAGAAGGTAAGAAAAATATAACTTTAAATATATTTTTAACTATATGAGCCATGTCTCCAGGCTGCGGGCCAAGCCACTGCCGCCTTACTGAGCCTGGGGGTAGATGGGCTGCAACTCCTGCACCCCCGCCGCAGCCTTCTTAGGGCAAGTCGCCGTTGAGCGGCTGCCATGCTTCTTCCCCCCGCGGCAGAGAGAGACGGGAGGCACCCCACTCAGCCAGCCACAGCCCCATCCCTTGCCTCCCCTTGCCTTGGCCCACAGAAAGCAGCCATTACCTCCCTCCTAGCGGCCCTCTCCCGGCCTCTCCCCACATTTGCCTTTCCACCCTCCTGCTCCTTCTTCCCCTCCCGGAGCTGGGTGAGCGTCTGGCAAGGGGCCCTTCCTCCGGCTTGGTGGGGGCAAGTGCGCCCTCATGGCTCCCTCTCGAGTCGTGCTCTCCCTTTTGGCAGGTGGCACGGCGTCATCTTGGGCTCCTGCTGCAGCCCAAGCAAGTGGAGCAAACATTTTTTAATTTAAAAAAATATATAACACAGGTTTTAAAAAATAGAGAAACTCACTGAATATTCACTAAGTCCTGCAACCACAGTCCATACCTCCCACTGAAAATACTAGTAAGTTTATGTTGATTAAAATTGTTCCTCATTTTAAATATTGTATTGTTTTTTGCACTACAAATAAGATATGTGCAGCATGCATAGGAATTAGTTCATATTTTTTGCAAACTATAGTCCAGCCCCCCAACAGTTTGAGGGACAGTGAACTGGCCCCGTTTTAAAAGTTTGAGGACCCCTGCTCTGGGCATTAGTATATAGACACTGAAGACTACATGCTTTATACTCTAGCTGTCTTCCTACATTTTTTGGAAGACTATGACCGGGCACCGTTAGAGCCACTCCCTCTGTTGTGGCATATAAGCCTTTGTCTGTTGTTATGCCCATGTGTACTTCTCTCTCCCCTACAGGATTCAGTTTAAAGCCCTCTTGATAAACCTCTTCATGGTGTGACTGAACACATTCTTTCTGGTCCTTGTAAGGTGCAACCCATCCCTTATCAGCAGTCCATCTTCCACAAAGTGTGGCCCACGATCCCAAAAGCCAAATCTCTCATTTTGGCACCACCTTTATAGCCAGGCATTCACTTTGAGTATTTTTCTTTCCCTGTCTATTCCTCTTCCAAGAACTGGAAGGACTGAAGAGAAAACTATCTGGATCTGAAAATTCTTGACTTTCCTCCCTAAAGCTTCAAAAACTGGCATGATTACTTCAAAGATCTGCTTGGTGGTGTCATTTTTCCCACATGCATAAGAAAGAAGGGATATGTGTCAGTGGGCTGTATGAGCCTTGGCAATCTTTCAGTTATATTACTAATCTGCCCTCCAGGGAGACAGCACACCTGATGAGTCCACAGGTCTTCCTGACATACATGCGTTTCCGTCCCAGGCAAGTGAGTCAGCCACAACTAACACTCTTCTCTTTTTGTTCTTGCAGTCCTTGATATCAATGCTATTACTTGGCTGACCTTAAGCCTCTTGTTCAGTGTTGTACAGGATGACTTACAGTTCTTCCACAGAAGGCTGCCCTTCAATTCTCATCCTCGAGTAACTGAACCTGGTTTCACTGCTTCCACTGCTGCAGAGTGTCTTCTAGTTCTTCTGCATCTAACTGTCACCCTTTTCCAGGGAGTTTCCTCCTCATTTTCCCATCCCTCAGGATTCTCTTTTTCTACTTCAGTTTGCTGTTGCACTTATAGCTTCTGTACTGCTCTTAACCATTGCAGTTCTACTGTGTCTAAGAAGTTTTCATCTCCTGTTATTACCTTAAGAGTGGGTACTCAATGTTGTAGTGCTCCCACTTCTTTTTCAAACCAGGGCTACTAGTATGCACTTGTTGCACATGTAAGCCATGTTGACCTCAGGCAGGAAAACAAACTTTGCAAGTTACCACCACTGGGGAGTCTTCTCAGTTCATTCTTTTTGACTCTAGTCACAACTGCTTCTACCAGAATTAATGCTCAATGTTATTGTTATCGCTGGTGTATTTCTGGATAATTAAGATTTTCACATGCCATGTATTGGACTGAATACAGGGCAATATTTGTGCAAATTTGGTGATTTTCTGAAAAACAGCATGATTAGTTAGCTACTCTATTGCACAATATTACTAAACCAGCAACAGAGCATAAGGAGGTGTGTCCAGAAAGTAATGAAAATGAAGTCCCTATGCTTGAGAAGGGCTCTGTGAAGGGAGAAGCTGGCCAAGGTCACTTGGGGTGGAGCGCCAGGTATACATTAGAACATGGATCAGTTGCATTTCAGCCCTGTTACAGTCAAGACATTCTTTTTTTGTGACACCCTGTTCAAGTGCCTCACATTAAGAAAAATGCAAGTGAGTTTGAAACAGTGGTACACCATAAAATTGTGTGAAATTGGGCAAAAGTGCATCAGAATGTTTGGAAATGCTGAGAAAAGCTCATGGAGAAGCTGTGCTATCATCTGCACAAGTGTACCAATGGAACAAGCTGAGATCAGCTCAACTTGGATCCTTCATTACGACAACGCACCAAGTCACAGTACTTCAGCTGTCAGAGTTTTTGGCTGAAAAACACATCATGGTGCTTCCCCATCCACCCCACAGCCCCGACTTGGCTCCTTGCAACTTTTTCATCTTCCCAAAGATAAAGAATGGTTTGAAAGAACAACATTTTGGTAGTGTGGATAACATCCAAAGACTTTGCAGGCTCTGATCACCATCCCACTTGAAGGCTTCCCAGGATGCTATGAAGAATGGAAAAATCGCTGGGAGCCTTGTGTACACTCACAGTGTGCATACGTTGAAGGAGACAATTTAAAAAAGTATCATTCTCATTACTTTCTGGACACAGCTCATATATTAGTTATTACTATGCTACTTTTCAAATTAATGATGTGGATCACTTAGGAATTTTTACAATTAAAACAAAACTCAAAATCAAAGTAGCACATTAATAACAAAACATTTTAAACATTCTCAATTCAAAAATCCATCCAACTAAAATAAGCTCAACACAGTAACTTAAAAACCTTCTTAACCAAAGGCAGAACAGTATAAAAAGGTTTTAAATGCCCATCTAAAAACTGACAAAATGGAAGCCAAGTATTTATCTCAGAGATTCTGAAAAGGTCCTGTTCCTCAAGCCAATCAACCTAGTCGCTGCTTGCAGATCTTAACACTCAGACACATATGGATGCAGGCAATTCCGAAAGAAATTTGGTGTGTCAAACCTTGCAGGGCTTTTAAGGCCAACCTGAGCACTTTGAATTGAGCTTAGAAGTAAACAGGCAGCCAGTGCAGGTAGCACAAAATAGATATAGCATGATCTGAATGCTTCGCCTCCATCAGTACCTGAGCTGACACATTCTAGCCTAGCTAAAACTTCTGAATTCTTTTAATACTGTCCCATATGTATAGTGTGCTACAGTAGTCTAGTCTGAATACAACCAAATCCTGAACAAAAGAGAAAAAGATCAACCAAATCTAGGTCGGATTGCAGAGTCATAGTATAGTATACCAACCTCAGCTCATCAAAGATACCTCTGAAAGCTACCACCACTGACACATTCACATCCACCACTAATTCCAGGATGGTCCCTGAAAGGAGAACTTGAACCTTGCAGAAGGAGTACAACCTCATTCAAGGTCACCTTTTATCCAGATCAGCAGCTTTTCTACTCATACTGCAGCAATCTTCCTGGGATAAATTTTCAGCTTCCATGCCTTCATACATCTGAAAATAGCCTCCAAAAACACATGCAGAGACTTTCCATGGCCCTGTCTGGTGTGAGCCAGACACCATTTCACAAGTGAAAATGTGGGGTAAAGGGTCATCCAGGGATGACATCTTAGCTCAAGGGTGTGGATGGTTTTCCCCTAGCAGCTTATTGTAGATGGGGAGAAGGTGTGTGTGTGGGGGGGAGAAATCTGATGGTAACAGCATAAGTCAATCTCCAAAGGGTAGAGCAGACATTTTCCAGAACCACTGTCTGAGTATATACAATTAGGGAAGACTTAATATCAAGTCACCTAAGCCTACTAGCTAGGCAATGCAGAAGAATACAGGGATACTGAATTCCACTGACATATCCAGAAGAACCAAGATTCACACTACTCTTACCCATTCCCTGAACTAAGTCATCTACCAAAGTTATCAAGGCTGCTTCAGTACCATGGCCAGGGTAATAGCCTAACATGAATCTGCCTA
Source organism: Varanus komodoensis (assembly GCF_004798865.1). Classification (NCBI taxonomy): domain Eukaryota; kingdom Metazoa; phylum Chordata; class Lepidosauria; order Squamata; family Varanidae; genus Varanus; species Varanus komodoensis. Next base: position 29,614,175 of record NW_025335761.1, read on the forward strand.
TATCAATGGTGTTGAACCCTTATTGGTCAAGTGGCAGAATTCCACCCAGGACCAGGGAGACAAGATGATGAGGGGGAGCAAAACCCAATCCTTAAAAGCCTTCTCCTGACACCATCCAGCCCAGGTCATCTTGCTTTTTTCCATGCATCTCTCTGCACAGAAAAAAGGAACTTGGTCTGCACTGGGACAAACCAGTTCTCCAGGCACTAAGACAGTCCCCTCCTTCATGTAGTATCCTGTCTTCTTCATGTAGATTGGGCTTGAGTGTGGTACATAATCTCTGATATTATTTCCAAGTTCTTTTCTTCACATGGCTGGCAGGGAATGGTAATTAAACTGGTCATAAATGTTTACTATGGTTAGTGGTATATATTGTTTATGAATATAAATTATGTTTTTAAAACAAATATTTACTAAAACAAAAGTAAACCCAAGAATTCAACAAGTATTTCTTCATTTTATCTGTACGTGCCACACAACCTAAGACTGAACATTCCATTAAATGTTTGATCATAAAAAGAGGAAAAACACCTTATTTTAAATTATCCTTAACACTTAATAATGGATTGTGGCACTTTTTTAAAAAACAGCCTAACAGACCAATGATTCCAGAAAACATCCATACCTGGATTCAGACTAGGGTTGGGATGAATCCTAAAGGAATACCTCCCTCCAGCATTTGGTCTTCCTTTCATGTCTGCCATGATCTTGCAAAGCAATCTGAGCCGAGAGGAAATCTATGAACACTTGTGAAACTAAGGCTGCACAACCAGAAACCGTCTTCCATTTCAGGTGCAGAAGCCCAAAAGACAGCTGCAGATAGTGTGGAAGGAGGACAATGCTTGCATAGCATGTGGGGCTCAATTCCTGATGAGCACCCTGAGAACCCTGGGCTCCCTAATCAGAACTTGGACTCAGGGCCACTTCAAAGCAGACCAACAGATTCTAAATGGGTTCCTCACACATCTCCAGGTCAGATAACACAGTTAACAATTACTCAAAGATTAAGTACAGGTTTAATGTGGATTGCCACTGAAATGTGGGTTGTTGTTAAAAGTGGATTATTATGGTGTCTGAACCCAGGCATGCTAACAAACCATGGCTTGTTAACCACCAATTCACAATCCAAAATGTTCACGAAGAATGTTTTTTCTCTGTAAAACTAGACCTTGACTTCAAGTATTTAAAAACAGTTTGTCTATTCAAATTGGCTAAATTATAAAAAAGGAAAGGAGATTATCAGCTTATTTATTTTGCTGCAATCTTATACCCATTTACTTGACAGTAAACTCCACTGCACTCAATAGGACTTCCTTCTCAGTAGACACATATAGATTGCACTAGTTTGCTATTAAACAAATTCTAATATGAGATTTACATCTTGCCTTTACTACAGTGATCTAAAGTAGGGTCATTCCATCAACTCTGCTAACAGAACAGTTACACTGAACTTTCATACCCTCAACTGTCACCAACCATTCCATCAGGTTGCAAAAGAAAAGCAGGGATATCCCATCAGTTCTGCTCATCAGTTTCTTCCTCTCCCTGAACTGTTTCCAGTCTACCTGATCATTATAAAAACTGTTATATATGAATTGCTTTTTTCTTCTTACCTTTTGGTCATGTCTTTTAGATTATAAACCTGAGGGCAAAGACTGCCTTGTTTCTACCTTTTAAGTCAAAGAGCAGGGAAAATAATTTTAAGCAAACTAAAATAATTTTTAAAAAATTACATTTGTATCCAGCCTTTCTGCCAGTAAGTCCAAAGCTGCATATATACTCCCTTCACACACACATTTTATATTTACACAAGGTGGCTAGACTAAGATAGATAGATAGCTAGATAGATAATCCCTAGATTAAGAAAGAGTGACAGGAAGCAGTGAGGAACCAGTAGATTTATTAAAGGGATGCCACTTAGGCAGGACAGAGGCTCAACCACATGCACCCCTTTATCTTTCAAGATCATATATAATCAAGTTTTCAGGACTGCATGCACTTCTTTTCATACAAGCTAGTTCTATAAACCCTATAAGCAAACTCCAAAGCCTTGATTAAACATGGACTGAGTTTTTTCCCTAGCAAGTAATCCTGGAGGATAACTGGCTTATATTGAAGAGTCTAGATCAGGGGTCTCAAACTTGCGGCCTGCGGGCCAACTGCCAGCCTTCAAAGCGCCAGCGGCACCCGGGCCAGCCTCCAGGAGCGACGCGGGATGAGTGGTCCACCACCACTGCGGTGGTGGAATACTTGATGCGGCCCAGCCTCACCCAGACTCTACTTCCAGTGGCCCCCAGGTAAGTTGAGTTTGAGACCCCTGGTCTAGATAGATAAAACCATTTTATACAGGGTACTATGTCAGGTTTTCAGAGACAAACCATAAAAGATATGGTAGAATATCAAGCAGATCCTCACCTTAATGCTCCAGAAGTGGCTTTGTGTTACTCTTTGTATTATTATTACTTACTTTGGGAATGGCACTGGATACTTTTTACATAAGAGCTGTATCAGAAATCTGTCCACACCTCCAGCTGTCATCTATCCCTGCTACCTAGCCTACCTTTTTAATGTTGCAATTCTATGAATTCTGACACAGAACTCATTGATACTTGCTTCTGGGTAGACTTACTACCCAGTTCCATTTATCCACGCTCTCCAGATCCACATCCCTAAGTCCCAAGGAAAGGAAAGAAAGGTTTGGAAATAGAAAGCAAGGTTAAGTAGTAAAAGAAAGAGAATTTGACTAGGGGCTCAGAAGGAGGAGTAAGAGCAGAGGGGAGAAGAGCTATGCTGGTGGAAGACTGGACAGGGCCAAGAAACAACTCTTTCCTATTCATTCTGTTGAACAGATCAATGGCAGCTTCAGGCATCAGAAAGCAAGCCTTGCATCCAGTAACTGTTTCCAAGTTAAACCGAAAAAACAAAGCCCTGTTTCCAGTGGGGTTAAGATATAGTTAAGATCTTCAAGGGTGCTATTGTGCACCATACAAGACCACAGGAATACAAACTAGAACTTTTTTTTTTTTTTTTTTTGGAAAAATAGACGGGAAGAACCAACTATGAAGCAGAAAGTATTTATAGCTACATGGGCACTGAAATATCTTTAGACCCTTGTGCTGATAATGTTGAGTTTGGTGATATGGTGACACAAATATTAGAATAATATTTGCGTAGAGTTGGATCCAAAGTTTCCTTTCCTTTGACAGAAGACCTTCCAGTGGCAGAACGTTTTCTGGACTGTTCCGTCTCTCATTTTTATTAGGTTTTTCAATCTTACTGTAGTAATAACAGAATATTTTTGTCATTGTTTGCTAAAACACTGCATTTAGCCAGTTTGCTTCCTAATTTGTTCTGCAGTAACATACAGTTTTGGCTGTGCTATAAACATTCACTAAAGTTTATCCTTTGCAATATTTAATTGTTGCTGAATCCACTGACCACTGTTTCAGTTACAGTGATTTCTTAATCTGTTACTTAATTTTTACAAGAAACTGAAATGTCTCTTTTTACTGTTTTAAGTTTGTCACTTTGTATATTTGTGATAAATATATTCTGTCTTGCCTTATTTATTGCACTAGCTCCTGATTTTTGTAGCAAGTTACAAAATAGTTGGCATTTTCCCCTGCTACTTTACTATCGCATTTACTTTTCCATTTGCTTATCAGAACCACGGGAGCACAGTCAACACATATCACTGGAACAATCTTTATTTACTTTGTCTTGGGTTGCACTTTGAGATTCAAATCATACATACCTTCTACTATTTTTTTTATTCTAGTCCAATTATTTATCATCAATTCCTTTCTTCTGGTACATGCAGTCTCATTATAGATGATGGCAGAATACATAGAGCTTCTTATGTGAATAAAAGACACTGAAGTTCACACAGAGGGGATTTCCAGTTTCCATTAATTCTCTCCTCAACTTGCATTCTCCCAGCATACAACTTTTACTGTTTAGCGTTATCTCGAGTTTTTTCTCTTTTTTTAAGTTTGGGAAAACCAAAACTATAAAAACAGACTGATTTCAGGAAATCTCCCTTCCACTGAGCAGAACAGTTCAGATTCCCAGCGCTAGATCAGACATCATTCTAACCTCATAAATGGGAATCAGAGCTGCAACCCCACCCCACTCCATCACAGCTGTTGCAGAAAAGATCATGCTGACTGCACTGAGGTTGGAAAAGCCATCTTGGGGGGGAGGGGGCAAATGGGGGTATTTGGGGGAACATGCAAAATAGGCTGGGGTGGGTATCCATAAGTAGCAGTAGTCTCCTTCCTGCCCCCTCTGAGATGTCATCATTAGATTAATGAAAACTGCTATTCACAAACAATGCAAAGCAGGATAAGCCAGGAGATAAAAATTAAGACTCAAAGTTCAGGGTCTTACACTCATCTCAATAGGGCTGCAATGTAAATCATATTAAGTGTGCTTAAGTTTTTCCTAATTCTTTTTCCAGGTCTAATTGGCTCAAGTACTTTTAAAAACTTTGTTATTTACTAAATACTAGTAAAATAAACATCTTAAATTAGATCTCTCTAGGGTATGAAAATTTCTCCAGTGCTAACTGAAAAATTTCCAATGCAATTAAAAAAATCAGTATCATTTGGAATGATGTTAATATTTTTGTCTGGAATGGGGGAAATTATATTAAATTAGCATAATATACCCATGTTGAGAAGAGCCCTGCAAGTCTGAGAGATGCTTAATACATTTTAGAAGGAGTAAGAACTTGAGCTCTTCAGTTCTAAAGTTGCTCACAAATGCCACTAATTACAAAGTAAACATGGTATCTTAAGTGGAGGAGTAGTATCAAACTTAATTGGGCAGCATGATCACAAAGCATATACCAGTGACATGTGTTATGGTCTATTAGCACTAGTAATTACATGAAAGATATATGAGTTAACTGCAGTGTAAGGCGATCTTGTCAACCTGTACCCACCAGGTGCTGACTGGGAATCCCCATGTAATCTGAAGACCATTCAGCTGGAGAAGACCAATGTAAGGCATCACAGTCATTTTATATTCAAAATGTACAGGGCTGCTCACAATTTATATTAACAGAGGCATTCTCCAGGGTAACAACACTAGGTCAAGAGAATGTGTCATTCAGCTAGAGAAGTTATACCTTACACTTTATGAACTAGGGTTCTTAATGGTGACATAATGCTGAAACAACCAGCATGTAATGGTGCTCTTATTCTAGAGATACATAGGCAGATAAGTAAACACACACAAAGTAAGTACTAAGAAACAAAAAGCACTCATCTGCTGTCACTGATTACTTTCCAATTGTTGGATCAAGTAAAATACATCTAAGATACCACCTTTGCCTCAGTTAGGAATGTGATAAAGCAGGTAATTCCACCTCATTTAAGCTTGACATATTTCTTGCCCACTTCCAATCCAGTAATAGGAAACATTCCATGTTGGGGTTTTCTTACAGATTTTCATTACTAAGACAGACTGTGATAAACACATTTTTAATAATGTGCTAATAAAAATTGAGCAAATAAGCATTCAAAACACATTCATCTTAAATAAAAGTGCAATATTTGAAGAAATATTATAAAGAGTTAAATAAAAGCTACAAAGCAAAGTAACAGTTGTCTAAAACTAGAGATAAATGCTTGTTTCCAAAAATAATACCACTACTTCAAACAAATTTTGGAAGGTGTGACAAAGTAAGAGAATAAGATGAAAAAAGCTACTGCTCCAAAGGTATCTGGAAGCAAACCTGGATAGACACATGTCCTATCAAACTGTCAAAGGAGGATTTGTAAAACAATCCTAAAAGGGTGTTGCCCCCAGCAGAACAGGGTTCCACCACTGCAAAGGCCACACACTACATTCACCAGGAGCTCTACTGGCATGAAGCAACTGCTGGCAGTGCTCACACCAGCAGTAGCTGGTGTAAACACCTTCAAAACAGGTTGATCCATGGTATAGCACAAGTGACTTTGATGGTACTATATCTGAAGCTTTGAGGATCCTCCAAGGAGCTCACATACACATGCACCTTGGACAGCAGCAGTTAGGAGAACTTTGAATATGGTGGTACATTTGCCACATTTCATTATCCCAATTTCACTAAAAATTGCTTGGTCCTTCTGTCAGCATGATTGGCTGGGGAAGTTGGGATTTTCCTGCCTAAATGTGCTTAGGATTGTGCCCTAAAATGAAGACAGACAGAATCAGATCAAAATAGATCCTATATGATTTAAAATGAGACACTAGATGAAGCAACTTCAGAAGAACATGGCCATTCCTTCACCTTGGTATAAATAATCCCTGAAGCCAACAAAAAGTGCAAGTCTTCTGTGAGATGATATATTTGCCAAAAACATTGTTCTTCACTTACTGGTTTATTTTCTAATAATCAGTAACAACACTGTAAACCAAGCAGACATTTTGGACTCAATTAGATTCTTTTATAGTAGTTATATGTTTTAGTCTGCCCTCACAAGAATTCTGAAAGATTATTCCCTTTCTTCCCAAACAGGAAAATGAGGGTAAGAGATTGTGCCACCTTGGACAGGTCAGTACCTGTTCTTTGATAGAGCTGGGACTTCCAAATAACATTTCTAGCTTTCTTGAAAACCAATCACATTAATAACAAAAAATATGTCTTTACTTTTAAAACACATCACATCTAATTCACGCTGTTCCTTCAGGTAACTATATGTGGATGTACAGCTGAACCACGCGATAAATCTTTTACGAATGCAGATTTTATCATTAAACTGCTTTTTTAAAAAAATCAGGTTGCACCTGCTTAAAAGCCTATTAATTTGAAATTTCCATTTAGATATAATGATATACATACATGTAGCTGCATCTATACACCCAGTTTTAATCACTGCCCACACATTATTAGTGACAAAATCAGATTTATCACTCTGTATTGTACACTAACAGTACTGGAAGCACCACCCTGATGTCTATCTAATATTTGCATTTGTTACAACAACACTTTGGTTTTGTAAAGGCAAACTTAATTGAGGTAATGGACAGAGAAGCCCAATAAGATCAATTATCCCTTTTCAGTCCCTTCTTTCTTTTTTACTAGTAGTATCAACCATGTGGATACTGAAAAGAGAGGTCGGGGGGCCACGCCTCCTATTCCTAGAAAGGAGATAGAGCTCTCGCCAGGAGTTGATCCGAAGGATGCACATGATTTGCATTCCCAAGTTAGCAGTTGAGAAAATGGTCCCGGGCTAAGGTACCTGGATCATAACGCGCTCTAAGAAATTATCCTTGTCCACTCTCTAGGCCCTAAAAGCCTCTGAAATGTCAGGAGGCAAGCGAAAAAATGACGCTACCGCATGTAACACAGTAACCGTTAAGGTGTCCGACCCCCAATGGCCAGAGTTCAGACGGTGCCCTAATCTCGGGCCGGGAGAGCGCTAGGAGAGGATAACCCTCCCCTCTCTGGACTAGCTTGACAGGCCTAGATCAGGCGGGCGCCATGCTAGAAACCAAAATGGCTGCCCCGAGGAAGGCAGCCCAACCCGAGGAGCTGTGAGGGGGATGCGCCGAGTGACGCCCGCCACGCCTCACCGGACCCGCCACGCACAGGTACTTTTGTCCTCTCCCGCCCTGTTCACACCTCAACCATACTGCCGCTGCCCCAAAGCGGCAGCTTCTTTCTCTCTCTTTCTAACTTCTTGCGGACCAATCTCGCCTCAGTCACTCTTTCATTGTGTATATCCCTCGCTCTCCCGCCCGCCAGCACACCCCAAACCCGGCTTGGCCCTACCTGGAGCTCGGCCCTCTCCACCTCCCAGTGAGCACGCTCCATCTCGAAACGGGCCCACTCGTGTTGGATGTAGTGCAGAATCCCCGGAATGGTGTAGTGTTGAGGCCGGGAAAGCTCCGACCCGCTGCCAGGGCCCACCGTTTCCTGAGCTGCCGGACCTTGAGGCTGCTGCTGCTGCGGCGGGAGGCTTCCGCCGCCACCAGGTCCCGCACAACCCTGACTGAGCAGCTGAGAGTTAATGCTTCCTCCGGTGGGCGGCAAAGGCGGCTGTTGAGGTCTCGGGGCGGCCCCCGCCATGATCCCCCCGCCGGTGCCGGGATGTTCGTCCATTGTCTGTAGGGAGTCCTCCCCTTTTCCTCTTCCCGCCTTGTGTGCGCTGCCGAGCCCCGGCGGCGCTCTCTGTGGGGAGGTTCGGCCCAGGGAGGAGGGCCAAGGCCGCTCGGAGGAGTAGCCTGCTGTCAGAGCAGCGCCAAGACCGAGGCGCTGCCGCTGCTGCTACTGCCACCGCCGGCCGCCATTACACTCTTAGCTCCATCATCGGCCGGACAGATTCACTCTGCTCACCCACCCACGGGGAGGGGGGGGGGTGTTGTCGCGAGGCATGATGGGACAACACCCGCCTTGCTCCGGCGCCCGAGCCGCCCTGCTGTACGCATGCGCGAGCGTTGACTGAACGGGGACGGGAGACGCTCTGGGTGGTTTCTGGTTTGTTTTCTTTGAAATCTCGTCCCTTCAGTCAGTTTCACCTCACCTGTTCGAGGTCATGTTGCAGGATGTAGAGCTAAGAGGTTATGAACGGCCTCTGCTTTCAAAATCCACGCAGTTATTTTCTTAGTCATCGCTAACAGTACCTGATATTTTGCTTTTTGTAAATTTATAGAAACCACTTGTGAACGAATAGCCAAGAGAGGCACAGACACTCACAGAGATGATTGCACTTTGTCTCTTTTTGTTAAGAATGGGAAGAATTCTCAACATTTGTTCAGTGCTTTCACATGCCAAGAATTTTTTGTCTACATGTGTTTTATTCTTGTTGCTTTATGCAATCCACTCAGCTATTATAATTAAACCACAATCCTGCCAGTTTTCTACACTGCCTGGATACTTTTTACATGACATATAAAATTATTCATTGGTTATAATTGAATTAATATTGATAAAATTGGTCAGTATCCTTGATAATTAGATTACAAATACGCAGGACTGAGATTGGAAAGGGTGTTTTGGCCAAAGGCTGCCTATTGAATTCATGGCAGAAGATAAATTTGAATTGGAGACTTCCTGAAAAATAGCTAAGGCTTTCACCTTCTGGCCTGGACCATCAAACTATGGTATACTAAAAATATTGCTATGTAAACTATTGTTAGTGGTAGTTTGGGCTTTTCTTAACTCAGGAACCACCTGAACTTTGTGAAGTAGATATAAATGGCGCAGTCATCTTAGCATATGTAGAGTGGCTTTCCTCTTTAGGGAAAATTCTTCCCAGATGATATATTCCAGTTTATGAAAAAACTGTTTCCTGACACTTCAAAAAGCAATCTGCTGCTTGTTTACGAGCTACCCAGTCTTCCTGGATATTTAAACTGGCCTTTTAAACAACAGCACAAATTTTGGCTTTTTCCAATCTCATCCCTCAATAAAATGGGAAAGTGGGAGGGATAAAGAGCTACTGCTGCATAGCTATACATCAAACTACCATGTTGAGTCACCTTTGCTAAGCTGGAAAGGCCCAGGCCTGCAGCCAAATGGGTGACCACATGTGGAAGTGGAGCAGGGGGTTGGACTCAGTGGTCATATAAGGCTTTTGAAAACAATTCTTTGTGGTCATGGGATGTTTTCAAAATCTTGCAAAGAAAAACCTTTCATGCATCACTCCATCCTACTTCAAAAGTCTCTTGCTTAATACTAAATTGTCTTCCCAGCTTACAGTTTTTTATGGGCTGCTAGTGCTTCATGCCCCTTCAGCTCACTTTAAATGGTCTCCCCGATGGTGGGTTGGGCCAGCAAGGGATTCTTGGCATTGCAGTCACATTCCTCACATGTCTGCAGCTGACTTCTTGGGGCAGATGAGGAGGCCACTTCCCTCACCACACGCACAGCACACACACACTCCCCTAGGACATGAAGCGCACTCTGATTTTGACACTGCTGTTGTGATTACGCTGTCACCCAAAGTAGCAAGACAGCAAATAGAAACGAGTATGAGCAGCAGCTACCTGGTATCAAGTTACTACTATGAGTACTCGATTAAATTAGGAGAGGTTAACCTCTCTGCATAAAGAGACAGAACTTTCTGTATGATCTCTCAAAGGAAACTTTGAAAAGTCCATCACATAGCTGTTCAGTCAAAACTGTAGGAATGTACTTTCTTTGGCCCTTGATAAACTACTCTGCAAGCTGTATCTTGCAAGTCAGAAAGAGCCAATGTGGTGTAGTCATTAAGAGTGCAGGACTGGGACTTAGGCAATCTGATTTCTAGTCTCCACGCACCCAACTGAATGACTTTGGGCCAGTCAGAGACTCTCAGCCCAACCTACTTTACAAGGTTGTTGTGAGGGTAAGATTACAAGCAGGAAGAGGTGAAGGATGTAAGCTGCTTTGAGTTCTTAAAAGGATAAAAATCAAATAAATATCTGTCTCAAAAGGAGTACCATGACGTATCAGCTATATATAGGAACATTTTTCATGTTCACCATAAACAGTCCAGTTAGTGATGGTTTTTTAAGAGCATGGAGTTAAAGTACAGAAGCATTGTGTTGATACTCTTGAACTTTAAAACAAGTTTCTTTTAAACAGTTTATTATCCTAATAACAGTAATTGCACCCTAATTGCCTAGGAATGAATATGTCTCAAAAAGAATAAATTTCCTTGCTCCAATGTAGCTTTGATTAAGAAAACTCAGCTTTCTGGGCCACATTCAGAAACTTTCATCAAGAAACCATTTCCTAGAGTAGGGCTGGGGAATTATTTTCAGCCTGAGGGCTAAATTGGCCCTAGGCCAAGATGTCATAGGCCACATGCCAGCAGTGGATGGGGCTATTACCCAAAGTGGGCAGAGCTCCTATTGGCATTCACCCCACACACACACACACACATTTTCACATGCCAGAGAAGAAGTCACACCCATAACAAGCTCTTACTCAGATGTATGAAGATTAGCTGGGGGGGGGGAGCACTCTCGTCCCTTTCATAGCATTTTGTTTGTTGGTTTATGTATTACATTTCTGTACCACCCATTAGCAAAGCTCTTTAATAGTTCACAACAATTAAATCTTATGAAGATCAGGGCCCCTCCGCTAGAGATGAAACCCATTGGTTGAGTTGAGTTGACAGCTCCAGGAGTGCTCCATGAGCCAGTAGTTTGTTCAGGTGCCAGCTTCAGTCTCTTCCCGATTTGGAAAGGCATGGGTAAAGGAAAGCCCTTAGCTAGCTTTGCCTGCCTGTAACATTTCCAGTCAGAACTTTTGGGTGGTGTTGCCATCAGTATGCTGATGACACATAGCTCAAGTTCTCCTTTTCATCCTTATCAGGTGAAGCTTGGCTGTGCTAAACTGCTGCCTGGCTGTGACAATGGACTGGATGACAGCTAGCAAACTGAAGCTCAATATGGATAAAACTGAGATGCCGTTGGTGGGTGGTTCCTCTGATCATATGGAGGGTGTTGCCCTTACCCTGAAGGAGGAGGTTCATAGCATGGGGTTCTCTTTGATCCATCTTTGTTCCCTTCAGGTTCAGGTGGCCTCAGCAGCATAGAGTGCCTTCTACTAGCCTTAGCTGGTGGCCCAACTATGTCCCTGATTTCAGTGATATATATTCTGATAATTATACTACTGAAATGCACTCTGCATGGAGCTGCTCAATTTAAACTGCAACTCATGCAGTATGTTGTGTGGCCAGATTGATAACTGGAACCAGAAGGTCCATACATATAACACCAATTATGATTTGTTTGCATTGACTGCCTGTACGCCTCTGAGCCCAATTCAAATTGCTGGTTTTAACCTATATAGCTATGCATAGCTTGGGACCTGATGGTACCTGATGGAAAGCCTTTCACAATCTCAACCTACCTGGACCATAGAATCTGCATATGGGGCCTTCCTCTGACTGCCAACTCCAAAAGAGGCTGGAAAGAGGCAATAAGGAGGAGGTCCTTCTTAGTGGAATTAACTCTCCACTAAGACCTGCTTGATGATATTCAGTGTCAGGTTAAAACTGCCCTCTGTTCCTTGGCATTTTTATATGATGGGTTATGTCAGCTGTTTTAATTAGGTCTTGTTTAACTGAAATGGTTTTAGATATTTAAACTTTTTTTTACATTTTGTATATTGTAATTTTAAACTGTTTTTATACTTTTAATTGTATTTCTTTTATACTTTTTAATTGTATTTCTTTTTTGTATTGTGAGAAATTGTTGTGAACCATCCAGAAAGCTTCAGCTATTGCACAACACAGAAATAAAATAACTAAATCAAAGAGGCTGAGGGATGGATAAAAATCTGTGCCTGTACTTCTATTTGCAGGCTCAGTCAAAGGTTGGCTTTGCTTTACCCCTCTCTCTCCATGATGTGGAAAGGCTTGTGGGGAGCATAGCCCTTAGCAAGCTACATGAGCCCCTTGATTTGCCAGTCCAGGACAGTAGGAGGTGGGGTGATGTGCCAGTATGTAGGCTTAATTGGAAGCCTGGCCCACTTGGGATAAGAAGAGTGGGCAATGCTATGAGGATTATTTCAGGGAACAGCTTTTCCAGGCTTAGTCTGGAGCTGCCTTTGCCTCCCACTCACTTTTCCCAGTGAGAGAAAGGTGAACGGGGGTAAACCAAAGCCTTGAGGAGTGCCCTTGAAACCATCCATGGTTAATTGTGAGCTGCAAGGCATCACTTGACATGTTCACAGGCTGAATGGTAGGCAGAACCCAGCCCAAATTTCCCATTCTGAGTCTGCAGCTGTATCCAATATTGTAAGCACACATGATCCAGTCATTCAGGCAGGGACAAGGACCTGCTGGATATATATATAAGTTTTTCTCAAAATGAAATACAGGTCCCCAGGTTACTAATGTCCAGATTACAAACAACCTGTACTTAACAATCATGTAGACTGCCATAAACCCTATATGGATATATATTTTAAAAGTTGTGAATATTTCTAGGTACCCTTTTGACAACGCATAATCAGTGGCTATATAGTTCCCTAGAGAAAAGTCATGGCTTTTCTCTAGAGATAGCAAGATTCACTAGAGATAGTCATGATTATCTCTAGGAACATATGCAATGTATTTGTTGATTCATCATAGTAGCCTAGTTTCCTAGAAATAGAAAATTTATGGCTTTTTGTTCCGGACATCTGCTTGAGCATACCCAAGCCAATATGTTTCAGGACACATGTAGGGTATGTACTTACTCTGCTTTTTTTTTTTTTTTTTTTTTTAGCATTTGCTCTTTTTTAGCATTTGCTCTCTCTCTCCAGTACCTGTAATTACATTATTAATACAGTGCTATTATCATTATCGCAGTGCTGTGTTGTGATCAAGATGTTTTAGTGAATCATGGAAGTATTTCTTAAGCGTTTCATATGCACAGAAAGTTAAAATATGTACATATACTAAGACAAACTTTTGACTTATTTCTGTGACTTACATACCAGTTCAGCTTGGTATGTTCTCAGGAACATAATTCATCTGTAACCCAGGGAGTACCTGCGCTGCTTCTGGGAAGAGGGAAAAGATCGACAAGGTCAGACAGATACCAACAAGACACCCAGGCCTAGGCATGAGGCAGAATGAAGTGATATTGGAGATAACTCAGAGTGCGAGTAGAGGAGCCACATGTTTAAAACCAGCTAGGAGCAGTCGACCATTGGACTACAATCAATAAAAGGAGTACAAAAGCAGGATAAGGAGATTGCTGAGAAGCAGAATGAATTCTTTTCATCTGTTTTTACTGTAAAAAAAAAAAGGCATACACCTGTGTCTGAAATGATATTTTCAGAAAGGGAGTCTGAAGAACTGAGGCAAATGGTGTGACAGAAGATGAAGTTCTCAGTCTCATGAACTGAACGTTCATAAATCACCAGGCCCAGATGGTATCCAAATAAAGAACTCACACATGAAATGGCTGATCCAACAAAAATATGTAGCATATCCCTAAGATAGCCTCTGTACTAGAGGACTTGAGAATGGCCAAAGTAACACTATTTGTCACAAGGGAACTGGAGGGAATCCCAGAAATTACAGATCAGTTAGCTTAATGTCTGTTCCAAGTAAATTGTTTGAAAGCATTTTTAAAGATAAAATTAGTAAGCATATAAAAGGACAAGCCCAATGAAAAAGAATCAGTATGTCTTCTGCAAAGCTAAAGCCTGTCTCAGTAACATTAGAGAGCATCAATAAACATGTGGATGAAGTGATCCGCTAAAAATTGCTTTCTTGGAATTCCAGAGCCTGTCACCAAAGACTCCAAAGAAAACTTAGCAGTCATAGAATAAGAAAAATCCTCTTATGACTAGTACCTGCTTAAAAACCCAAAGAAAGTAGGGTTAAATGCTAAATTCTTCTAATGGAGAGATGTAAACAGTGGGATGCCACAGGAATCTGTACTGGGACCGTGCTTTTCAAATGACTCAGATGATCTGGATTTAGGAGTGAGCTGTGAAGTGACCAGATTTACTGATGGTATCAAATCATTTAGGGTAGTAAAAACAAAATGGCATTGTGAGGAGCATTAACACTGGGAGAATGAATAACAAAATTTCAATGTAAGCAAGTGTAAATTGGGGCAAAAAATCCCAACTTCAGGAATAAGCTGATGAGATCTGAGCTAGCTGTGACTAATCTAGAAAGGGATCATGGGGTTGTGATGGACAGCTCAGTGAAGATGTCCACTCAGTGTACAGCTGCTGTGAAAAAGGCAAATTCCATGTTAGGCATAATTATAAAATGAATTGAAAGAACTGCGAAGATCATACTGCTCTTATAAAATTGCACACTGCAACCATACTTAGCATGCTATATATCAGGCATGGCCAAAGCAAGGCTCAGGAGCCACATGCGGCTCTTTGAGTTTATTATGCAGGTCCTCACTAGCTGCCGCCTACTGTCACCACTCACAAGCTCCCACTTGTGGCTCTCAAACATCTGACCGAGCCCTATTGGCTCTTCCATTGAGCAACTCTGGCCACCCCACTATATATAGTTCGGGTCAATGCACCTGAAATACATATTTTAGAGCTGAGAAAAGTACAGAAAAAGCATTTGAAAATTATCAATTAGCTGGAGCAAGTCTTCTGTAAGGAAACATCACAAATTCTGACCGTTTAGCTCAAAAAAAAAGTAAATAAGGGAAGACATGATAGAGGCATACTAAATTATGCATGGCATAACTAAAGTGGACAGGGAAACATTGTTTTCTCATTGTCATAATAGTAGGATCTGAGGTCATTCCATGAAACTAATTAGTGGGAGATTCAGGGATGATAAAAGGACATTCTTCTTTGCGCAGTGTGGAAATAATTCACTTTCCTGAGCTGTAGTAATGGCCACCAATTTGGATGGCTTTCAAAAGGGACTGGACAAATTCATGGAAGAGAAAGCTGTCAGTGACAACAGATGGTGCAGTATTCCTATGTACAGCGGTTGCTGTGCAACATAGGCAGGAGGACCCTTTTGCAGTCAAGTCCTGCTTGTGGGTTTCCTGTGAGAATGAAGTTGATCCTATTTTCCCAACCTTCTCCCTTCAGGGGAATCAAAACCATGTCATTATTAAACACAGTCTGGAAACCAGTTTGAAATGGATCTAGATAATTGGTGACACTCCAGAGCATCTGGAGTTGCATCCATTGGAGCACCACTCCAAAAGGTGAATAGTTGTGATGAACCAGTGTTTTAACATAATCCCAGAAAAACCTTTAAAGGAAAGGAGGAATGGCTTCACAACTTCCTCTTTCAAGTCAGTTGGGAACACTCCCTCTTGCAAAGAGGTATTTATGATTTCCTGGGCCTGCCAGTCAACCCCCATCCTGCTCAGTCTACTGGAGAAACAAGAGTTGAGAAAACAAGTGGCTGACCTCACCCCTCCAAGTTCCTTGTCCACATCCTTAGGCTGCAATAACCATGAATCAGTCTCGGATCTCATTTCTATCATGAACTCAGTAGTCATCCATGTTAGGCAATCCAAGCACTATTTGTCTCAGCCCCACATGTACAATGTGATTGTGATTATGTGATCGCTATTTTGGCTACATTCATCCTTGTAGAGAAAATAAATGTGTTTAGCTGCTTAAAAAAGCAACAACAACAACAACAAACAACACTGGCCCATTAAAAGAAACAAAGCAAGGTTAAGAACACCTTAACGAGAACGGCCTTTCCCTCTGTAAGGGTGCAGACCCGATTGTGCTGGTCTGGATGGATCCAGATGGATTCCTGAAGGCCCTGGGGGAATTTCTAGTTGACAAGGCTGGTGCCCCTGTCGATGCTCTGGTCGAACTATGGAATGGAGAAATGACCAGGGCTATTGACACGGTCACTCCTAAGTGTCCTCTCCCACTGGGCAGAGCCCGTTCATCCCCCTGGTACACACCCCGTTGGGAGACGTCTAGAGCATAGGTGGAGGAAATCACGGCATGAATCTGACCGAACACACTTGAGAGCCTATGCTGTGGCGGTGAGGGCGGCAAAAAAGAAATTCTTCTCCACTTCTATTGCCTCCTCACAATGCGGTCCAGCGGAGCTTTTTCGGGTGGTACAAGGGCTGGTTTATCCTGGCCCTAAGAGAGACCCCGTACTGCCCTTGACGGCCCGCTGTGACGACTTTGCCAAGCATTTTAAGGAGAAAACCGCTCAGATTAGTCATGAGCTGGACTCTACTAGTGATTCAGAGTCTTCAGGGGAGGTGCCAATGTTGCCATCTGGTCCAAATTGATGGATGAGTTTCAGTTATTGCGGCCTGATGATGTGGACAAGTACGTCCTACCACCTGCTTACTGGACCCTTAACAAAGCCAAGCACGGGATAGGGACCTGGATCCTGGAGGTTGTCAACGCCTCTCTGAGGGATGGCCAGGTACCTGCCCCTTTAAAGGAGGCGGTAGTCTGACCAGTCCTAAAGAAGGCATCCTTGGATCCAGAGATGGCCACCAATTATAGACCAGTGGCCAACATCCCGTTTCTGGGCGCAAGGTGTTAATGCGGGTGGTGGCAGGACAACTCCAAGCACTCTTGGATGAGACTGATTATCTGGACCCATTTCAGTCCGGCTTCAGATCCGGGTATGGTACTGAATCTGCCTTGGTCGCCCTGTATGATGACCTGTGCAGGGAGAGAGACAGGGGGAGTGTGTCCCTGTTGGTCTTCCTGGACCTCTCAGCGGCTTTCGATACCATTGACCATGGTATACTTCTGGAGAGGCTAGCGGGATTGTGGGTAGGAGACACTGCTTTGCAGTGGTTCCGCTCCTATCTCAATGGCCGTTTCCAGAAGGTGGTGCTGGGGTACTATGGCTCTGCGCCATGGCAGCTATGCCATGGAGTTCTGCAGGGATCCATTTTGTCCCCCAATGCTATTTAACATCTATATGAAACCGCTGGAAGAGGTCATTAGGAGGTGTGGGCTGCAGAATCATCAG
Organism: Varanus komodoensis; assembly: GCF_004798865.1. NCBI lineage: Eukaryota > Metazoa > Chordata > Lepidosauria > Squamata > Varanidae > Varanus > Varanus komodoensis. The sequence continues at coordinate 29,631,559 of NW_025335761.1, forward strand.
TACACTGATGATACCCAGCTCTACCTCTCGTTTTCAACCAATCCAGGTGAGGCAGTGGCTGTACTGAACTGGTGCCTGGCCGAGGTAATGCGCTGGATGAGGGCCAATAAACTGAAGCTCAGTCCAGACAAGATGGAGGTCCTGTTGGTAGGCAGGTCGGGCTATTGTAAACTTGTGAGGAATGAGAACTTATGGCACTGTCTAAATAGCCTAATATCCTCTAAGCAGTTCCATAATTAATACTGAGCTGAGTTTAACATTTAGCACAGGAATTATCTATAGATAATGCAAAGAATATAATTATTTTGCATGGAGGCAGTGATTCATAATAATAAACTCTGCATGACGAAATCCAGCATATATCTATAAATAAAATCAAGCATTAAGCAAATGATAGAGTACAAAAGACTTCAGAGTAGAGCTGGCAGTGAATCAGACAGTGGTGGCCATAGTTACTCTGTAGAATGCAAATGCAGCAAGAAATATTAGAGGAGTGATTCTTTTACCAGTACAGTGATATTCTTGCTTGGAAGCCAACAGTATTACATGGGTGCAAGTGAATTGTTCTTTCTCCCGCTCTCCAGCTCTCATTATTGTAGTTGCCAAACTGTGTAGCTTGATATTAAATATAAGGTGTTATTTCAAATCTTCTAAGTGTGGAGAATGAAATAGCGGGACTGTATGGACTGTCCTTTTAGAAGAGCAGTGGGAATGACTTCCTTTTATAATGCTACTGCAGTGCATCCCCCATTTACTCTTGACAGCTTGATAACTGTCAAATTAAAACTGGGGTTCAGCTCCACTAGGGAACTACAGCCTTGCTAGAGAACATTTGATGTATTTCGTGACTTGAATTCCTAATGCATGGTGAAAGTGATTAGAGCATGCAATAAGTCAATTTCACTAGTGGATGAAATTGCTTTGAGGTCAGTGGTCTCCTGAAGAGGCATGAGGCCCTTACATTTCTCCCTGCTTCTTAAACAGCTACATATGCAGACACATGCTTATATAGTTAAGCACAGAATCATTTCAAACTGGAGAGGGGGAAGATGTGTTTATCTGCAGGGCACTATCTGGTAGGTGGCAATGGCCTAGCTGTAATGTCATCTAAGCAGACCTTCCACCATGTAAGAGATCTTCCCCATCTTCTCCTGCCTCTTTCCAAACACCCCCACTCCCAACTTGCTGTGCAGTGTCTTCCAATGTTCTGGAACAGATTTAGTGGACATGCAAAGAGCTGTGGAGGGGGAATTTGTTCTAGGCCTGCCTGTTCTACTGGTGGGCAGATGCTATTTGATACAACCCCACAATGGCCACAACAGGATGTATATATTTCTGTTCTAGTAGTGGCGGTTGTGCCATTGGAAGCTAGTGTTTGAAATGCTACCAAAACTTGTAAAACAAGTTTGACCAGGTACTATGGCAAAACAGGAAAACCGACCGTGTTATTTGCATACCATGGGTAGTAACAAGTGCTATTTCTCATTTTCAAAACAGTGATGATTTCTGCTCAGAAAATCTTTATCCAAGACTCCTGCGTACAACTCCTTAATCACATATATAGTAGAATCCATACTACACTCTATCCAAATTTGTTGCTTTTCTTTGATGCTTCTGTTAGATAATCTGAATTAGAAGTTTGGATCTTATTGCTAGTAAAGAGTAGCTATACTTGAGGACAGTTCACTAATAGTACAGTATTATACAAGTTTAGATAGAAAAAAATCCTACAGTGCCCAGCAGGCCCTACCCAGCTATGCTGGTTGGAACTTGTTGGGAACTATCAGATCTTTTCTAAATAAATAAGAATTGGACTGCCCCGTAAGCCAGCAATCCCATGCACACTCAACAGGAAAGTCATATCGAACTCAGTGGGGCTTTTAGGCTGGTGCATTAACTTTTCCAGAAACACCAAATGGCAATAGGTGGGACTTTAAGTTGCAAATAGGCAATATATGGGCCAGTATGAAAATGCCATGAGTGGGTTTCCAGATATGCATTTCCAGTCCCCTTTTCTGTTGCAGACCTTTGTGGTTCCCTAGAAGTCAGCAGACCCTCCCTTGATACTACATGCAGTGCAGCTCAGAGAGAAACCAAAAATGCTCACAGATGTGTTTAAGGAAGTAATTCCACTTTGATCTGAACATATATCTACAAAACAGTGTTTGGAAAAAGCTGTATGAAAAATAAAATTTTGAATAATTCATCAGGATGCAGAATAAAAGACTTGTTGGATCTCTCGTACTTTTATTATTTCCAGACATTTAAACCAATGCTTTAAAAGGTGCAAGATAATATGATCTAGGGGCTTGTTTATTGTTTAATTACCCACCTGGGTCTGCTGTTGGGTTATTTATTTCTCCCTCCAAGAATTGATGCCACCCAGGTTTAGACAACACAGTAAGCCTCACCTGGGGAGGTAATAAGGCAGATATTGCCTGGCACACCCCACAGCTTAAATATTTGGAGGTTGCGGGAGCTGCTAAAACACGTCCTCAGTTTTAGAAGTGTCTCATTCTTCCCTTGCACTTCAATACACACAAAGAGACTGAGAAGCAGTTGCGGTTCACATATTGCTCGCTGGCTAGGGCATCAAATAATGATTTGGATGCCTGAAACAGCCATTTCAGATCAAACTCCAAGATATCCCAAGAGATTACTTCAGAAGCAATTCTGTTTAGTGCATTTATTCAGTTGTAAGTCATCAGGTGATAAACCACCAGGAAATACAGAAATGCAAAGAGGTATGTTTGCACAGTCTACTCAGAGATGCTAGAGAGCTAGAAAAGCTAACATACTTCTGAATACTCACTTTTCACCAAAGAGGCTAGGCAGCATTTTCTAGACAGGACTGGAGTGCAGCTTTGTGAACGTTTATAACCCTAAGTTTATAGGGTTCGGATATTTTTGAATTTCTGAAGTAAGAAATGAACACCACTGCTGTGGAACATAGAAAAACAGATATATATCTGATATATAAGTGATGTGCTACATATAACATTAGTCCACAATAAGTAACCATATATCCAGTTTATACAGAAACTACTTTTAAAATGTGAAAGGTTTCAAAACATTTCTGAGCTCTCATTTGTGATTGAAGTTGGCATCTTATGGCTGTGTATGTCCCTATTCCAAAAAGAAAAGAAAAAAAGGGGAGGGGGAGAAAATCCTAATTGTGTCAGAAACTCCATTTTAAAAAGAAGTTTAAATTTTGACAGCTGTCAAAACTCCATGGTCCCTTAAATGGGGTGATTCCTATATTTCCACTTTCCTCAGCCCTTAAAGTCTCAGGAAAGGGTCAAACAGGTGAAAGGCACTCAAAACAGTAAAATATATATTTTTAAAAAATCACCATGTGGGGATGATCTACTCCTAGCTCCTTTCACCAGCAAAGATCCCCTTGCACCTTCACTTCTCGTGATAGCTCCCATTTGAGAGCAATTAATTAACCCATCCATAACTTTGCCTCATTCATGCCCATTGATGGTTTCTCCTGTATTTTGACAGGAGACACCATCCAAGGATTCAATGAATTATTAAAAATGATCTTTGGAAGAAAGAGTAAAAGGAAGAAAAAGCATCAGTGACTGCAAAAGGAGTTGCAGTAGGGAGAGGAGGCAAGATAATGTCCTGCTGCAGAGTTTCCTAGGGTCCTGTCAAAAGGCCAAGGGAAAAGGGTGGGTAGAAGCCACAAGCAGCCCAGTCATGTGTCAGACTTTCTGTGGCTGTTCCATGAACAGCCACCCAGTGTAGCTTATTTGCAGGTTGGGTTCTTCTGCCATGTGAATGTGACCAGTATCTGCTACTCATAAATACTGTACTACTCTGACATCAACAAATTGAAGGATTGAGTGAAAATGATAACTGTTTTCTTTACTGTTGAACATGTTACAAGAATTTACAGAAAATAACTCAAATTATATGTGCCATAGGCATTCATTCATTCATTCCTTTATTAAAATTGTATAAAAGCCACTCATTACCATCATGCTATCTGGGCAGACATTACAATTTTCTCTGTACACCAGTGGATAGGCATTGTTATTGTTTTATCCCACCCAGAGAACTTTGGGTACTGGACAGTAATGGCAATTGGGTGGGATATTGATAATGGAACGTATGAAACTTTATCAGTTATCATGGACAAGAGTAAGTCCTTTGTATAAACAGAGATAACCATTTATTATTATTGCTCTAACACAGGTGCGGCTGGTGACTTATAATTTAAATGAAGACTGGAGAAATTAATTCATCACACCTGACTACAGATCAAGTTCTGCAACAATTATTCATGTAAAGAGGTACTTATGAGCAATTCTATTCACACACTTGAGCATGAGCAACCATGAGCAACAGATAAAACTGTAGATAGTGCCACCATGGCCGTTCTTGTGGAGGACTTCCTGGAGAGAGGTGGTGTGGGAACAGCTTTGTGTCTGGCATGCTTTACTGAGCCAGGGACCGCCCCAATGGATAGCATGTCAAAACTCATAGCAAGTTAGTGACTGGGTGGTAGATAGATGGAGAAATATGCTCTGCATAATTCCCATGGAATGCCTAGTGATTATTTAATAATTTTGAAATGAAACTGACCTTGGTATAGTTCTGTGCATGGCCGATTTCAGTTTTGTCAGGTGCTTCTGTGTTCTGATGGATCCTAGTAGGTACCCATGGGCAAGGCAACTCCATAGTTGCAACACCATGGAAAGCTTCAAGTGAATAACAGTGTCATACCCTCACTAGGTTATCCCACAGGGCAAATAAGGCAGCTTCCCATCCAAAATCAGGCTTAAAGTACAATTTAAAAAGATCCAGAAAATCTGTTTCACCGAGAGCTTTGCTCTCATCATTTTGCTTCCAGGGAGAGTTCTGGCTTGTGGCAATGCATGTAAAGACTTCTCAGATGTCACCATTCCATTATATTCCATTTGTCATATCTGAATGCCAGCCTTCCCCCACAGGAGCTCAGTGTGACCTATATAGGATTATTTTATTGTAGCCTCACAACAAGTTCTGAGGTATACGCTGAAATTTAGTGGCTGTTTCAAAATCACCCAACGAGCTAATCACCCTGTGAGGATTAAACTGTGTAAGTTAATTAGATAATGTACAAAGAGCAGCACCCCAGGTAATTTTTATTGGATATTACCAATTTCCATCTCCCATCTTTAATCCCTTTTCAGTTTGGAATAAGTAAGGGTGAAGAATACATTATGAATGAAGGGAAATATGTTGTTAAAATAGTCAGGTACAGTGGCCTCACACTGGACGGCATTTAAGCCTAACAAAGATACCTTCAAAATAAGTAGCAGTATCACTACTTTTATATTTTTTAAAATTTACATTTTTCAGTTAATGGCTCTGTTGAAGGGAGAAAAAAATCTGCATCTAGCCATTCAATTTTCTGCAGAACACCATTTGACTGCAGTGTCTACGTGACTTCCTCTCATTTACCTGGTGAACATTTCTTGGTAGGGTATGCTGGAAATGTCTGCTAGAATGTGTATGCTAGTCAGGCATTTCACAGCTTTTTTTTTTTTTTTTTGAGAATAGCTCTCAAAATGTGGCAGCCTCTCCCAGCTTCCACATTTCCCCTCTACCGGGCAGTTATCTGTGATGGTTTCAGCAGCCTCACTCACATGACCCGACAGTTGCATGTTTTCTCTAACCAGCGTCAAGTCATAAGATGAAGCAGTTCATTTTCTGACAGTTTTCTGTGCATTGCATTTCTGATTTTTTTCTTTTCAGTTTTGATCATCTCCCATCAAAAGGATATTTCATGTAGATCACAAAACATGATCAAGTTTTTTCTGATGGTGAACAAACAAGGCCAAACCAGACTATCTCGTTATTATGAATACCTAGATCTTCATAAACGGACAGTACTGGAAGCTGAAGTGATCCAGCAGTGCCTTTCTCGTTCAAAGGAGCAAGTAGGTCTTTTTTTCTTACATAGGTTTTAGGTCTGAATTACATGTGACTTGGGCAGATTTATGCCTTTAAAGCTGGGTGAGGAACAGTCATGGGTAAAGTGGGAGCATGTGTGTATATTTGAGATGAAAAAGTGGAAAAGTACATGAGCATGTTGGATATGGAACTTGCATCCAATTTCCCACCACTACCACTTTTGATTCAGTTGGGTTATCTTTCCATTTTGGAACTTGGCTAGGAGGAAAAATGACCTTGAGCAGATGGACTGCAGGAGGAAGAAGAGTTGTGGGAAGAGGATTCAGAATTCTTGGCTGGAATATCTTAAATTTCCCTTTTGGTCCCTTTGTGTTCATGACTTTGTATAAAAAATAACTTTTCAGAATTTCACATTAGGAGCTACTTGTGTCTATTTTTTATTTATTCTATGTTTTGGTTCACCCACTTATTCTTTAATACATGCCTTCTATAATGGAACTATGTTCTTCCAAGCAAACCATTCTTATATCCGTAGCCAGGTCTTCCTTTATCCACAGCTGTTGCTAAAGGAATAGAAGCAAAATCACTTTGAAGTTCCTTTTCTTTCAGTGTGGCAGTGAAGTACATTATAATGCCGAGCCATTTCTTTTTTGTTCCTGCTAAAATTACTTTGAGAATGTGAATGTTGGCTACTGTTATTTCTTCAAGACCCTAATAAAGGCTATTACAATGGTCAGGGCGACCCTTTTAAGATCAAGCTAGATGTGACAGGGCAGCCAACCACATGTCAACAAGGTTAGAGTGTGATGGAATCCTGCTTAGAGTACATCTATATTGTAACGTAGTGACTACTAACTTAAGTCCTGTTGATTTCAATAGCTCTGCTTTAAGCAGGACTAACTCTGAATCTAACCTGAGGAGAGTGTTTTCTGGGACTGGGGATTTATAGTCTCTTTATTTCCAAAATGTTATAAAGTACATTTCCATACCACCCAATAGCTAAAACAATGGTTCACCATTGTTATTCTTATATTGCATTTATATCCCTCTTTTGTTCCTCACGTGAGGAATCCAAGGTAGCTCACATAGCTCCATTTTATTCTCAGAACAACTACCCTGTGAGGTAGGTTGGGCTGAGAGTCTGTGACTGGCCGAAAGTCACCCAGTGAGCTTCATGGCCAAGTGAGGACTAGAACCTGGCTCTGTCAGGTGCAGCACTCTGGCCTCTGCGCCACTTTCCTAAAGCCATAGCATTCAAGGAGCAAACCCTGCACATCTCACCTTCTTTCACTGTTCTCTTTTGTTTTAAACAATTTTCTCTTAGCCAAGCTCCATCTGCCTCATAGTAGCTAAGTCTCTAAAGCTATGTTTTGCTTTTCATATTGTTTACAAGCTGCTTACTTTTGGGACTGGTAAATAAAATCTAAATCTGATATTGACATTGATATTTCTG
>NW_025335761.1:29639018-29838888 GCF_004798865.1 Varanus komodoensis
CAGAAATATACTCTTGTAATGAAATGGGTAAGCAGATCAATTATTCAATAAACAGTTATGTATCATGTATCAGTTATATCCTACTTTGTGATTTTTTTTGTAGTGTTCCTTCCTCGAGTACAAAGATTTTAGGCTGGTTTATAGACAATATGCTGCTCTTTTCATAGTGGTTGGAATTAATGAAACAGAGGTATGTACTTCTTACCTATGCAAAATTAAAGACAACCCTGGCTTTAAGGCAGGGTGTAGGGCCATATGCAAGTGGAAGGACCAGGGCCTGCCCCCACCAGATCACAATCTGTGAGCATGTTGCAATCGTGCTCACAGACATTTTCTGTTTTTATTTATTTACAGTATTTGCATATGATTCCATACTGAAACTGTTTCTGGAGCCGTGAACAATAAAAAGATAAAAGAATAAAAACAATGCAGGGAAAATGTCCTTTTGACTTCCAACATTTAGAAACAGTGCTAGCCAAGTTCCTGATTTTATGTGATACCCACATGGGTGCCATGCACTTCATTAAACACATTAGCCCCCACCAGGCTCCCCCTCCTGACATAGGCCAAGGACCGGGCTTCATGGGACGGCCTCTGAACTGTTCCAGGATAGACCAAAATGGGAGTGCTTGAATGGCAGGGGACAGAGATGTGCCCTGTTCGGTAGGCAGATACTTCATTTTTAAGCCATTCATCCAAGACAGCAGGTTCTGCCTAGCCCATTAAACAGCTTCATAGACCAAGGCTGTGTAAAATATATATCTAATAGATTCATGCAAATCTCTATAAAGGAGGACTAGAAGGATTGGAGGACTGGTAAAAGCAAAGTAGCCAGCAGAAATGAAATGCCCATGACTGACAGCAAGATTTGATAGTAACTGAGTTGGGTCAAAGCAAAATTTTATAGTTATTTTGGGGGGATTTTCTAAAGCATCAGTTCTGAACACCCTGCTGCATTGTTTGTCTTAACTCTTCTACCTTGCTTGGTTCAGCACCACATAAGCACCGAACAACAGTTCTATTTAGTCTGTTTGCATTTGTAACTTTAGCACCCATATTTGATGTAACTTCTCTTAAATTTTATGAGGTATTACGTGCCTATTTAGTACTTTTATGGTGAAATTTCATTGTAACTATGTTATTTTTAATTTAGAATTTAAGTATTTTATTTTTTAATCTTAAAATCAATTTTATAATTTTGTATATCTAAAACTTAAATATACTACACTGATCAGTTTTATAAGAAATGCAAAAAAATAGCAGATCTGTTCACTGTTTTGTTTTAATATGTTTTCAAATTAATTTCAGAATGAAATGGCTGTGTATGAACTGATTCATAATTTTGTGGAGGTTTTGGACAAGTATTTCAGCAGAGTGGTGAGTATGATATGTAACAAAATACAAACTTATTTTTCAGCATTTGTTGGTGAAATTGATTATACTATGATACCTACAACACCGTATTTTTTCTGTTCAGGGTGCAATCCCATTGAAGCACATGGGAACTGCTATGACTGTATCCAGTGCTTTTTTTGTAAAAAAAAAAAAAAAAAAAGGTGCCAGAACTCATGTCGCCGCTGGCAGTAAGCACTCAGCGCGCTACCACACACACTGATCCCAAGCTGAGCAGCGTCCCAAGCTGGGCGGCACAGACACAAAAGCAGCCTGCAGGCACTATGTTAATGATGTTTGCTGCTGACCTGCTATGCCGACAGGCGATTCAAAATCACTTCGTAAAATCCATCGGGAAAAAAGGTGCCGGAACCCCATTCCAGTGTGTTCTATGACAAAAAAAGCCCTGACTGTATCAAATTGTAGGCCCTGCTTTAGTGTTTCCTTTCCTTACCTTATGACTTTGCTGCTCTCTTTTCATCATTAGGCATAGTTCAGCAGAGCTTAAAGCACAGGAAAAGCCTAGCTAGGTCAGGGGTTATGCAATCAAGCGTTCTCTTCCCAAAAGGGACAACCAGGTGACTATAGAAAGCCTATAAGCAGAACAGGAGCGTTGTAGCACTCTTTTGCTCATGTTCCCTGGCAGTTGGAGTTCCGAGGTAGAGTAGTGATCAAAAGAAAACAGAAAAATCTATCCTTGCCAGTAATCCTAAATGTTAAATACAGAGCTGGAATTAGCAGATTTACAAATAAAGTCTTGATTTCAAAGCCAGGCTTTGGATGGAAAGATCAGGAAGGAGCCCTGCACATGCAGGATGCCATTATTTAGCCTCTTGGAGTGACTTGCATCAAAACGTTTATGCCAGTGCATATTAATTACATACATAAATGGTACAAATAGATATGGGATCCTACTTTTTTAGCTGCCTTTGGAAATCACAGGGAATTTGAGCAAAGGCTGAAACAGAGAATGATGACGTCTTATTTTCAGGTGCTTCATTGGATATCAGGGATATCAGGTATCAAGGTCTGATATCAAAATGCAAGCTCTGAAGATGCCATTAGATAAATATAGACTTGGAAATCATTTTTAAAAATCACAAATCTAAAAATACTGAGATGACAAAACATCCCTCTAGCAGAGGACCAATGTTGTTTTCTTTCCTACAGTTTGTTTCTTCTGTCTACTCCATTATCAGTCTACCTTGGAGCACTGCCACCAGTCTGCATACACAATATGTTAACACAGCACAGAGACTAATTGCTTGCATTGTTGTGGTTTCCACCAGCAAATTTGTTTGGAACTAACAGCCCAGCATATCAGTAGTCATTTATTTATTCAGAGTGATTCATGCTAATAAAATAGAATCAAGAATGATATAATCACCTGGCTTTTCAGCTTTCCCAGTTTTAACAATCTAGCAGTTCTGAGCAAGGCCAGTTGCTGTGGGATGGTACAACTGGTATGTTGCTATTCAACTACAACTTTTAGTCAATGGAAAATGTTTCAGAAGTAGATATGTACAGAGCATGCATTGCATCTGATATGATCACAAAGTAGCCAAAGAAAGTATGTACTTGCAAAGCAAAGAAGGTACTTGGACTAAATCATGCAGACTTTTAGACAAAAATATACAATGCTTCCTAATATAGATGATGACTTCACATGATGATGTTGGGATTTTTTACTTTCTGCATGGTGGTCCCTGACATACAGAGAGGTAGACGCACAAAGGAGAAGGCTATGGCTATAATTATCACTACATGTTCACAAAATACACCAAGAAAAATGTGAACAAAAAAGACTTGCGTAAGTCAGAACTTGTGTATTCCTACAATTTGGCATAAATGCAAAAATATTTGATTGCAGGGATTGAATTCAGGTCCTGCGCTCTTAACCACCACATCACACTGGCTGGTCAAGATAATGACCCGGTTCAGAAAACATAACAATCCACATTTGTTAATTTATTTACTTATTTTATTTTCCCCCTGAAATATCCAGAGACCAAATGTGTTTTCCACTGCCTGCAGCAATGTGGAGTGGCCATCTTTGCTGGGGAATTGGGAGTAAGCTTGCCCAGCCATTGGCGGTAGACTTGAGAGCAGACTTGTCCATGCAGATCTGCTGGACAATACACACTTGGCAAGGAGGAGCAGACATTACTGGTGGCTGGAGAGATTTACTCTTAAGCTGCTGGCAAGGATGGCCAGGGGGTGGGAACCTGCACTTCATCCTGTGTTGCTGCCCCACTTGGGGCAGTGATGCAAAGGAGATTGAGCACCCTACTTCCTCTCACTTCTGGCAGAAAGGAGTGTGTGTGTAATCTGCTCAGTGGTGCCATTTGTGGGCAGGACAGCACCACTGAGTAGATTACTGGCTTGCACCTGCTGACTTCCTGGCCAAGAGCCTTGTTTTGGAACATCAAGAGTGGGCACCTTCGTCTCCTACTTCTGGAGGAAGTGGGTGCCTGATCAGCCACCCCAGTGAGCTTCTGGGCAGCAACCTTGTTTGTTGCAGGGGAGCCTTCACACAGGAAACTTTCTTTGTGTCTGGATCCAAATCATAGTCTTCAAGCCCAAACAAGTATGAGAGAAATGTCTAGTACAATCTTCAAACCGAAAGAGGAGCACTTAGTAGGATTTTGTGCAACCAGAGCTGCCTCATCCCAGGCACAGCAGAACTTCAAAGGGGACTTGCATTAAAATAAAGAGCAGAACACCAAATGGGTGCAAAGAACAAGTGGGTACAGACAGAAACATAGTGGTCTCTCAGTTCAAAATAATACTAATGGTCACAAAGTGAAATAATACCTGGTCTGTTCTTTTGCTGAACTTGCCCTTTCTTTTTACTCTTCCAGAGTGAACTAGATGTATCCTTTTCTATTCTGTCACACTGTTTACTCTTCTTAATGTTCCTCTATGTTCCTGCCTCTGCCAGGCTTCTTAGCAAACAAGTAAGTGAAGCTGGCACCGTATATATTTATTCAGCTGCAGCCAGCAGAGGAGGAGAGTCTGAACTGTCTGACTAGTGAAAGTGATGAGGTAAGTAGCTAAAGGCCACATATATTTTCTAGAAAAGAAAACTGGCATAATTATAGATGAAAGGAGTTTTTGCTTTGGACTTAAGCTGGGGTCTCCAAGCTAGCGGGGTCACAGCTCTTGGCACCAGTCAGTTTCCTTGGCCCTCCTGCTTTTTGTATTATTAGGATTATGTAAACTTTTTAGCCAGGTGGCTGGCATGCTGCAAAGGCAGTGCTGGCCTTCAGCATTAACTTCACTTAGGTTCATAGGAGAGCCCAGAACCCACCTTCGCCTTGTACTTTGGTTCTTGAGCAAGATGAGTTTATTTTTTTAGCTTCACCTGTTTGGCATCTTGAAAATTAGGGTTCCATGACCAGCTATGTCCAACATGACAAGCACCCCATGGATGGATGAGTCCCACCTCAGTGAAGCTCTTCTGTGAGGGAACCCATGACATTTCTCGACATTCCAAAGATATAAAAATTGCATTTTGCTGCAGCTGCTGCATGGATAAGCTTGATCAGTTTTTGATAGGTATGTAGACATGGAAGCTGGGGCAAAGGAGCTGTATGAAGGAAGTGTCCTGTCCTCTAGGAAGTGGCAACTAGCTCTGAATGTGAATTGTAATTTACTTATTACTTTGTCTGAAACATCCAGAGGCCAAATCCATTCCAAGAATGGCTTACAAAGGAATTAAAAAAGCAATATTACAAAATATCTTAATAGCAGTTTTAAAAAAGCATAGCATAAAACTCCATGGCATTAAAACTCACAGCTGCTGAGAAGATTCAAAGTTAAGGATTCTTAACTTTTAAGTTAACTGTGTTTCAAAGCCTGAAAGTCTCTCCCTAGCAGGTACCACACGAGCCCTCTTGGAGACGGCTGGAAAAGGTGCTGTGCTGTAGCAGATTGGCGCAACTCTTGCCCAAGCTGAATAGCATGTCTGACATGTTCCAGCTTTGGGCAAGGAGGGGTGGGTGGACTTATGTGCAGATTTCAAGGAGAAATGAGTCATAAAAAGATTAGAACAACAATAGAAAGTTATCACAGTAGTTTTGTGCAATAAAGCTATGATCTGGGCTTAGAGTAGTTAAAATAAGCATAATTTCTTTAATATCACAGTTGTTTTTCTGCTGTAGCAGGAATTCAGCTGTGCAAGGAAAATGAGAAACAAAAGAACAATTTTTCAGGAAAGTAGGTTGACAAGAATTTTTTTCAGGATGTCCTTAGGTTGACATCCGGTGCAGCCTTACCAGTCCACTTACCAAAAAGGACCTACATTTGACAAAATATGTGTAGAATTGCACTGTGAATTTTGTAAATGCAAGTAAAGCATCCATTTTCAGAGGAAGCTAATGACTAAATACATGAATCATGGACATAGGAAGCCACCTTTTAACAACCCAGAGTACTTCGGCTATTGGGTAGAATACAAAAAAAATTAATTGGTCCATTATCTACACAAAAGTATACAGCCTCAGAAGCAACTTCTGCTGCTTCACTTACATAGCTATAACAGTTCTAATAAAACAAGGTGCAGATATTTCAGAGTTCTGCTAGTTTCAGTGCCTGAAAATAGCTAACACATCATGGCAGAGAGAAAATTATAACCTGGATCTCCTGACTTTCAACACTAATCACTGTACCACACTGACTTTTGTATAGTATTTTAGAAAACATGAAGTTTATGAATAAGCAGTGGTGTTAACTGGATATTTAGCCACTGATACTGAAACCTTTTATTTTAAATGTGTTTTCCTTTTAGACCAATTGTGCTGCAAGGGATATTGCCAAATGTGGATCTGAAATCTAATTTCAGACTAGCCATACACTCACAGAAGGGGATTTGAACATATCATGCTAAAGTTCCCCTTTGTGAAAGGGCATAGTGATAATTTGTTCTATTAGGTCATCCAAAAGACAAGCAAACACTTCACCCAAAAAGTTGTACACCTGATTAATATATACGGCTGTACCATAATCTTGAGGCTAAAAATTATTTATTTATTTAAATCCTTTATGTCCCATCTGGACTAGAAGTTCCAGGATGTTTTTTCTGGTTAATTCCCTGTTTTAATGTTTTACTTTGTGAAAAAATCCTGCATAAAAATCAGCAGTCTTTGCAGATCTACCCAACCCTCATTTAAGACACAGCAAAGAAGTGGCATCATGTAACCACAAGCCTTTCAAAGAGGGCACAGCACCTGAAAGGGCTTGGCAACAACACTGAACACTTTCCAAGAGCAACATGGGCAACTGAGGAAGGATTAGGCTGACTGGGAAGGGACTCTGAGCTGCAGGCACTTGATTCATAATAGTAGATGAAGTACCTGGTGGAATGAAGAGCAGCTAGTTGTGGAATGCTGTCCAACAGCATGGGGCTAAGTCATACCTCACTGAGAGAAAGAGGACCCTTCTTTATGCTTCAGTCTGGAGCTCCCTTCACAGCAGCTTTCTAAAACACGCGTTGTAAGATGGAACGTACAGGATATCAACCCTGAATCAAGAAAACGGGTATCAGATTTTTGAGGTCTAGTTCCTTCTTTATTCTTATTTTGAAGCTTGTTAATTGCTCCAAAAAATTGACCAGAATTTGTTTTCAAGCAGTAACAGCATCAGATCATAAAGAAAGCATGCTAGTTATGTACCAACAAAGACAGCAGTTACTGAAATATTTGATCTCTAAACAACAAGCAGCAGCATCTGGCCATAGAATGCATTCTGAGGTCAAAACTGGGACTCAGACCTCTAAGTGTCTTCCCTCCACCCGTGTAGCATGCTGTTTAAGCCTTCTGTGGGGCGATAGAAGGATGCACTCTTTCCATCCTTAATAGGATGCCCATACTTCCCCAAATTTGGAGCACTTTAGGCAGCCTCACTAGATGATACTGTTAATTATGAATTTATATTTGTAGTATTGTGTAGGACTTTTGTTTGAACAGCTCATATTTCTCAGGTAATTTGATGTGATGGCAGTTTACTGTTTATTGATTGCATTTAATGCTGCTAATAGCATATATTTTTAATAGGTGTAAGCAAAGTAGGCAAATGCTTTCCACTTGAAAGAATTCAGTGGGAACAGGAGAATGTGACTTTCTCTGAACAGTGTCTCGTTTCATGTAAAAACTTTTAACTGAAGTATAAATCAGGACTGATTTAACTTGTTGTTGGTTTGTCATAAGCAGAATTGGTCAACACACCTTTGTGAAACAGTTGATCTTGTTTTTTAATTTCATTTTTACTAATATACTTTTTCTAGTATATTGCCATGGTCTTGGCTGAGTGCAAGTTGCAACAATTGTTAGCACCATCTGTCTCTCTATTCTAATGTCCTTTATTGTACATTTTTATTTGTAGTATCAGTCACTGTGTTACAATTTTGACATAGATACAGAAAAACTCTTTATTAGAAGTTTGAATTATGTTAATCAAATACAAATTAAGTACACTGATAATAGTAATCTTTTCCAATCTAATCTTTACTGTTGTTTCTCAAACAATAATCCTTAACTTTGTATGCACAGATCATGTTCAAATTGGACAGAGTGCACATAATTTTGGATGAAATGGTATTAAATGGTTGTATTATGGAAACCAGTAAGACCAGAATTCTTGCACCTCTTCTTGTTCTTGATAAAATGGCTGAAAGCTAAGACCAAGCCAGTGAAGGATATAGTCATACAAGTTTTCGGTCACAAAGGGCTATTGAGTCTGGAGTATTCCATTTTTTTCACACATTGTAAATAAGTTGAACCTTTCATTTTCAGTCCAAAACATCACTGGTGTAAACAAGTGCCTAGCTGTCATTCTCTTCCTGTAAATTTAATTGTTCCATATTGTAATATAACAATCTGCTTTTGTGTAAGGCAGTTGAGGAAATAAACTTCTAAATGCATATCTATCTATCTGTTTTCTATGGGATAACCCTAATCTAAATTATTTAAAAGGGTGGATTGAAAAAGCTAAAAGATGGAGGCAGGTGTGCTTGAAATTATGAGCATGAACTGAACAGAACTGCGTGTGCTTAAATCACAGAACTGACCATCTTTAACATACATTGCATTTGATAAAGGGGACCACAGTCTACCAAAGCACATATGCCATCATGTGTTCTTGAATGTACCATAATATTGGTATTCCTTCTGCGACAGACTAACCTTGCTGCTTTGTAGTAGGTTACCATCCATTTGTTTATTAGAATAAAAATGGAATAGAGGATGAGGGTTATAAGAGCCGCCTTGGGTTCCTCAAAGGGCAAAACAGTGGGATAGAAAATAAATACTTTGTCCTGGGTAGAGAGGTCTTTTTATTCACTGTTATTCCTATTTGCACCCCCATCATAGATGTCCTGATAGCAGCCTCATATCTATTTTGACCTCCCTTGAAGAGAGGCTTGTGCTTGGATTGGGAAAGGTTGGCCTGAGACTGTTGACCATTAAAGGATTAGCAAAAGGGACGAAGTGACCAAATGTATGTCTCCAAATGTATCTTTCGGAGCTTCTATCTTGAGCCATGACAGGAGCATCCATTTGTCTTGGGCTTACCAGAACTTTTAAAAACCTCTGACTTAACAACCTTGCACCATCAAAGGGGATGTCAGGCTGGGCTGGATGTTCTATAGGTGGAAACAAAGAGTGTGTCTAACAGACCCACAGGAAGCAGTCGCTCTGAAAGAAAACTGAAAGGAAATTTGAAGATTTACATGCAAGAAATCATTTCATGTGGAAATTTAGTTTTATTTTCAGTTATGACAAAAAAGGGAAGAAACTACAAGCATTAATACTATTAGAACATAACGAAAACAAGGATAAAAGCCTGTTTAGTTGCAGTAACTGCTCAGAACACCATTGACTGAGGAAAATAAAAAATAGGAAAACCAAAAAGGTTTTGGCACTTGTGCTTCAAATATGCATGTGAATATGAGTAGACCGTACACCCAAATAAATATCACAGTGAAACTAATGGCTAAGGTATGTATTCAGATGCAGCAAGAGCAGTTAAGAGCTGCATGGATTAATAGGAGGTGGGTGTTTATTTTTTTCTAAAAGTGGATCATGTTAATTTGCAACTTTTAAACATCTCAGGAGCTCACCTTTTCAGTCCATTTGTTAATCCCCACGTCATGGGAATATAATTTAAAAGCATATGAGCATCTGCAATTGTCACATCATTTTCAAGCATAAAATCTCAGAAGGCAGTGAATCTATGTGGGAAGCACTCAATATTGATGGCCCATATATATATAGCCACCAAAAGGTGCTGTATGACAATACTGTGATACCTACCCTCTGCAGTATTGAAAACAGTGAAAACTCATCAACTAACCCTGTTACTTTCTCTAAAGTATACATTCTACTATCAAAACAATTCTTGCACAAAAAGGGTTTCCCTATATACAAAGCAGAATTTCCCTGAGAATGAGGTTCAAACTGCAGCTGAGATACGCCTTGTTTCTAGCAGTTGAAACTGTGAAGCCATTCCTATTAATGTAATGCCATCCAGCCAAAATAGGAATTAAACTGTATAGCTATATGCAGTTTAACTGTATAACAGCCCATGAAGGAATATTAAATAAGAGATACCTTCTGATCTTTCATACAAGGCAACAAGCCTCAATGATAGACTTACTGCATTGTTCCTCCAGTAACACTGGCGTACTCAGATGACAACAGTTTGGAAAGGCAAATTGCACTTTCCCAGTATCATGGAGAAGCAAATAATTTACCAAGGTGTTGTATATGCTCTTCCCTGAGAAGACTTATTTCATGATAGATCAAATATTTCTGGAAAAGGAAGAAGCAATCACATTTCCCTAACCATTGGAAATACCTATAGGTCCCTTAGATGACTTGGTGATTAGCAATGTCTACCTTTTGATTAAAATGAAATGTTTTGTTATTTTTGGCCAGAAATTCAGTCCTCAGTCCATAAATAGACATAACAGTAACCTGATGGAATGGAGATACAGATACAAGTGCTATAAAAAAGGATAAGGAAAGGCGTACTGGGAACATTTTTGCTCTGAATTTTGAAGATCGTAGTGTCAAACAAGCTAGGAATCTCACAAGGGGCAAAATCCACTACAGAATCCCTATGGGTGATAATTCAAGGCCTCCGGCATAATTTAATACTAATAATTTATTATTATTATTATTATTATTATTATTATTAATTTCTATGCCGCCCCTTGCCGAAGCCTCGGGGCGGCAATTTGCTATTGCTACCCTTGCCAAAATACTCCAGGTTATTTGTAATGGAGAAAATCCCAACTGTTCCCTGGAATGGATGGTCATACAACCAACTGGGAGTGATCCTAGGCTACAGCTTAAGTGGTGACCAGAAGCTACTGCAAGACAGGTTGCACTGATTATATTTTAATAATATAAAATGCAGGAGGGCCAAGGAAACTGACTGGTGATCACAGAGCTATCCCACTTTATATGTAGGTGGAAAATTGCAAAGCATGCCAGTACTGTCACATTTCAATTCCAGAGCGGACTGAAGAACTGATAAAAAAGTTGGAAGTGAACGTCAAGAGGATCAAGTATTTCCAAAATGCTGTTACAATTTAAAATAACAGAAATTCCGATGGAATGTATATTAAGATCAGGAAAGGTATCACCAGATCAGGAAATCACAGTGCAGTTACTGAGCCATGTCACAGTAGCCGCAAGGGGAGGGGATGCTTCCCTTGGAAGTCTTGTCCAAATGGGAAGAAAAACACAACTATATATAAATGGAATGCAAGCAGTTAATTAGGGATACAAGAAGTGAATATGAGGAGCGTTCAGATAAAACATGAAGATAAACATTTTTAAAAAATCAGAATCAGGAAACTGGCTACGGAAATACTGTCTCACCCCATGACAAAGAAGTTATAGGGAGATTCCTAAGAAAATGAGTGTCTTCACTGCAAATGTAAGGCAGGCACTTGTAACTAACATTTTCAGGAACCAAGTCTAAACAACTGAGGAAAATAGTGACAAAAGTTCTAGACCGTCCTTATTAGCAAATTGCAAACTAATTACTGAATCTAGATGGTATCCAAATGTTCTCAAATCAATTGTGAAATGGCTAGTTTTCTAACAAAAATATGTTTCATATCTTTAAGACTGGCCTCTTCACCAAAGAGTTGATAAGGCGCAATGTAACTCCACTTTCTAAAAAGTGATCCAGAAAAGAGCAGGGATCTAGGAAACTGCATTCCAGTTAGCTGAAAGTCTGTTCTTACAAATGCAAAAACTTGTGAAAGATAAAATTGCCAAGCATATATAAGTATTGCTGGAAAGGAATCAACATGGCCTCTGAAAAGGTCTGTCATGTCTCACTTCTTTGAGAGTGTTAACCATGTGGAAATGCAAGATTTTTTCTTTTAACTTGAGCTTCTAAACAGCTTTTAACAAAGTCCTTCATGAAAAACTCCTGAATCAGTTTAGCAGACACTAGATAAGAGAGAACCTTTTATGGACTAGTAACTGATGAAAGAACAGAAAGGAGAAAGTTGGGATCAGCATCGGGATCAGTCTTTTTAACTAGATGAATTTTGCCAACACCACCAAATTATTTGGAGCAGTTAAAACGAAAAGGGCTAGCCAAAGCTCCAAGGAAAGGGAAATTGACATTTAAAGGGGGCAAATACAGTTCCAAACGAGTGTGAAATGAAGCCTATTGGAACACCAAATCCTAATTTTATATCATTTATGTTGTTCGAGTTTGAACTGGTAGTGACTAACCAGGAGGACCACCTTTGGTAACTCAGTAAAGTGAAACACCAATGTGCTGCTGTTATGAAAAGGTGAATGCCATAAATAAAATTGCCTTTCTACAAATCTATTACACAACCATGCTTGCAATATGATGTATAGTTCTAATCACATCTCTTCTATAAGGATCCCATAGACTTGCAAAGGAAGCTATGATGATCGAGAGCCTGAAACAACACACTTTCTGCACTGTTTACTTTCAAGTGCTTTTTAGCTCCAAGAAGGGTGTGGAAAGAATGTATAAGTGGAGCCTGCCTCAGGAGACAGTTGAGATCCAGAATCTGGGTTACATTAAAGCTTGCATACATAAAGATGGACAAGGCCACCATGTACCACCAGGACCCACTATGAGTGTACACACGTGTTTGCATACACCCACACTTTCTCTTGCAAAATACAGGATAATTCAACAGTGAATTGTTAAATTCTACTGCAAACCATGTATTTTCCCAAGTGCTTATAATGAATAGTGGTACACTGGAGCCTTAATGAAGTGTATAAGAGCACTTATCTATATTCAACATTAATAGATTGCCAGCGATCTGTCACTGAATGTTGGATTTAACTTTTGGATTTAAGCTCAGCTCTTAATGTGTTGAAGTAGTAGTAGTTGGAGAGCTTTTCTGATGGCCGAACTAGAAGTAAAGTGCAGTTCTCAAATGAATTAAAAGCACTTGAAGATGAATCAGTCAGTTGGGGCTTTCGAGAAATCATTTCTTTCATAGCTGTGGTGCATATTTTTCCATTAAAAAGTATATAGCTTCCTTTATTACTGGGGTTAAACTTCACTGGAATAAAACAAAAATGTGCATCAGTTTGTGACACATGCAGTACATAAACTCATAGAATGATATAGCTTATGGGTGGACTGTGTAGGTCAAGTTCAAGCATTCGTATTTTTATGCAAATAAATCAAAGGAATTGAAGGCACTATTATACACATCAACATAGCAGAACTGGTAAAATATTAACAAGAGTCTGTTTTGTACGCTGCAAACTTTTTAATGATTATTGTTGAGCATACACATTGGAAATCTTTTTTGAACTTCAAACTGCAACAAATTAAATAAATGTTTTTAATATACAAAGAAAGTACAACCAAAAGTAAAACTTGCTTTAAAGTGTGCCTTGCACCAGGGACCAGTGTATTTAAAAGCTTTATTGTTGAGCTGCACGCACACACACATACATACATTTAAGGATTTGATCTTTATAGCAGGGCATTTAGAAATCAAAATGTATTCCCACTTGAAATAATAATAAAAGGTTGTGCATGATTATATGCAAACACCCCACCCCCATCACTAGCATACGCCAATAGTGCAGGCACCATTAAAGAAGGGAAAGAAAGCTTGAGATGCCCAATGACTAAGTTAAGGAAGCATGTTTCTGACCAGTTAGCTTAAAGCCAGCAAAACGGGGATCAGTGATGGCAACTGTAGTGTACAGGCTATTAAATGCTAAACTTTACACAAATACACTGTTATAAATCTTGTATCGGTGAACACTGAAAATCTTCCAATCTGCTCTTTGGAACAGTCAAACATTTGCTTCAGCTTCTAGTTGCACAAGCCCTTGGAAACATCACACAGTGTTCGTGCCTTTTTTCTTGCTGGCTGTGAAAATCATTGGGATTTGTTTTGTCATTAGCAGCTAACAAAATTATTCCATGTGTTTCCAAAGCCTCATAGATGGGGGAAAAGGCAAGTCTCATTAGAGCACGGCATGGAGATTGTATTTTCTGCACATACAACACAAGAGGCTTCACTATTATGAATGCAAAACCAGTTTGTGATGTCCTATGTCACAGTCATTGGTTCAATTGAGATGGAAGCCTTTCTCCATGGTAGCAGCTAGCAGGCGCTCTCGCATTATCTCTTCAGAGGAATATTCAGGCAACTTAAGGTAATGCACACAGGTATTCACAGATGGGTAGCTTGCATCTGTAGCATCAACCTGTGAAATCCAAAAATGTACTTTAAAAAAAAAGAGCATACACAGTGTGTCTACATGAAGATGTAGAAGAATGATACGATTCTGTTCCAATGGAGTGATGCACAAACCATGGAGAGCAACAGTAATTGCCAATACCTTTTAAAAAACAACCCTAAGGCTTGCTGCACCAGCAAATAAGTGCTTCAAGCAAGGCATACTGACTGCTGTGTCAAGAGTTACACAAGGCAATTTACAAACTGTCATCCTGTGGCATAGTGTTATGTGGAACCCATTCAGCCACAACAGACTGTACGGTGCCGTGCACAGGCTGCTGTGCACATGGCCAAACCATTAGCTACAGTAAGATATATAGAGATCTCATCTAGAAGCTTTCCCCGACCTGGTGCCGTCCAGAGTTTTAAGACTACAACTACTATACTCTGGCCCACTCTTTTCAGGACTGATGGAAACTGTCACCCAAAACTTCTGAAAGGCACCACCTTGGGAAGGCTGCCTTGGGAAGGCTGCCTCAACAGAGACATGCTGTTCAGCATGAGTGAGTTAATGTCTCATAAAAAAGACTGGCTACAGAGTGAGACCTTGACAAATGCTATACCTTGCGTACAACAGTGAGACGGGGATGTAGGTTAGCCAGGCCTCCTGGTGGGAGTGTTGAACAGCCAGTTGTGAACTGCAGGAATGCTTTTCTTTCATCTGAAGACATGCCACACAAAACTCGTACAAATCTCAGGAATCCAGGGCTAAAATACAAAATAGAATAATTGCAAACCAGCCAGGTACTAAATGTAACTACTGCATTGACTATAAATGGCATATCAAACCAGTTTTGAACTAGTCCATGAAGACACACTTTTTCTAGTCATGTTAAATGTAAAGTAGCCTTTTGACATAACACCTTGGCAGACCACAATGTAATCTCACAAAGGTCCCACAGGGAATGAATTTGAGAAACTGTATAGAGAAGTTACATCAAGTTACAGATACTTTCATCATAATTACTGCATAATGAACTAAGCATTGAACCATTATACAAGCAAAGGCTTTCAACACATTATTAAGCACATAAACTGTTGACTTTATCAAAAAGTAAAACTCAAATCTAGAAACTGGTCTATAGATAAACTTTGCAGTTATAGAAATTATTTTTAAAAATCTGTTGGCTGGTATGTAAGCACAACACTACCCCATCTGCCTTTGCTGGCACAAGAAACACATTTATTCTTGTCTTTAAACTGGTAACAAACACTTTCTTCTGTATTATTAACAAAGTCTATTTATAAATGATATGGCCTTCTAGTTCACCAAAAGTGTAATAAAGAATTCAGGTACTCATAAGAATAGTTCAACTGTGGGTGCTTCATGAGAGCAATCATTGGCCTTGAAAGTCCCTTTTCACTATGGTCTGAATCAATGCCTTAGCGTGCAAATTTTTAACCAATACTTTCCCCTCAAAAGGTAGGAAAGATTGCAGTACTAGGATGTACCCATGTGGGCACAAGGTGTTCTACAGGTAAAGTGCAATGGGACCCTAAGGAACACATCTGCACCACACCACATAGAGAGAGCATATACTACACCATCTTGAGAACCAGACCTGAGTTCCAGGTTACTCATTTCCAGATGTGTTTTAACTCACTGAAAAGAAGAAAAGCAGATAGTTCATGGACTTTTTGGCTGAATATTTGATATTCACATCAAATACACCCAAATATTTTAGTAGTGTAACCTGTGAGCTACACATATCACCAAAAATATTGAGCTTGGTATCTCCCTCCAGAGCTTCAACATTAGCATGGATACAGGCAAACGGATTGTGAGATATGGGGTAGAATACAATTTGGATACATACAGGACAGTTCTGCTAATACAACACAGCTTGAGTTAGACCCAGATTTAGGCTTCTGCAACTGGAATGGTGGAAGCAGACTTCACCATGGCAGCCCTTCCAGTTCCCTAAAAATTCTAGACAGGCTCAGGGACCCTGTGAAATGTAGTACACAGTAGTGTAGGGGCTGAATGGGAAGGACAAAATAGCCAAGAATTTCCACTCACAGCAGCAGATCCATCTGCTTCAAAAGTCTGTAACATTCTACAGCAGCAAGAGTTATAATTGCATCAAGGTGGAAAGCAAAAGACTGTCCAACTACTGAAGCTTGGAAAACTAAACTAGCTGAATATGCAATAATGGCGAAACTAACCAATTATATAAAGAGAAGACCATTAATGAAAAATGGAAAACTTATTATAAGCAATTTAATATTCAAGAAAACTGAACTAGCAAAAGTATGATTAGTGAGTTTTACCTCAATACTAAAGCTATGATGTTATTTACAATTAGTCTGATAAGATTCATACACAAATTTATCTAGTTTAATTAGAACTGATTGACATAACTGGGTAGAAAAGATAGAAATGATCACTTTGCGAACTCATTAGATGTTGAAATTATATGCTACATTTGTGTGTACTGTCCCTTTTCATATCTATATATCTCATATATTTGTGTCTTTCCTCTTTCTTATGAAAATGAACAAAAAAAGAAAATAAGCCTGCAACATTCTGAGTTAGTTGTCTAATATAAAAATTTCACTTGTCTATGTTTTTGTTTGTGGACTAAATAAGAGCTTTTAATAATCTGATTGCCTTGTTTTGTACAACTTGGCTCTATTAATCTCAAACCTACTACAAATTGACCACCAATCTACAGCGCTACAATTAGTTGTAGCTATGTTTTAGAAATACATATTGATGATTAGGATAATATACAAAAGCAAAACAACTGTCTCACTTGGAATTCTCATTTAAGGTAACACAGACAGCTAATGGAATTTCAGAAAAAAATCAGAATTGATCAGATGAGTGCCAATTTTTAAAATATTAATTAAGATCAGAAAAATAACATCATTTTACTAAGAAAAAAATGAACTTTCAATGGTTTTGTGAAAATCCCCAAATCTGGCACTCCAAGACACATACTTGCCTGAACACTACAACATGAATAATCCTACCATTTTAATGGGTTTACATTACATTTTAGGATCAATGCTGTAGCCTTTTCAGGATCAACAACCCAATAGCTCCTGTGAGAAGTCTTAAACTAGGGTAAAAATATTTGGATGAGTTTCAGTTTAAGGATGTCAACGAAGTGCTTCAACAGGCTTGTGTGACCACACCTGCGCTTGATCTTTGCCCTTCTTGGCTAATAAATGCTAACAGGGAGGGAACTACTGCCAGGAAGGAGATGGAGTGATCCCTTGCCACTTGAAACAAGCAGCTGTGAGACCACTCCTGAAGAACTCCTCCCTGGACCCAGAAGAACAATTTTAGGGCCATAGCAAACATCCCCTTCCTGGGCAAGGTTCTTGAGTAGGTGGTGGCTAACCAGCTCCAGGCACTCTTGCACAAAACTGATTATCCTGATCTATTCAGTCAGGGTTCAGGACTGGTTTTGCATAGAAACAGCTCTGGTTGCTCTGTATGATGACCTATGCTGGAAAAGATGGGGAGTGCTTTCAATCCCATTGACCATGGTATCCTTCTGCAGCAACTGTCTGAGCTGCAAGTGAGGGACACTGCGATGCAATGGTTCTGCTTCTATTTAGTTAGCAGGCCTCTAGACGGCGGTGCATTGAGGATATTGCTATGTCACTTGGATCATCCAGTACAGGATTCCTCAGGGGTCAGTTTTGTCCTCCATGCTATTCAATGTCTACATGAAACCACTGAGTGAGGTCATCTGGAGTTTTGGAGTACATTGTTATCAGTATGCTGATGACACACAGCTATGTTTCTCCTTTACATCTTCATCAGGTGAAGAGCTAAAACCAGTGCCTGGCTGCGACAATGGACTGGATGGCAAGCTAACAAAATGAAGCTCAATCCAGTCAATACTAAGTTGCTGTTAGCGGGTGGTTTTCCCAACTGCATGGAAGGAATTCAACCTGTTCTAGATGTAGTTGCATTCCCCTTGAAGAAGCATGTTTGTGGTTTGGAGATGTTCCTTAAGCCGTCTTCAGTGGTTTAGAGCATCTTTTATTTTTTAAAAAATTCTTTAAGATACAAATCCACATACAAAAATAATATAATAAAGAAAAAAACCCACTCAATACACAAAATCAAGTTTGTTTTAAAAATGGATATCACCCTTAGTGCATCCCTCTACTGGGACCACTGCTTAGTTTTTTATTATTATTTTCCATATTGTAGTGTGGAGATGCTCCTTGAGCCATCTTTATCACTTGATGCTCAGCTAACTTCAGTGGTTTAGAGTGCTTTCTACCAGCTAGGCCACCAGCCAATCTGAACAAAGATAGTCTGCTCTCGTCAATCTATACTCTGTTGATCTGAAAACTAGGTTACTGCAGGGCACTCTGTGTGCGGCTGCCCATGAAGTGTTTCAAAGCTGCAACTTGTGCAACATGGCAGTCAGCCTAGCAACAGGAATCAAACAGTCTGATCATATAACACCAATTCTGGCCCACTTCCACTGACTGCCTATATGCTTCCAAGTCCAACTCAAGATGCTGGTTTTAACCCATAAAGCCCTACATAGCTTGGTGCCACAATATCTGATGGAATGCCACTCCCAACCACCATCTACCCAGACATTATGATCACTATGTAGGTGGGCTGCCACTGACTGTCACCTCAAGGGAGGCCTGGTTGGTGGCCACAATGAGAAGAAACTTTCTCTTGGTGACCCCCTGGTTACATTATGAGTTCCTCACTGAGGCCTGCCTGGCACCAACCCTTGTCAGGTCAAGATCTTCCTCAAGTGGAAAGAGCTCTGTTGTTTAATCAGGTTCAATAAATTTTTATCCTGTTTAAGCTATTAGAATTTCATGTGTGGCTTAAATGTGGTTTAAGATTTTTGTATGGTAGCTTTTTCTCCCCCCACCCTTGTTTTTATGATGAAGCATATTTTAGATGGTATTTGAATGGATTGTTGAAAGCAACCAAGAGAGCTTTGGCTATTGGGTGGTATAGAAGTTAAACAAACTGACAGACAGACAAATGAACACTGCGATTTGGTGAAGTACCTGTCTCGTGTGTAGCCAAGTTTAGGTTCTGTATAGTTTATTATATCTTCAGCTGCCCAGGATGGTGACTGATTTCCACAAAGAATCATCTGAACTTCTTCATGGCTGAAGGAACTCAGCTTTTCCATTGGAAAGACTCGATTGAAGCCA
Source organism: Varanus komodoensis (assembly GCF_004798865.1). Classification (NCBI taxonomy): domain Eukaryota; kingdom Metazoa; phylum Chordata; class Lepidosauria; order Squamata; family Varanidae; genus Varanus; species Varanus komodoensis. Next base: position 29,658,343 of record NW_025335761.1, read on the forward strand.
TCTTTATTTTAAAAATGAAAGGTATCATAAATTTGAGAAACATAAACATTTGAAGAGTAACTGAAAAAAACAACTTGGTTTTATTAGTGACACTCCCTATTTTATTCCTCTGTGTAGACAAATTATGCACAGTAGTGACTATGTCTCCTCATGCATGACTTTTCAGGGAAAGGTCACCATCTCCAGTAGATAATATACTAGCAACATAAATACTTAAAAAAACCAACAATGAAATAATCATGCATACACCACAGAAAAGAAAACAAGGGACTAAACAAGCTGCTTATCATTAAGGAAGGATGAATTCAACTGGATTGCTGGTGTGATATAGTGGATAGTGCCAGACTTGGGCAAAGAAGGACTGGGAAAAAATTCATATTCCACTCTTAGGCAGTAAGGAATGGCCATGAGTAAATTATGTTTCAGCTTGAATCTATTTCACAGGGTTGTTGCAAATTTAAAATGGATACAATTCCCTGAGCTCCTCAGAAGAAAAATGGGATATAGGTTTAATGAATAGACTCTTCATTAGTGCCTGTTCCAATATCCTGAGTTCAAATTTATAATCTATCTTTCTAGAAGAGCACAATATGCAAGACAGACCACCACCTCTGAAAAACTTAGAAAAGAAGCTCACTCATAAATACAACTTCTCCTGTCTCATCCTTTCCCAGGAACTTAATACAAACTGGTGGGTTGGACCAAAGCTATCACTAGGACACACTTTTTCCTAATCAGCAATGAGTTCCTACCTCCTGCAAGACTTTCCTGCCAAAAGCTAATGTAGAGATTAGCAAGTCTACATATCTGAGAATAGGTAGCTGCAGATGCTGAGACAAGTGGGCAAACTTCCAGATAGGTTATGATTTTTTCTAGGTACCTATATTCCCAAGGTATGTATGCCTCTTTAATGAAATTTCTAATCCAATAACCTAATGAAGGCCTGGACCCTTTTTCTCCAAAGAGAGATTTATCCTTCCTGTGATTTCCCCAACTCCCTCATCAATTTTGCATGCTTTTAAAATGAATTTAGTATATCTCAGTGAGCATCTAGGATGGGCAATGAACCTCTGAGCAGCCTCTGAGTTACAATCATCCAAGTTACAAACAAACAGTACTTATGAACAAACTGCCATAAAGCCTATTAATTTTTTAAAAATTACTCTGGAAAATCATAATCACCATAGAGAGGAAGGGCCTCCAAAGCATGCCCTCCTGCCCCACCCACCTGGAGAAGGAAATCTCTTCCACTTTTCCTTGCTGCAGAAGCAGTACTGCTAAGTTGGGCTGGGGGAGGGGGCTAAAGCCCATTGGGGCGCTGCTCCCCTAACCCCATGAACATGGCCACCTATATGTGCTCCAATTTACATATAAATTCAACTTAAAGATGAATTTCCATTTTCTCAGGAACAGAACTCATTCATAACCCAGGACTCCCCATCATTCACAATCTATATGATGGTCAGAAAGTAGATTTGTGGATAGGTAATTTTGTGGGAGGAAGTGAAGGCCTGCCAATAGAACAAGCTTCCCTGCAACTCTCCCAAAGAAGCCTGTTTGCAGATTTAGCTGCCATTCCTCCCTGGTTCCTATACTTAGGAGATAGTAAGGATGTAGAGACTAAGTGACAGGAGCACACAAAGGAAGAAGTGCTACCCAATGCTCCATTTATTAAAAGAAATCATCTAGCACCAAAGTGTCAAAGAGAATGAGCCCCAGGTAAGCTTTCCCAGGGAAAGCATTCTATACAAGAAAATACCTTACCTGAACAAGCCCTTTCACTGGTTATCACTTGCCTAACTGCAGAATGTTCCCAACAACAGGTGCATGCTTCTGTTTGTATTTCTGTTTACTACCCAGCACCCACTCAAACTCTCAGAAAGCACTAAAACAAACTTAATTCTCTTTAAGTGATCAATGTTTCTTTCAAATCCAAAAACTGTGTCCTTACATGCCATCCCCCAAATAATCAGTCAGTTACATACCCCTAAATGCATCCATCTGTTTTTGTATGCCTGTATGCATGCAGAAATCGAACATCAAATCCACATATTCCTCTGCATTATCCATAGTTACCAACTATAATGAAAACATTTGTAAATGGTCAAAGAGTATCCACTTTATGTTAGTGAAGAATTTTGAGGAAATTAAATAACATTAATTTCTCAGAGTTGTTTCTCTACCTCATCTTCACCACCAGGCTTGAGATCCACTGCTGTAAAGCCATATACTCTGGATGAAGGGCAAAACTGGAAATTTAGGCTGCAAGATGAGAAGAAGTATTAGATGAAGCACTGCTCTTTGTGCTTCTTCAGCAGATAATCATTTACGATGGCCTCAACTCAGTTTGAAATGTAGCTTTCAGAAGTAAAACAAAAACAAAAACAAAGTATACTGGGTATTACACATGTTTGCCATAAACTCAAAACTTTTTCAAATGGACCCAATATGTATCACAGTAATGCCATCAAAGCTGCATGGTAATACCCATGGATCTCAGAAGTGTGGTCAGTCATGCTCATCCTTAATAAGAAGAACATAAGAAGAGCCCTACTGGATCATTCCAAAGATCTATCTAGCCCAGCTAGATGTTTCTTAGAGGCCTGCAAACAGGACATGGAAGGTAACAGCATTCTCCTACTGTTGCTCCTCAGCAGCAAGTACTCTCTGAACCTGATAGTTAGATGCATCTGTCATAAATAGTGGCATAGAACATGCTACCAATTGAGATCTGCCAGGCATCTTCTCTTCTCTTATTCAGACACCAATTGGAAACATTTATGTTTCACAAATATTTCAGTGAGTGAGTTGGTTGGTTGTAGAATGGCCTATTATACACTTTTATACTGGCAGAGCTGGTAAAGACTCCTATGTGACATCTAAACTACTAATCAAAGCAGATAATACTAAGGTAGATGGATCAATCATCTCAGCATAAGGCAGCCTTCTATGCTCCTGCTCAAATATCCCAAAAGGTTTATCATTTTCAAATGGAAACACAGAAAAAATGAGTGCAAAACATTTTTGCGACAATTTTACACAGATATTTTGCACTAAACAAATTATTACTTTGACAGGAATCTTTAGAGGTTTTGCTGTAAGGTAACAGATTCACCACTCAGCATTTATGCAACATTAAGCTACAAATGCAACATTCAGAAATTAATAAAATTACAAAACAGAACCATTTCTACAGTGGATTCTTAGGTCTATAACCTAACAACAAAAGATAATAGGATTTATCATGCATGCTCTCTCTTGAGCTTACAGGTCTTACCATCTATAATGAGCACTTAATTATACTGAAGAATGTCTTAAATGGATGTACAAAAATGTTTAAGATAAATTCTGTCCATATAAGGTTTCAAATAGATGGTCAAATCTGGAGGATCACCAGTATGATGGAAATGCCATAGGGTGATCTATGTTTGGGAAAATAAACTGATTTTTTTCTCTTTCAAATATATACATTAATTTCTTAGTCCAGAAGGAGGCCACAACTGGACAAGCTATAGGAAGAAAATATATCACCTTACCCTAAATCTTCAATGCTAAGTGGCGGTCCAGATCCTGATGGGTTCTTCATCATCAGTTCCTGCAGTTTGGTATTTTTTTCATCTTCTGAAAGGCCTTTATTTGTTAATATCTGACGCCTCTTAATTGCAAGGTCTTTGATTTCTTTTAAAAATCTTGCTCTGTGAGGGTTTACCAATTCAAAATCCTCCCATGTTAAGATCCCATTAAACCAGGCTGGGGGCTTAGGTTTCGGTGGATCAAGGATAAATTCAGATTTGGAATCTTCTTCAAAACTGCCTACTGAAAGAGAGTCATGTCCCTCTTCTGTAGAGGCCTCTGATTGACTTTCAGTGCAGTGCAAATCTCTGTCACCCCGTGACTCATAAATTAATTTGCTCATGTTGCTTTTAATGTCTCCCATGCACATGAGTTTAAAGAAAGGCTTAGAAATGGGCAAGTCTACCAGTCTGTTGTCTTGGATGCATTTGGCTAAGAAAATCCCCAGAAAGTGGAAGAGTTTTGTTATCCTTTCAAGTTCATCACTATCTTGTGGGAATGGTGCTGTGAAGAGCCCACAAGATCGTTGTACATAGTATCCGGGAGGTTTTAATCCACCACCTATATCAACCTATTTTTTAAAAGAAGAGAACACAGAAAAATGTTAGCTATTACAAGAAAAACACACCACCTATATCTTCACCTACTGTTAGAAAAATAAACATACCTGACGTGATTCATCATCTGGAAAATCATCATCACAAAGCCAAGCTCCCAGTTCTGTCCTCTGGAATTCTGCTGCCACTAGTGCATAAAATTCCAAGGTGGGTCCCAATCCTGTTCCTTCTTCTCCTAAAAACTCCACCTGGAAACCAGATGCCATGACAATAGTACAAGCACCATGTCACTAGTACTGAGTAGATCCTCACTCCTACTACAGACAAATTCCCTGAATACAGATGACAGACAAAATTACTGGCTTCACATGATATGACATCCCACAATTGCAGATTCCTGTGTCATGTGAATTTGGACCATTTAACTGCATGATAGCAAGTTTTGGGCAACAAGTCACCCTGACAACTCATGGCTTATAGGTGTTGTTAAACTCATGATGGGTTGTCATGTTGCCCAAACCCAGGTAAATTATTTCAATCTGACCATTGAGAACCAATGAGTGAACGTTTTGGCAAGAGATGCAGAAATCCCCTTGCTAAACTTGCCTGGGCTATCACTAGTGCCAGCTTCCCCACAAGTAGCACGTAGGGGGTGACTGGTGCTGACTGTCTCTGACTCATTTTTGAGTACTTCTGCACTGACTAAAGCTTTTGTGCAACTTTTACGTTAAAAGAATAGAAATAGCAAAAAGTGACCTCCAAGTTGACAGCTTAGTGACAGTCCATTCAATGTGTCCAAGTGACACGTTGGAGCAGCTTCACTAGTTTGTCATTCCCTTTAAAAAACTGTGCCCCAATTGTGTGCAATTCCATTTGTTGCCACACTTGTGTGAGTGCATAGTGACATGCCTCACCTAAGCAATATCCAAGGAGGAGGCATCTGCTGTCAAACCACATCAGGCACTCCTCCTATAGAACTATACCAATGCAGTGGAAGCAAGGAGTAAAAGTGAAACAAATTGCTGAACACTTGATCATCTGTCAGAAATAAAGTGGATTAGGAAGTGAGAAGCAACCCACCACATCTTATTTTCAGCATGATGTGAAAAGTGGTCCAATGGCTTGATTCCAGGCTTACCCTGCTGTAAAAGGAAGACCCCTTCTGTTTGTAGAAAGGACTAGGATTTTTAAAAGGATATCTTTACTGATTGTCCCTTTCCTTCTATAACCTCAGTGCCAACTCACATGCTGTTTCAGAGGACGCACTGAAGAAGAAGGGGTTAATGAGAAAAAAACTACATTCTCTTCCTCCAGTAGAAAAATTGAGACTTCTGCCAGTATAATTTTACCTCTAGAACTGACTTTCTGTCAGCATGAATCTGCATGACATTTTCTGCCCATTCCATCAAAGATTCACCACGTGGAACCTTTACTCTTTCATGTTTAAGCCGCCCAACTCTAAATTCTCCTGGATCATCTCTTCGCACCGTACTTGTAGTTCGTGTCCTCTCTACAGTAGCCTCACGTCGATTCTGCAGCCAAACTATTGCTCTGATACCAGAAAGAAACACAGATACGTTGGTTTAGATCCAACATATGTGATGTTGACCAAAGGAGACTTTCATTAGGTAAATATTTGCTTTGAAGAACTTTTTTATACCAAGACACATGCATTTATAGCTTATAAAACAACTTCGTCATACTGCAGTCTGTAACCCTCTGCCTGGGATCACAAACAGCTACCACGTATTCTGCACCATAGCAATCCATCTATTTCCAGGGTTTAAACATCAAGCACCATTGGTTATGCAGCTAAATTAGCACCATTTATGCAGAAGAAGGTATCAGCATACACTGGGAGGGGGGACCCCAGGATTTGAAAAAAGTACAAAAAAACTTTTGCAAATAAACAACTGAATGTGAGAGTAGATTATGTATGCTCAGTGGCTGTCTGTTGGAGAGGGGAGATGAAGTGACTGGAACACCAGCATTCTACACTGCAACTTTTTGTCGCATGTTATATTGTTCATTTATAAATCTGCCCTCCCATCACTCTAATTGCCTGATTTAGTTTTGGAAAAAAATTAACATATCTTCCCTCTTTTATAAGCAAGATACAGGTTACTTACTGCTATGAGTCTCAACATAAAATAGCTCCTATATTCCTAATATTTAAAGAACATCAATACATTTCAACTGCATCAATCAAGTAATTTTTCACTTGTCAAATTTCTCACCTGGATGCTCCAAATGCCGTGCATGTGAAATACAGCTGTCTAGTTTCAAATGGGATTAAGAAAGGACACTTGCTGGTTATCTGTTCACACCAGTCAGGCAAAGCTCCACTTGCTAGTGCCAATGGCTCCTGTAATTTAACAAACAAGCCCTTTAAAACAAGAAGTCAGCAGAATAAAATTCACAATGGATAAAGCCATCCTGAGATGATAGTGGTGGATCAGTTAGAAAAGCTATGAATGAATGAATGAATGCTATCTCTGAATTCTCTATTGTCTTTTCTATGCTGTCCCTTCATATTTTTATTTTTAAAACTGATTTTTCCTGATTTCAGGAGAAAACCTGATATTATTAAATGTTTAATGGCCCTTTTGTTATCATTGTACATACCTAGTCTCCACGTTATGGATAAGTTTCATTCCTGAGAACACCTTTAAGCTGAATTTGTATGCAAGTCAGATCATATAAGCAAGCCAAATATTTGTCTTAGCCTATGTATATATTTTATCAATACATTTGCACATACTTTATTTCATATGCACATGATATAATGATAATAACACAGTAATAATAAACCACAGGTACTGAAGAGGGAGAATCTGTTTGCATGTGTGTAGGTATACAGTATTGTAAAAAACAAATAAAAGAAACCGGTCTTAAAACAGTCTAGAACTTTCTTGAGGTAACATTAAGCCTAATATTAACTGATGATGATGGACATGGACCTGGACCTGGTGCTGGAGAGTCAGGGTTTGCTTGTGCTGCTGGAGAAGCAGGGGGTGGAGTGGGGGGTTACCACTGCAGCTGCTTTCTTGAAGTAGGACTCAAGCACTGTTTGTACAGTCATTTCCTTTTTCTCACCATGAATAGCCTTGTAGCAGCTGAGAGTCTAGTTACAAGGGCAAATGCTAAAGAAAAATCAGAGAGGAACTATGTATCCTGCATGTGCTCCAAAACACACTGGCTTGGGTACACTTGAACTGACCTCCAGAATGAAAAGATGTAAACTTGTAGCAACAGTGAGAACTGGACATGGAACCACTGATTGGTTCAAAGTTGAGAAAGAAGTTTGGAAAGGCTGTATACTGTCGCCCTGCCTATTTAACTTATATGCGGAGCACATCATGAGAAAGGCGGGGCTAGATGAATCACCAGTTGGAATTAAGATTGCTAGGAGAAATATCAACAACCTCAGATATGCAGATGGTACCACTATAATGGCAGAAAGTGAAGAGGAACTAAAGAACCTCTTGATGCAGGTGAAGGAGAAGAGTGCAAAAGTTGGCTTGAAACTCAACATTAAGAAAACTAAGATCATGGCATCCGGTCCTCTCACTTCCTGGCAAATAGATGGGAAAGAAAGGGAGGTAGTGACAGATTTTATTTTTCTGGGCTCCAAGATCACCGCAGACGGGGACTGCAGCCAAGAAATTAAAAGACGCTTGCTCTTGGGGAGGAAAGCTATGGCAAATCTATACAGCATACTAAAAAGCAGAGACATCACCCTGCTGACAAAAGTGCATATATTCAAGGCTATGGTTTTCCCAGTTGCAATGTATGGCTGTGAAAGTTGGATCATAAGGAAGGCTGAGTGCTGAAGCATTGAGGCCTTCGAACTATGGTGCTGGAGAAGACTCCTGCGAATCCCTTGGACCGCAAGTGCTTGAGGAGTGCTTGAGGAGATCAACCCTGACTGCTCTTTAGAAGGCCAGATACTGAGGATGAAACTCAAATACTTTGGCCACCTAATGAGAAGGAAGGACTCACCGGAGAAGAGCCTAATGCTGGGAACAATAGATGGCAAAAGAAGATGGGGATGGCAGAGACTGAGGTGGCTAGATGGAGTCACTGAAGCTGTCGGCGTGAGCTTAAGTGGACTCCAGGGGATGGTGGAGGACAGGAAGGCCTGGAGGAATGTTGTCCATGGGGTGGCGATGGGTCGGACACGACTTCACGACTAACAACAACAAACTTGTATCTCTAGGGAACTAGGCTGCCACTGATGAGGCATGACCCAACATGTTGCGTAGTTCCCTAGAGATAATTGTTACTACCTCTAGAGATTCTCATAAACTTTCACAGCTTTTGTTAAAGAAGACTATTTCCAGACTTCTACACTGCTTACAATAGCATCACACTGAATTAAAATAATATCTTAAGAATATATTACCTCAATTTGTTGAAGAATTTTTGTAGTAATTTTTTTGCTTGTGAATTCATCGGGTGGAAAATTAAACTGAAGCTGTTCATCTCCTTCTGAAAATTAACACAAAGTTTTATTTCATGTTTTTTTGTGGATGTTTTTGTTTGGACAAAAATGTGTTGCACCCTACTTACCTTCTTGAGAAGTTCGAGTTGAATAAGGGTCGCTTGCCACAATATACAAAATACGGAGCAACTGCAGAACATCTTCTACACCACAGGAATTCTGTCCACTACCAGCTTTGGCTTGAGGCTGTTCTTTAGATGAACTAAGAATGTATGAGTTCTGAAGTGTGGAAATAGCTCCCTGGCTCAAACTAGATTTTGATCCATGCTCACAAAAATCCTGTATGAATTATCAGAAGTACACGCTGAGTATATGCTTAGAATTGCAGTATGGCAATTTTGTAGTTTTAGAGAAAGAGAGAAAAAAAAATAAACATGGCTTGTGTGATGCTAACTATTTAGTGCTTAGAGTATTGTTAGACACTATATTAATTACTGCACCTATTCAAAAGCATATAAAAGACTGGAGCTGGTAAAAGCTAAACATGAGAGTAGCATATGACCCTATTTAGTTGGAGAACATTTTCATTAGTCACATAGCAAATCTCTCTATCAGAACTTCTAACACGATGCAAGAAGCACAGACATTCTCCAAACCAATACTTTTAGATGCAGACATATACCTTGTATGCAGCTATGAGCTGGGAACAATTTCTGTTTTTCCTAATGCTTTTATTAGTGCCAGTTAATTTCCAGTGGCGCAGAAAGGCTGAATCCGCATTCTTCTGCAGGTAGGTTATCAAGTCATTCTTTGGTAATTCATCAGTGCCAAGGTACTGTTCCACATGCTCTATTGACCAGCAACCCTACAACAGGAACCACCAAATGTTGGTCTTTCCTGATTGTAAAGTTTGAAAGATTTCACATGCACTACATACATTTAAATTTTTTAGAAACATGCATTTACAAACATTCTGTACCATGTTTTCTGCATAACAAAACTAAGTTAGTGTAGGATTTTTAAGCTGCTTTAAGTGCATGAACTGCACAAACACCTACAGCCACAAAAATATTAAGGCTTTAAATTAATCTCACCATTTTCCCACTCTCCTTCTCTTTATCAGAATCCTTCATTTCTCTGTAGACAATTCTAAACATGAAAAAAATGAATTAGATACTTAGCAGTTTTTCCAAAAAAGAACGAGACAAAATATGTAAATCATAAAATGCAGAAATGGGTAACCTTGACCTAATTTCAATAGCTCTATTTTGTGTGAACCATTCACACTTCAGGAAAGAGCAATCTGTCACTTTCTTCATTGTCTGCTCCACTGGAAAAACAGAGTGGGCAAGATAGAGAAAGTGTGGCAGAAAGTGACAGAGTAAGAAAGAAAGAGATAACATGAGCACTTTTTCATCTGACCCTGGCATGTGCTTCTTGATAGATTAACTATGAGGGACAAGACTCTCAACAGAAAAAAGGCTGCCCACCTGATATAATACAGATCAGGTAAATGCAACATTTTCTGCATATTAAATCTGATTTTGAAAATTGTACTGTTTAGCATGCAAGAACAACAGTTAAAGCTGCTAACCAATGACAGATCTCCTCACTGGGCGCACAGAGCAGTTGATATAGTATACTGCTCAAAAAATATACTCCGAGAATTTGATTGCTGATTCAATTCTTGGGTCTGGTCTATACGTTATTCAAACTATGAAAACATTTTGGATTATAGGGCCCAACTGTTAATTCTAGCACAGTGCAGGTACCATTTATATTAAAAATTCTGTCAGCATGTATCTGTGATAAAAGAATAAAACCATAAGCATAAAGATCCCAGGCAGGAAAAAGTGATAACCTCAAGGATTAAGCTAACAGTATCAGTATGCAAATCCCACTGTTGCAAACCTATCATGTACAACTTAAGAGATACCAAAACAGCACTGCCCAGAAGATTTGTTAAAAGACTTTAACATGAGTTCTTGAAACACATTTTAAACAGTTGGTCTTACAGAGCTAACATATGAATGCTTACTCAGAAGTTCCACTGTGTTCATCTGAGTTTACTCCCAGGTAAGTGCACACAGGAATATAGTTTTAGATTTAATCTAGGGGTAGAATCTAGTGTTAGAATAATTTTAAAAGAACACTTACGTGTATGTTGGCTCCCATATCCGTCTAAGTTTATCAGATTTCACACTGCCATTACAAGAAAGCTGAAGCAATTTTTGTACATAGTAAAAGATAGTTGATCGGAAATTTGTTAGGGGTAGCTCAACTTCACGGGTTGTACCAAGGCCTGTAACTTTCAAGGTAAGTGCTAAACGTGGTGATGGTGTACACTCAACTTCTTCCAGAAGTTCCGAGTGGGGTGTTCCTGTATGCAATGGTGAAATGAAAGATGAGTAATGCATTTCTATTTTTGTAGCACCTTTCATCATTGTACATATATTTAAATGTACAATAAATGAACAGCTAGTAAAGGTCTTTGAAATTCAAGTGAAGCGATGTGTTCTAGCCCTTTCTCCTTCCCATTACCCTTATACACTCCCTGACTTGTTCATCCAAATCAACCCTGTTCTACTTTCAGCCACTTCCTCCATTCAGTATCTCCCATCTCCACCTTCTTCCCTGTGCAAATAAATTGGGTCCCTCTAAATCAGGGGTGTACAGGCTTTACAGATGTGGGGGAGGGAAGCCTCCACCATCACACATGCACATACTCTAGATACAGATTTGCTCTCTCCTCACTGCTAATGATCCCTTTGAGAAGCTCTGAAAGAGTGGAGAGTACAGGCAGTGGGGCAGGGGAACTGTTTGGCAATTCACAGCATCCCCAGAGAAGGCAGTAAAGACCAGAAGGGCAGAGGTTATGCAACCCTGTTTCAACACAGAAGTATGTGAAATAACAAAGGTAGGAACAATGGTGTGTTTCCAATGTTTCCTCCCGCAACCCAAATGTTGGCTTCAGGGATGGAGAAAAGAAATAGGTCAGTTTCACATGCTGCATTTTCTAATGTTTTACCTCCTGGCCTTGTGAACAACCTAGTCAATATCTATTGAAGGTTGCTACACAAACCAGTCAACCCAGTAAACAGTCTGGAAAATGCACAAAGTAGACAAAATAGGTTGGATGCAACACTGCTATTCCACTGGTGAAAGTAGTTCCATGAAAAGATCTGAGAGGGGAGATTCCCTCTCCTGCACCCACAGCTTCAAAACCTGCTGAAGGACAGGACAGAGGAATGCAGTACGGAAGAAAGAAGAACATCTCATCAAGCTAGCAGGCCTCTGTCAGTATAATGTTTGATTTAACCTGTTGACTCCATTTCTGAATAACTGTAAATATGTGAGATATATTGTTTCTTCCCCCCACACCCCTCCAATCTGGTTCTTGTCTTAACACTTCTATGGCATTCTAGCAAATTGTCACATATTTTGCTTGCACAGATATTTTCCATATTTCTCTGTGGTATACCTGGAGGAGGAATTTCAAGATCAGTTGTCTGCTGGACATTAGTACGACCAGGTCTAGGATCAAAAGCAGGTACTAAAGCAGAAAACTGACGTTTCAAAACATAATCATCATCCCATGTTCTTCTTCGGCCACCTTTTGTTTCATATTCTTCTTCCTCCTATTAAGGAAATAATATCACTGAGAAGATTCATTTAATTTTCAGGAAATCACATGTTAGGGGATAATTATTCTATTAAATAAGATATGCCTATACCTGTTATACATTATAGTCCATGGACCTTTCCAAAAGGTTTTTTTTAACATAATGGCAACACTGAGTTGCAGTATCTCAGAGAAGAGCTTTAGAGTACAAACCCATGGAGAGAGAAAAATTCTACGATTCTCAGCATTTCTTGGCCAGCTATGCTGTTGTAGGACTTTCTAAATATAACCCATGAATCACTCCCAACAGTACAGAATAGTCCATTTATTGTATCACAATCTGTGATGTAGAGGAGCTCTACTGAAATGAATAAATGAGAAGCAGTAAAGGGTGGGAAGGTGTCAGAAGGCCACTGGGTCCAACCCCCTTCTACTGCAGGACACTAAGTTACACAGATGACTGTCCTGATGCTTTTGTAAGTCTCGAGTGAGGGAGAGCCCACAACTTCCCCAGGTAACATTGTTCCATTGTCATATTGCTCTGACAGTGAGGAAATTGTTCCTGGTGTCTAGTCTAAATCTGGTTTCTTTTCAACCTTCATTCTGGACTCACCAATGCTCAGCTATTTACATTAAGAAGATCTGCTATACTTTGACATGTAAGCAAAACAAAATATTTGCAGTAAGCCATTGAATTATGTTGACAAGGCAATTGACAGAACTACTTCAAAAACAGACAAAACCACATTAAATTTGTGCAACTGGTCTTTAAGCAATTCATAGCTACAACTATAAATCTCTGAAGTTTGGGACGCTAAGGAAGAGTATGATGTGGTCAGCATAACTGCAGAAAAGACAATACTGAAATAAGTGATATACACTGTACCATAACTTCCTCATATTCTTGATCTTCTTGATTGTCATCTTCATTTTCATCATCTTCCTCATCTGGCTCAGGTAGATCTTCATCATCATCTAATTCTGCCAACAAAGTACTGGCTCGACAGCTATCAAGAAAATCTACACACAGAACAAACAAAAACCCCTAAGAACTCCTTAAAAACACAGCAATAACGAAGAATGAACTGATTCTATAAATTGAAACCACAACAGATAATGAGGTATCACTTTTGGGTCACGTTCAAGATGGAAACCTATTTAAGAAATGATGACAATGAAAGGCTGAAAGGGAGAAGAGAAGAACATCAGAAAATAACCTGAAAAGTAATGGAAAACTATTTGTATTAAAGTATATTTAGTATGCTTTTTGAGTACATAGAACCAGTGGAAATGCCAAATAGGAAATTCACAATTTCTCCCCAGTATTTTTTCAATGTGTATTTCATAAAAATAATTTGCTATGTACATTTTCAAGTACATACAAATGTCCCTTTAATACTAGCAGAAGTCAAATATCACTTTCAGTGTTACAGCTCAATGAAGTAAGTTATGCTTAAGTTGATAGGATTGCAACGAATATAAATGATGGGTAAAAACTAATCTTTTGTGCATCATATCATAAGGAAATCAATACCCCACCAGAATACAAGTAATCTGAGTAAGTTCTACAGTAACAGCAGAAATACTCATACATAACTTGCCTTCAACTACCTACAGAAACCAAAGTTCCACTTCTTGCACTTAGAAGACTTCTGATCAATCCCTAAGAAAATGTGCATATTTCCTGACTTTCCTAAACTTAAGGATTTTGCATAAAATGTTTGCCTATGGCACAATGATCTGGACAGTAATTTCACATATATAACAGAACAGCATCAACTTCCAATTTCCTTCCTGCCTTGCCCCCAATTACTGCAATATAGATTGGAGAGGGGAGACTACTAGTTTTCTTCCATTCCTCTCTACCCTGCAGACTGCCAGGTAAAGGGACAGAGAGCTCTCGCTGGGTAGTTTTGAAAGTATCACTTCCATTTTACTTTTTCATCACTCTGTGCATTTCAGCTTTTCAGATTTCATGCCTGCATATTGTAAAAGAAGAACACCTAGTTTTATCCTGAGAAAATCCGTTTTGAAAGTAACTTTTGACGGCTGCCAAAACTCTATGCTATCATAAATGCAGATGGGATGCATTCTTCTCCTTTTCCAAATGCCTAGAGTCTTGGGAAAGGCTCGAAAAGGTGAAAGATACTAAGAATGGTGAGATGCACACTTCAAAACTAGAGCATCTCACTGTGTGTGTGGGTGGGTGGGGGATATGATCAATACTCCAATGCAAGCAAATATCTTTTTCAGCATACTTCACTTAATAATTTGCAGACACCTGTCAAATGAGAACCAAAGTAACAAAATAACCTATTAGCAGCCTTGCTTTATGTTCTCCATTGGTATCTACTACAGATTGACAGCATGCTTTTACCATGACACTGAGCAGGTATTTCAGTCACTCATAAACAAACACTTATTTGACTTAACCAAAATAGCAGCAACAAAAAATAATCTACACACATTTTGACTCCTAAAAATATTTTTTTAAATGTGGCAAACCAGCAATGGGCCCTCCAATATGCCACTTGGGCACTTCAGGGCAGCTATCAGTGCCACTGATAAAAAGTGTCCTAAATGATTGTTTCAGGGAAGAGAGAAGAAAGAAAAAGCATTTGTGAGAGGAATGGGGAGAAGAGACAAGATGGTTTCAGCCATCGAGTTCCCCAGGATACCAGTGGGAGTTTGAGGGAAAGGAATGAGGAGACATCCACAGTGAGTCTGGCACACTGTGTACTTATTCACAGGGTCAGTTACCATAATGTGCAAATACATCCAACGCAAAACAGGTGATTCTTACTGCCTGAGTTTTATATAGTGTATATTTTGTTGTGCACTCAGTGGGAGCTAGAGCTTATCTTGTAGCAACAAATATCTATGGGCATTCTCTGTGCAAACCTAACCTGGCAAAAATATTATTGTGGTGATTTTACCAAACTATATATGCACAAATCTGGCCAAGGAAGTTCATACAATGTATTAACTGATGTATTAATTATCATTAAAAAAATTCCTGCCAAAACATCACTAAAGCCACAAATATGAGTAGTACAACACAAATTATAAGTCATTTCCTAAATGTACAACTACACTTCAGTAACACCCTGAAAGTATCTTTTATATAAAGATATCTGAGAGATTAATGTATTTCAGTTCTGATTCATACTGAAATCAAGGAATTTAACAGATGGATACAAATGTATTCTGCTATCTTGTCTGGTGCTGTGGGGTCAATAACTTGTTCTGCAGAGGCCCACATGATTTTTTCATTGCTCTTTTCACTCTAAACCACAGACTGTTTCCAGCACTGGTTGGTACCAGTATATAGATCTTCCATGCAATTACAAAACACTGGTCTCTTCATTGCACAAATACTACATGTATGCCACCACTGCAATATAGCATACTCCAATGGCTTTGTGTAACTCATCCAAGATACTCCATCCATACTAACAAAGATTTCAACATTGTTTAGGATTGAGCCTTAGGAACATAGGAAGCAGTCTTATACTGAAGTCAGGTCACTGATTCTTCTGCCCTAGTATCGCTGACATTAACTGGAAGTGGCTTGCCGAGCAGTAGTTCC
Source organism: Varanus komodoensis (assembly GCF_004798865.1). NCBI lineage: Eukaryota > Metazoa > Chordata > Lepidosauria > Squamata > Varanidae > Varanus > Varanus komodoensis. The sequence goes on from NW_025335761.1 coordinate 29,674,128, forward strand.
AACATCATCACCATCACCTTGCATGTATATCCCACCTCTTTTTCTCTTGTGAGGAACCCAAGGAAGTTTACCATTTTGTCTCACAAGAACCCTGTGAGTATTCTACTGAGAGTGTGTGAGTGGCCCAAAGTCACCCACTGAGCTTTATGGCCAAATAAAAACCAGAACCTGGATCTCCCAGATCAAGAGTCCAACACTCTAACCGTCACACCACACTGGCTTTTTTCATCGTCCTATCAGGATCTTCTGTATTCAAAACATTTGCTTGTCTCCGAGCAATGGCTCCTCTCCCGATGTCTCAGCTCAGAGGTAGAGGGCATATTTTGCAAGAAGAACTTTTTTCCAGTCCATTTAGGTAATCTCAACCCAGATGTACCTTTGGTGAGTCATGATACACGGCAGCTCCTAAGACAAGATCTTAATGCATCACTCATTTTTCCATTTTCTTAGATTAAATATCTGAGAACGGGTTTGGTTATTCTTATATTAAACTCTGGTTTTATTTTATTTTTTCTGGGCAGGAGTGAAATGGTAACATTTCTGAGTTCTCACATGTGCATGATGCAATAAACTAGCTTCAAGAAGTGCCGCCCCGAGGCTTCGGTGAATGGGGCGGCATAGAAATTTCCTAAATAAATAAATAAAAATAAAACAAGAAAGTTCTGACCTCTGACAGCCATGAGTGTTGATTGAGCTTTTTAAGAGATATGATATTAAATTCTTTCTCCAGTGCTAGATATTCACCAAGCAACCTTGTAGAATCTGTCTGGTCAGACTTCTAATCTAATTCTGAATCTGGCTTAGCAAGTTTTGCTGTCACAAGAACTACTACTAACAAAGACACCATCTTACATCATTCCATCTTAACTTCAAATAGCTCTCCAAATGAAAATGAAGCAGTCATGTTTCTGTAAAAACTCTACTACTCTGAAGTGTGCATATGCCAAATTCTTTCCTTATTTGCCCATAAATATGATCACTCAGAAATAAGTTCCTTTCATTATTGGTATGGTCCAGATATCATGAATTTGATTCTTCATATCATGGGCTTGGGAACATGGTCCATTGTTGTGCACTGTCTCTTCTCACAGGTTTGTTTTGCCATAAGAGGGCTGCACTCCCTCTTAGGGACAGGGTTCGCAGCTTGGGAGTGCTCCTCGACCCAGAGCTGTCATTAGAAGCTCAAGTAACAGCGGAGGCGAGGAGCGCTTTCCTGCAGCTTCGGCTGATCCATTAGCTGCGTCCCTACCTGGAGAACGACTGCCTGGCAACTGTGACACATGCATTGGTAACTTCCCGCTTAGACTTCTGTAACACGCTCTACGTGGGGCTGCCCTTGAAGACGGTTCAGATACTTCAATTGGTGCAAAATAGAGCTGCCAGGTTGCTGATGGGGACTGGGTGTTGTTTTCATATAACCCCAGTTCTCCATCAGCTTCACTGGCTTCCCATTGAAGTCCAGGCCCAATTCAAGGTGTTGGTGATGACCTATAAAGCCCTCAACGGCTTGGGACCTGGTTATCTAAAGGAGCACTTGCGTCCATATATGCCCTCCCGCCCCCTGAGATTGGCAGAGGAGGCCCTTCTCCGGGAGCCCTCTGTGAAGGATATTAGGAGGGTGAGTACCCGGAGGAGGGCCTTCTCTGCGGTGGCGCCCCACCTATGGAATGCGCTCCCCAGAGAGGTCCGCCTGGTGCCATCATTATTTGTTTTTCGGCGCCAGGCCAAGACCTTTTTATTTAAACGATATTTTAATTGTTAATTGTTGTTTTTATTTATTGGTTTTAAACTATTGCCAAGATGTTCCAAATTTTTAATGTTATTTTATGTTGTCTATTTCTTTGTAAGCCGCCCTGAGGCTTTCTGCGATGGGGGCAGCATAAAAATGCTATAAATAAAATAAAATAAAATAAATTTTATGGCCTTTTCCTAATCATATGGTTAGTACAGCAATAATGGTTTACAAACCAGTCTTAAACAACTTTGGAGAAATGTTCTGAACTAAGCCAATGTACATGAAACACTTTAAAATACTTGAGATACATTACAGAAATGCTAAATTTTGACAATAACACTCTGATGTTCTAAAACCATAGGCACAGATCTAGATCCAAAGGATTAATAACTTTGGATCCATGAGCACATCCTAGCCCATTCCAAATGATCCATCAATTGTCAAGATGGCACAACTTTCAGGGAGGCTGTGAGTTTGAGTGAAAAATCATAGTGCAAGCAAGCTCTGTTCACATGTCTTTGGCTCTATGTCGTAATCCTTATTGTAAATATATTCAACAAGTGGATGGTCCAGCCTGCATGACACACTGGCCTATTCTGGGATTCTTTAACTCATAATGAGCCACAGCATGTTCTAGGCACTTTCAAAATATGCAACCCTTACTTGAAGGCTGTCCTGCCATGAGAACCTGGCTACTGAGAATTATTTTAAGGTTAAATATCCTTTGCATAATCCTTGGTTTGGTGTTAACCCAAATGGTAAAGTATTGCATGTTGTGCTAATCAGCTCAGTTAGTGCTGAATACCACACTGGACAGTCTAGTAATAAATCTGTAAATACACATGTAGGAATGTGCGCATCTTAGAATAGCTCTATTAATACCATAAATGAATATTGTGTAAAGGAGTTGAAGAGTTGAAATATGTGAAAACATTGACATGATGCTGAAACCCTTTGCCTGAGAAACTTTAAAATAACTAGTAATGGGGTAAACAGCTCAGTTATTTGATACACTTTAGTAAATGAAATGACTAAGTGAGAAACCCATAAAAAGCTGGCAAAGGAAAATCATTAATGGGAAATCTGCTTATGTTCATTTAAAAATGAAACTTACCATATAAAGAATATTCTGCTTCCTGACCTGTATCGCTCTCACTAGATGTTGATGTTAGGCTAGTAGTTAGAGTGTTACTAAGTGACTGACCAACAGATAAAACTGTAGTTGCTGTGGCTACATTGCTGCTGCTAGTAACACTGGATGTAGACATGGTCACAGTTGATGTGGTACCAGTTGTAGTCAGATTAGGAAAACTTTGGGCACCCATTAGAGGAGAAGCTATAGATAAAGATATGGTAAGATAAAATGAATGATCCAAAATAGTACAGTCTTACATTCATGAGTGTTGTATTAAAACAAAAACCAACAAAAAAGAGGTCACCAAGTCTAGTGTACTTATCAAGTAAGAATTACCAACCAATGAAAGAAATAAAAGGCTACAAATAAAAGAGAACACCAAAATAACTACATAAGTAAAAGTATGAAACTGTTACACATGTCTAAGTTTTAACAATTAAATGAAGCCTAAATTATATTAAAGTTTACAAGAACAGAGTTCACACATGTTAACCTTGATCCAAAAAACCGTACCTCAGAATCCCATTTTTTTAACAGAACAAACTTACATCACAATTAAAATCAGCTGCTCTTGGAAGAGAAGGAAAGGAACAGGGAAGGGGAAGGCTTGAAATACAAGCTGTGATCTCCATTTCATTTTCCATGCAGGAAAATATAACATTTTTCCAGAATTTGCTTGAATTTCATTCACAATCTGTACAGGCTTAGTAGCTACTGTTAATTAAGAGATTATTCTATCACTGGTAGTAATTCAACATGTAAAACACATGTTTCCTTCTAATGTTTAATTTAATTCATAGGCCACATGTACAGGCACACAATGCTTTAGTTTTTCATTTAGCTTCCTTGAATTTTATACCATACAGAGCTCCTCCAAGAAACATCTCAAACCATTACTTTAGATATAATGATAAATCATGCTTTGCTTAAGCAATATTTGCAAGCCAGCACTGAATTTTTATCATCTATGATAACAATGAGCAGACAGTAATCTCCAGATGTTTTGAGTTTTAATTCCCAGAGGTCCCTGCCTGCATGGCCAATGGTTAGGAATACCAGGAGCTGAAGTCCAGCTCAACTGACAATCTACTTGCTGTCCACATGAGCACACACTTTAGTTTCGATAAGTTTCTTCTGCCAAGTTCTGACTTCTCCTACTCATCTCTAACTAAACATATATCAGAGAAAATTACTTTCCTTTAAATTCACCGAAGTGCTAAGAATAACACTGTCAAACAAAATGGAAATTGAAAAGCAGTCTCCCAACATGGTCTGCAATTCTTTTCTACAAACATGCACAGTTTCACTACAAACAACAGGCACTGCCCATCGCATAAAAAAGACATTATTAGAATGGCTCCATGTTATCCTGTCAAACGTGAGCCCCAGGTGACATAAGACAAATGGTGAAATAACTTGACATCTTACTCTTTCAATATAAATTATCAGTTGCGCATCTTTAATCTACCAAAAATGCTTTTATTTGGATCTTACCAGTCTCAGTTTTGTAGGAAGAAATTATAGTAAAGCATACATGAAAAAGTGAAACCATGCACTCTTCTAATGTGGTTGTGTCACTTATTTATAAAAACAAAGAAACAAAAAAGGTAGAACATTAGTGTTCCACTTAATACAAATGATCAATTACTTCAATAATTAACTGAAGTATTAAGCAAATTAATTGAAGTATTAAGCAACTTTTCAATAATCTGAAGTAATATGCAAATTATATATTTTACAAATTAGATCATGTTCAGGCAATATAGTTTAAGTTAAACTCAAAGTTAAAGTATGGATTGAGTGTGACCTGCTAAACCATGGGTTATCATAATGTCTGAATCCAGCTGTGCTAACAAACCATAAACAACCCACACAACAACCCATGGTTCAACTCAGCCCACACTCAACCCTTGAATGTGGGTTGCTGGTGCTGTCTGAATCTAGCCAATGAAATAAAGGATAGTTAATATGCTTTGCTAATTCAAAAGTTACAGTTCTATAAGGAAACATGGTTGTTAACTCCTTCCAAGTTAATTTAATTTTGAAGGAAATAAAGTATGCACTAGGCAGATGCAGCAAATGGCATTCTGGCCCTACAATCTTCTGAAAACTGCAGCAGTGTCACTTTACCAAATCCAACTACATACAAAAGATACAGATGATTCCACAAAGCTGTCACATTTCAAGAAGGTACATATTCTCCCTTCCTCTGTAAATTATATAGTTTAAATATATATATATATATATATATATATATGTAGATTTTCTTTTACTTACTTGCAGCACTCATGACGTTTCTTCCCAAAGTATTAGTGTTGTTATCACTGCTACTCCGGCTTAGGTTCATGTTGTTAGTAGCATTGGTGCGAGCTATGTTTGCCACTCTTCGAACAAAGGATTCCAAACTAGAAGTTTCTCGTGAGGATAAGTTAGGAACACTTGCACTGGAACTCATTGGAGCCCCAGCAGCCAGCAGTGAACTCACTGAGAGTCTGTTACTTGCTGAAGAACTAAGGGGTCTCTGGGAAGCAGCTTCTTTATTAGTTAGCTCAGATACTGAACTAACATCTGGAGAACTCACACTAACAATTCCCATGGATATAGCATTGGATTCCCCAGTCGCACGGATTGAGTTGTCAGGTCCTAGCTTTCTTTCAATATTTTCATTTCCCACATCTGCTGTTAAGGTGCTGGTACTTGCACTGGATGCTGACCCTACTTCAGTTTGAGGCATGCTATCAGCAGAGGAAAGCACAACAATTGGCTCATGGACGTCAGTGCCTGAAACTATATTTTGCTCCATTACATTTTCAGATCTCCGCTCCATTTTGGTCGAACCCAAGCTGATGTCGCTGCTACTGGCCACGCTACACACAGAACTGCTACTTCCTTTTCTACTTGAGGAGCCTGCAGAAGCAGTCATCTTGTCTGGACAGTTGTTTTTCACCAAGCTGCTCCATGACTGCGTTGTGCCTGAAACAGTGGATGAAACAGGTTTGGGTGATGCCGCTGAATCAGGGTCGTACCCTGGGGCAAGCTTGAGGTCAAATTTTCCTTCTGCGCCCATACGGTAAGAGTTAGAGCCACCAGCATCCCAGGTGACATCAATCCAGCCTAGAAAGGGACAGGAGTTTGTGAGACCCAGCAGAAAGCAGACAGGAGCGTGTCAGACAGTAGCTCCACAATAGGGATCAGCTTCTCATTGGGCCACTATCCTAAGTTACAGAAACTACTTAATAGGCTTTAAAGCCAAATAAATTAAGTTTTGAAATTAAAGAAGCATGATCTTTGTAGATGTACTAAATTAAACTGGCAGAGTTTAATGTAATTAATATTAATTTTAATTTTGAAGATCAGAGAATCCAGTCAAAAATGTAATCAGTGCTTGATATGAAAAAGAAACCAACTATTTTTAGAATTATAACTCCCCCAAAAGAACGGTGAGTTAAGCCAAGTAGAGATATATGGGTGCTTGGTGTCAAGAAAACACATGATAAGTATTTTACATTCTGTAGCATTAAGTTATTAGAAAGGTAATGATGGCCTCACACTCCCTTGATTGCTGTTTAACCACAGCAGAGGTGAGCACTATTATAAAAACACTCCATGATCCTTGGAACCAGGCTACTAAAACAGGCCTGGTTTAAGGTGGGATGGAGAAGAGAACAAAGAGAGACAGCAGACCATATTTGGGTCTGTTAACAAGCATCTCTGCGATTCTCTGCGATGTTCTGCTAGTTTCTCCATGCATTTTTTTAATTTTGCTTCCTAGTTTTCTCTTAATGACTGCTCACTTAAATCAGATATTGTACCTTGAAAAGAATACAGTAAAATCTCCATTCAAAGTTCAAAATTTCCTATTTATTTTCTGGTTTTTTTTTTTTTTTGGCTTATCAGCAGCCAATTTTTTCAGATAACAATTTCTATACATTACATTAGTTCTACATTTTGTAATTGTGGGTGCTTCAAGTTCAGAGAAACTCTGGGTTTAGTACTGCTAACTGGCAATATATTGTGAAAGAGCAGGAGACTGTTCACAAAACAGTACTTGAGAAATATTAGATTAAATGTTTTTAATTTCAATGCAAACCTCAAAAAATGCAAAACAGCATGTAAAGAAAAGAAAAATACCAATGTAACATTGCAAAAAGTTGTAATGCAGAAGCAGATAACACATTTTAAAGCTGAGACCAGTAGGAGATCATGGAGACCCTGTATATTGCACCATAAGAAAATAACTTCCTTGTTCAAAAAAATCTAATTGCTCTGGCAATAACATATGGGATTTAAGATCAGCCTCTTAGAATTATTCAATTTGGTTCCATCATACAGTATTAACAAAATAGCAACTGGATCCCAGTGAAGCTAACAAGGTAAGAAAAGGTACAGAAAACTTGATAAAAGCCAAAGGAAAAAAGCAAGTTGCAAATGCCAAGCCAAAAGATACCGCAGAGTATTTTAATATTATATAGATAGGAATTGTTTTTTGAACAGTGCTTCAGTTATTCATACTGAAACATACAAGAAGCCACAGCTAATCTATATACTCGAATGGCATGCAACAAGCATTTCTTGAATATTCATAATACCACTCTATAGCCTGGTTTACATGTTTTTTTTTTCTCCAGCTCCAAGGATAAGCAACTAGAAAAATTCTGTCCATAGTTTGGCTACCATTGCATGTGAACTAGGAACTGTGAGTTCTCTCTCTCCACCTTTTCTCTCTTCACACAAGTCAGAGAAATAACCCAAGAACAAAGTGGTTACAAGGCAGCTGGATAGCCTGCAAAATTTACCCTCCCTGTTAAGTGAAAAGTTTCCCTTTATTTTTCAAAGGAGGTTCACTTCCTTCCTCTGTAACTCTTATAACACAGAATAAGTTTCATTTGCACCTGCTTCTTTTCCTTCATTTTGGCAATAAACTTAAACCTGCTTATTGCTTACAAGGCCCATTACAAATGATTGAAATATACTTCCAAATGCATGGGCTTATTATTGTAGGGAGTATTATATTTCAAGAGGCTCAAAGAAGCTCCCTTTATTTCAGCAGGCTCATTATTACAAAGATGGATATGGTACAGCCATGATGTAACATGGTCAAATGGGTCTCTACAAAATACAGAATTATTTAATTTTTAAGCAGCTATTCAGGCAAGTAATTTTTGTCTTCCTTGTGATTTCTGAATCTGCATTTCTCCACAAAGATACAATGCAAGACCTATTTTAATGAACTCTAAAGAGAACTAGATTTCTTAAGTATTTTCTCACCGTTGTGTAATTCGCCTGTAACAGTGCCTTCCCCTTGTGGACTACCATCCTGATCTCTCCATTTCCAATCAATTCCTCGGATAACTCGGGCACCTGGAACCATGTACTTTAGGACCTGAGAACGAACCAGTCTTCTCTGCCTTCGCAGGTTAGCCTCTGCTTCTTTAGCTGCTTTTCCTATATCCAATGAAACTATGATTATAAACAGTGTGGTTACAAACATGCCAGTTTGGCTTAAATTATCTGAAATACTGTGGATGCAATCCAGTTGACCATTAAGTCATACTTAAACATGATGCAAATATGTGGGCCTTGTCTGTTTTGGATTGCACGCACAAGTCTTTGAAAGAGTTCAATTCATGGCATACATCACTATAATAAGGAACCAGTTCCTCTATACTGCTTACCTAGTTGATCCTCACATACACCATTCACTGTGCCATAAAGTTCAAATCCAGACAGAGAGAGGTAGTGTGTTTGTCCACTGGCATTCTTTCCCATCTGTTTAATTCTTACATGTCTCCAGCCTTGTTTTTCATCCTTAGGTGGGTCCAGTGGCCACGTTGCTGTTGACCTTCATGTAAGTTTGGAAAAAAAATTACATAAAACATACTGGTAATTTTAAAAAGCATGAAGACTTACATGCTTTTTACAAGAACAATGCTGGTGGATTATGTACAAAGTAGTGTTACTTAGAAAACAAGCCTCAAAATTACATAACAATTCTCTTTACTATTATCATTCATAAAATATATTAAAAGTTGTATCTCACTTTCTTTGGCTGAAACTGTGGAAGGTCAATTTTATTAATGAATTTCGTAAAGTAACATTCTACATTAAAGCAAACCTAGCAGAAAAAGTTAAACAGTATTTCCATAATTCACTTACAATTCCTTCACTGCACACAAACTAAAGGAATTCTGAACCTACACAATTTCTAGCAACTTCCACTGACTCTGAGTGCCCCTTAATATTACAGATATAAACATCTACACATTATCACCTAGGCAGAAATAAAAAGAAATTAAAATGTGCTGTGCATAAATAAAACCCAGCATAAATAAAACAAAGTTTATTATTCAACACAATAATAGTAATTAAAACGTAACATACCCTGGTTCATTCAGACTACAATCATCAACATGAGTATACAGTGTGGTCCAGTTTTGTCCATCCTTAGATACTTGAAAAACCCAATTTCTGAGAGCAGATCGTCCATAACCACGAGCATGGCGCAATGTATAAGCTGATGGTATTACCCAAAGTCCAAGGTCTATAGCAAACCATGCATTTTTATCATCATTAGTATGACAATTTAGAGCTGAACTGTCTCGACTTAAGATATCTTCCAATCGACCATATGGCAAATTTCTTCCTTCTGAAGATGTAACTACTACTAGCCCATAGGCAGCTGGATTTACCCACTCATATGCTGTTCTACAAAAGAACAAATAATTCTACTATTATTCAAGAACCAAATAGACTACAAAACCTATTTTATATATAACATTGCATTTTATATAAAAAAGCAAAACAATATAACAATAATATAACATGCATTCATAAACTCAAAATCTAATGTCCAAGTTCCATGAATAATGCATTTCAAATTGTTTTTCAACTGAAAACTCATTTAAAATAGTTCAAATATAATAAATATAATAAAGTAATAAGAGCGTAGCAAGTCAGAAGGGACCTTCTGGGCCATCTAGTCTGACCCTGGTTCTAGCCAGCTCTGCTCATATACCCAGCATGCAGTTGTCTAATCTTTCCTTCAACACCCTCACTTGATTGGGCCCACACCACCTCTCGCAGAAGCCCATTCCATATCCTGGGGTGGGGCTAGGTACTACTATGTTAATACCCTGCCTTTTTTTCCTTCATGGAACTCAAAGGAATTTACACAGTTCTCCACTTCCTCCCATTTTGTCCTTACAACAACACCCTGTGCGATAGGTTGTGCTGAGAGTCTGTAACTGGCCTAAAGACACCCAGGGGGGTTCCATGGTTGGGTGGGGACTAGAACCTGAAGCACCAAGAGCCCTAGTCCAACACTCTGGCCACTACTGTACCACACTTACTTTCTTATGGGAAATATACAAAATTGGGCTCAGATAGAATCTATCAGAATGTCTGTCTGAAATGGATGAAAACTTACTTTGCATTTGTCCCAATCCAATAAATAATTCCATTTTCATCAAAATCATGCTGGTGTCTGAAAATGAATGTCTGGCCTTCACGTAATTTTCGTACAAAAACAAATGATGCTCTGTCAAAGTCATACCACTGCTTTGCCACCTGTAAAGAAGAAGGTGGGGAAAATAGGTATCACAGAGGAATAGGCATTTCTGTAAGCATTGTGCAAAGAGAAGCTTACTCACCATTTTCAGGAGGTATTGTTCTAAAGACTCTACTGTTGCCAAAGGCTCCATTTTCAACATGCGACCTGTTCTGTCTATCAAAGCTGTCTCCCCAGAAGCACGCTCCAAGCGAAACCGGAGCCTCCTTGTTAATATCTAAAGGTCAATGTAACAAAATTTTAGATACAGCTTTTATGTTGAGATAGTTCTGTAACATGTGAAATATTAGAAATTGCAATTATCCATTTAACAAATCTGTGTAAGTGGTACGTATCCGTACACACACACGCCATGTCATGTACTGGGACAGACATTCCAAATGGCACAGTGGGGCAATTGCACTAGCTACACGTTCTTTGCCATGATTGTAAGACATTCTTCGTTTGATGGGGGTTTTTTGCATCTCTGACCCATTTTTTTCCAGAATTAGCCAGCTACCGACAGCTTCTTCCAAGTCCACAAGTGACTGGCAAAACATTTCTGGTTTGTTTGTTTTTTTAATCTTGCCGCACAACATGCAATGCATGCAAATATGTTTATTTTAAAATTATTTTTTTAACCATGGTTGTGTTGCCTTGTCTGAGGTTTTTTCCCTTTCTAGTGACTTTTTCCTTTGCTGCTTTCTTTTGCAAGCTATCAAAAGGTGAGTTGTCAAGGGAAAGCAAAGGTGCAAGTCTTCTTCACTCATGAAAAGTTGGCAGTGAAATTTACACCACTTGTGTGACAAGAGCATCATCCTTTTTTCTTCTCTCTTTCCTGTCCTCAGTGGGATGCACATTTTGTATTCTTCCTCGAGACCCTAGCTGTTTAAAAAAAAAAAGCAAATACACATCCTGCCCCCTTCTACTGCAAATTCTTTAAAATCAGTTTTTGACAGGGCATTGAATGTTTCTGGACAGGAACATACAGCTGTACAGGACCCTGCTGAAAATCACCCCTAAGGGGAAAGTGCAACATGTGCATTACCCTGAAGACTGTCGAGGCAAAAGGGGAGGGGATCTTGTTGTGAAGGGGGTGTGAATTTTGCCACCTTGTTTTGCAAGCTGAGAATGCCCCCACCTTGGCAACTTGCCTTTTGACACTTAAGAGAAAACAAAGGAAGGGAAATCCTTATTTAGAGTTTCTTTGCAACCATGTGGAGAATTGGTACCTGGTGTACTTTGGCAGCAGGTAACTCGTAAGGACACTGACCCAGTCAAGATTTCAAATGTCTCAATTTGCACAAATGCAGATGAAAGCATTTTCTTAAAAATAGAACATATTTGGTCATTGTGCATCCACTAAAATTGAATTTGTCAAGCCACTGAAAGCCCCTCCAACATTTAACTTGTACACCTGCAAGGGGCTGACAAGCTGGCTTTTATAATTCGCCCCCCACCCCCCTCCCAAAAAAAGTTTATAATTCGCCCCCCATGGCAAGCCAAAAACAGTTCACAATTGCGGCCGGGGCGGGGGGCGCTTTGGTCCTTTTGGAGAAAAGTTTATTACACAGATAAATGTTGTACTGGAACAGTCTTTAATAATCAGTGACACACACACTATTTTAAGTTCTTTACCTACTTTATGGATTAACAAATGGAATGTGAAATGGCTTTTCTGTGCCATTCTGACAACTCAAAGACTGATATTACAAAACTGGAATGATAAAAACTCATATCCCATAATACAGTAGAGTGAAGATTTTACAATGTTTTCAATACAAAAGTAATGTTACAGAAGGAATGGGTACTTATTTTGATAGTGTATTTCCTTTTGTTGAACCCCATGTATAATTTCTAGAAAGGTGCATTTCATGCACACACATTCATGTACATATATTTAAAATAAAAATGTTATTTTTTCTGGGGTACCCATGGGTACTATTGTTGGAGTTGTCCTATGAGTGCCACTGGAAGTATCCATGCGACTGGGCTAGGGAGACTCCAGAACTACCCACAAGACCAAACTGGGTAACTCGAAACCAGAAAATGTACAATAGCAGATAAACAGCTGATGTATTTTCTCTCCAAGTATAGCATACTTGATAATATTCAGCTTCAATGGAATACAGCAAATTTCCACAGTACTGCAAAGTTACCTGAAGATTATAGGTTGATCCTGGTGTATCATACAAGTGTAGAGGTAGACGTTCAATAGATTCTAATACTGCTATCAGTTTCCGAATTAATGCAACTGCTGGACGACTATGAACAGAGGAAGTAACCACAGACAACACAAAATTTTTTTGTAACAAGGGTGTAATGAATGTAAGTTAGAAACAGACTTCCTAGGAAAGAGCTCTAACTCCAAAAGACTATTAGTATACAGTGATGACAGCAAGCAATAGCAAACTATGGCTTGTTGCCAAGGCCTAGATTTGTGCATACCCTCTTCCTTCACATGCAACATAAATTTATTTATCTCCATTCCTTCAAGGCTTGTAACAAGCTATGGTTTCCTGTTTCTTCTAAACAATAAACTGTAATTTATTACAAGCCTTGAAAGAAAACAGATTTCCTTGATCATGCTTGCTTCTTCTGAGTTAAACTGGGATTTGTTATAACCCGGTTTGCACAGAAAGTTAAGCCATGAGGTTCTGTATTGTCAAGATGTACAAACCTAGTCATATTAACAACCATGGTTCATTGACCATAAACAACCCAGAACGCGAATCCATGACAGGTTTTCATGAGTGCTCAATTGTTTAAAACATAGGCTGCTGTTACACAGAACAGTGGATTATTCACAGACCACCTGCTTCACCAGACAGCAGGAAAGAGTGGTGGGGGAAAATGCCTGTACTAAATGTCAGTCCTGCAGCACTGCAAAGGCATTTGGGATGCATGGAGGCAGCAGATGAAGGCACAACTAACAAACTAAGAACTGAAAGAACCAACCATTGATTTCTGGGTTGTCCAAGTCTGATCGGCAACAGATGCCCTTCTCTGGGAACCCTCCGTGAATGATATTAGGAGGGTCAGTACCCGGAGCAGGGCTTTCTCTGCGGTGGCACACCACCTATGGAATGCGCTCCCCAGAGAGGTCCGCCTGGTGCTGTCACTTTTTTTTTTTTTTTGGCACCAGGCCAAGACCTTTTTATTTAAAACTTATTTTAATTGTTAACTTATTATGGTATTTATAGGATTTTAAATTTTTAAGCCGAGATGCTACTGGGCATTTTAATCTCTAATTGTATTAATTGTTATTTATATGCTTTAATTATGCTGTGAGCCGCCTCAAGGCTTTGTTTCGATGGGGGTGGCATAGAAATGTTTTAAATAAATAAAGTGCAGCATACCCTACTCTCCACAAATGGGTTAATATTATTCACAAACAAGGACATTGAGCCTGATTCAAACAAACATGTTCATTGCTCTAACTTTAAAAAAATCAGCTTGCACAATATTTAATGTGCTTTGTACTATGTATTGAAACTTCAGACTGTTTTTCATTATGAATCACTGCTTCCAGAAAGGGTGAGGGAGTCTTAAAAATGGCAACATCCACAGAGAACATGGCAAACAGCCTGTACAGTACAATGGAAAGCAGCTGAGCAATCTTCTTAACAATGGGAGATATATACCCCAAAAGCAGCAATTTTAAAAAGTGCAACAAATTGTTACTTCACTGACTCATACTGCAATCCAATCTTAATATTGGTTTTATTACTAGAAGCAAACTATTACATTGTGTGCACAATTTTTTTCAGATGTTCCATAAGCATTAAAATACCTTTCATCATCTTCATTTTCACTGAAAGCTGTTTTGAAAACATTGATTCTTTCCACTAACTGACTACAATCTTGTTTCACATCAAAATCCACATTCTAAGAGAAAATTAGAAAGCATTATTTGGTTGTAGCAAAAAACAGGTCATGTTCTAAACATGAATTAATGTTACTTAATGCAATAAAATTATATATCTTCATTCCATATTTGGATGTACATAAAGAACAGATTGCAGAGCTGCTCCCTCTTGAGATCCATTGTAATTCTTTCTTCCCCTTCAAGCCTGTAACATGACAGACACTTTCCAACACTAAGCAAATGATAGCTCTGTCATCTCACTTAGTAGCAGTCAGGAAAGCTTATTTTTCTACAGGACCTCAAGGGTACAAAATACTCAAGCAGGAATTTGTTTATTACATTTATATCCTGCCTATATTTATATCCCAGGATATATATTTATATCCTGCCTATTTATATCCATGGTGCCACAGAGAAAAACAAGCTGTTGGGTATTTTTAAGACATGGAAGAAGTTCTTGGGGTAATCTGCCATGTTAAGATGTTTCTGGTATACCAAAAATTCTGTAAAAGGATTTATAACTTGCATTTAAATGGACCTCTCTGAAGCCAGCTGTGAAGACTAATCCTAAAACCCTACATTGTAAGTTGGCGCCAACTATTTCTGCTTTTGGAAGATTAACAAAGGAAACAAATGAGAGTAGTAATCAGATGGGAGTTCTCTTGCCATGAGAACATTCCCTAGAGTATTCAGGAATCTCTTAGATTCCATAAATCTTGCTATACAAAATCCTAAGGGTTCACCTCCCTTATAGAGGAGTAAAGCTAAACTTCCAATTTAAACTTCCTCTGGTAGTGGCCTGATGATATACGAAGAAAACCCTCCCCTCAGCAGACAACGCTAGACCCCCAGCCTAGCTGAAAACACCAGGTCCTGCATAATCCACCTGACAACAAATAATGGG
Organism: Varanus komodoensis; assembly: GCF_004798865.1. Classification (NCBI taxonomy): domain Eukaryota; kingdom Metazoa; phylum Chordata; class Lepidosauria; order Squamata; family Varanidae; genus Varanus; species Varanus komodoensis. The sequence continues at coordinate 29,689,316 of NW_025335761.1, forward strand.
TGAGCAACTCCAGCCAAGCACCTCCCACAATGGTCTATCCAAGGTCCTGATGCAATTCCTGCATTGCCTGTTATGACCCAGAACACACATTCTGCTTCTTCTGGGTCTCACACCCAGTAAAGGCAGTAGTTACAGTGAAAGATAGTAAGGTCAGGAGAAAATTTGCATCTTGATCTCCCCACTCCTATACCACGCTGGTTCTGCAATAAACTTACATTATTCAATACAGTGAGAAGTGCCTGTACCAAGCCACTGCTGCACATTTCATATGGTGAAATTGTATTTTCATCTTTCAGTAGGACAATTAAATTTTCCAGTGCAGTCTTCATTAAATCTCGCCAAGTGTTTTCTCCTTCAATGAACTGAAAATAAATCAATAATGCTTCCATTTATTTCATGGTATTACACAACAGTACCCAATGGAATGTACTGCATATATATTGCAATGATAATAGTAGTAGTAATATGTTTTAATACATGATAGCTTTTGCAGACTAAAACTAATGTTTGTAGTTTAAGAGAAAGACTGTATTATTTCCTCCTCTTTTCTCAACCTTTGTTTCTTGAAAGCAAAAGCCTATAGCCTACCCTCCAAGGTTTGTGCTTTATCATCTACTGGCAAGAGCCTAAGTTGAAATTAACCTTGGACTTCTAGACTCATTTAGAAAATTCAGAATTAGCATGCAACCTAAGAGCAGGTTATTTATTTATTTCAATACCACACAAAACCAAGTCACTATTGTGAAAAAAGATGATCTACCAGAACATTTACACAAAACTACTACAGAATCAATAATATTAATCATTACTATTTAAATAATGATACTTGCCTGTCTGTTAGTATGAAGCTCCCATGAAGACTCTAATTGAGTTGCTATGTTTCTCAGGGTTACAACTACACCCCTAGGCATACTTTCAACAGCTTTAAAATGGTCATCGTACAAGTCTCTAGCCATAGTTCGTACCTAAAGTTATTTCAGAGAATAGAATTCAGTTTGTATGTATGTATGCATTCACACTAAGCTTGTATGCATTTATGTATTCACACTAACAGAATGTTTGTATTCACACTAAGCCATTTAATACAAAATAAAATCAATTATTTCCCTGAGGTCTGTATGGAGTTGCCTTCACTAAGACCTGTAATAGATAAGAATGTACTGCCACTTCTGCATGTGGAGACCTACTGTGGTGTGGTGTGGTGTGTAGTGGTTAAGACCGTGGGACTGTGATGCAGGCAATCTGTAGTCTAGTCCCCACTTGATAATGAAGACAACTGGGTGACTTGGGGCCAGCCAGACTCTCAGCAAAACCTACTTCACAGGGTTGTTGTTGTGGGGGTAAGATTGAGAGCAGGAGAAAGAGAATGATGTAAGCTGCTCTGAGTTCAGTGTAAGAAAAAAGTGGGATATACATCTAATGAATGAATGAATGAATGAATGAATGACTGAATGAGTAAGCCAGAAATTTAGAGAATCCAGAATTAGTATTCATCATGATCACTCTTGGCAATGGGAATGGCTACAGTAACTAGGAACTAATCAAGAGGCAAAAAGGTAACAATGGGCAAATTCCCATGTCATACCAAGCTGTCCTGTGATTAATACACAGTGGATTGCTTCTTCATGAAAAATGAACAGTGCAACCCAGAAGGCAAATGGGCTGAGTGGGGTCTGTTCTCCTTTCCTTTTTTCAATCTGCCAGCCAACTCTAGTACATATAACCAGTCTCCTTCAGGGCAGAACCTGTCTTATCTCTTGCTTCCTGCTCCACTTGCTACCTTTTCTATTTGTCAATAGGTTTTTAAAAAAAATTTCAATCACCCTCCCCCAACTGAACATTTTAAATTGCTTTTTATCTTCTGCATATGCATAACAGTAATTACAATCTGGTAAGTGTAGTCTTGCCTTATCTGTTTCAGCTGTCAAAGGGAGGACAAGGTGAGTGCATACAGGCCAATTTGCTCACAGTTACCAGTGGTCATGAGCCTAGCTGTCAATTTAAAAGCATTGGCAAATGGGGAAAAAAGCTGGGAGAGCAGAAGGGTCAAAAAGAGATGATGGCAATGTCAACCACTTAGCAATATAATCCTCACCACTTTTTCAACATTTCCTCAAGTCTCCAGCTACTGTAGAAATGGGAGATAACAACTTTCTACACTCACACACTCTCTTTGTTCATTTCAGGAACACATTTGGAATGCAATTTAATAGTAATAATAATATGCAAATTTAAGGGCTGCAAAAGAAGCAGAAGGGAAAATCATGCACCAGCTGAAAAAGGGGGCAGAAGAAAGGATTTTCCCTTTCTTCAGTAGCTGAAGAATTGGGGAGGTGCTGAAAAGGAAGAGGGCACTGAGAGTTTATGTGCAACACAACTGAGAGGAAGATATTGCCAAGGGACTCATAGCATCTCCACCCCTTTCCCGAGTAACGTCTTTCTCTGCTTTTATGCTCTATACCAGTGCTTTTCCACTGACACCACTTGGACCCTGGCAACTGGGCATAGATTAGCCTATATGCAGTGCTGCTTTGTACTGGATAGGTATAAGTATGCCATTTGCAGATGCAAACAAGAGAAAAATATATTTCTATAATGTACCATTTTCAGAAGGCAAGCAAAAAACAAATAAATTATGATTCTGATTGTATTTTTGAGGGTATGAAAAGTTAAAAAAAGAAAAGTCAAAGAACAAGTGCAGCCTTTTCAAAGTACTGTTTCAGCACTACTGGAAAGACAGTCACTGGCAATATCATGGAAGTGAGTGGCAGTGGGTTTTGCTGTTCTTGCTAGGCACTTCTTCAGCTATTCCCAATAACCCATGATAGAACTGCCCTGAAAATTCAGATCATGACCCAAGCCCAAGTCACAACCCGTCATGGGCTGAACAACTCCTAGACCAAACCAGATTCTCAAGACTGTCTTGTTCATGAAAATACCCCAATGCCCCTGGAAACCATGCAGAGTTCAGATGAGATGTCAACAAGGGATATATGTACACTGTAAAGTTCATTCCTTCCACATTTTATGAATTGTTAGGTGACTTTCATTTTGAGGTGCCATTCATTCACTGACATTATTGGATTTTCGCAGAATCAAAGAATAGTAGAATTGGAAGTGGGGCAGGTCATCGGGTCCAATCCCCTGCTAGTACAAGACACCAAATTACACCTTCCCACTCTGCTGTCTGTCCAGTTGCATCCTGGCTGCCTCTAGTGTGGGGGAGCCTACAAACTCCCTAGGTAATTGGTTCCATTGACGTACTGCTCTAATAGCAAGGACTTTTTCCCCTGATATCTAGTCAGGATCTGGTTTCTTTTAATTAAGCCCAGTACTCCATGTCCTGTAAACTCTGGGAAGATCAACAAGAGATCTTGTCCTTCCTCTTTGTGACAACCTTTCAAATACTTGCAGAATGCTATCATATCTTCCCTCAGTCTTTTCTTCCTGAGGTTGAACATACCCAGTTCTCTCAAACTTTCCTATCAATTTCCATCTCAATTTGTGGATTTCACAGGTCAAATTCAAATCCACTGGAATTCACTGTAGAGTTCATCAATACCCCTAAGGACAATCCATCATGGCATGTCTGCAGTGATTGATGTTGTGTTAAATGAACCCATGGATGAGTGCATGATACAGCAACCCAAGCTGTGAATAAGCTATGCAGTTTGTTCACAGAAATCATGGTGTGTTCCTGGCATGGTTAAGCTCACAGATACATTGTCCCACCTTCTCCTTGGTCCTTGGGCTAGCTGAACTTGTCCTATCTCCCCACTCTACAGCAACTTCCTTTAGCTGCTGCCACTTCTTACGTCCCCTCTTTTCAAGGAATTTTATAACACATTCTAGTGACTGCTCCTCCAAGGTGCCTGAGTGGCATAGTAGAGTATGTCACTGTTTTATTTTTTTAAAATAAATTTTAGGTGTCAGAAATATATCAAAATATTTTTACAATGTAAAAAAGCATTTTTCAGTCAGTCAACTGGAGGTGCTAAAGTGCTATGTCTTGCCAGGTTAATGTCCTATTAAGTGTCTCCTATTAAGGTACAAGAGTAACAACCAATGACATTGACAAAGCAAGGCTGCAAGTAGGTTATTATTTTGCTTTCCACTTGAGAGCTGTCATAGTAGCAAGAGAAAAGCAAAGCTACAAGGGAACCTTGGCATGGGAAAAAGGTGGTGACGACAGATCCCTCTTTCAGGTGGGTATTGTAACATTGCCCAAATAGTTCTCAGTCTCCTCCACTTTTTCCATATTACCCCCAGCCTCTAAGCCCTTCAGAAAAGTAAGATCCACCCCCCACTACTTTTCACAAGCACTTAATTTTATCCAGTGCCAAAAACAAAGAATTTCATTTGAATGGGATATTGGCTAAATGGATTATTTTAAAACAGTTTTCACATGTAACCATAAAATTTAACAAATGAATGATTAGCCCTCTAAAAAACCTCTTCTGACAGTTTGTGGTTTTTGAGCTGGTATTGAGAGAGGGCAGCAAAGCTTTGCCAGGATACCAGTGATTCCTCAACCTCTCCTCCTTTCAAGCAGGAATAAAATATTTAGATAGCTGCAATTAGGGACTCCAGTGGAGTAGTGCGCAGCATATAAATGCAACGAACAAACAAACAGACATCTAAGTGTTTGGCAATGGAAGTGTGAAGTGCAGAGGATTACAGGCAGCTCCACTGGATAGCATCCTCAGAATATGAACCACTTCAGATCTTCAGAGATCACATGTAAGATACATCAGAAAAGTTAGCAAATCAAAATCTAAATCTTGCATTAAAAAACAGAAAGCATACTAACCTTTTGTTTTGTTTTCTCCAACTTGGATTTTAGCTTTCTGCCTCTTTTGCCAGTCCATCCAGTGACAAATTCTGATCCTATAAAACAACCAGAAGTCAAAATAACACACTCCCTGAACACTGGCTTAAGTTAAGGTACCATATTCCTACTATAAAAGATGATAGTCTGCTGGATCAGGGACACAATGTGTACCCATAAATTTCTTTTTCCTTCTCCCCTTATGTGATCCTGATTTCCTCATTTGTTAAGCATTAAGTATGTAATGACATCTGAATAAGAAACCAGGATCATTCCTGAATGTAGCAAATACTGACAGCATTTCTGACAATATAGTGTTTTGCGAATCATGGGTTATTGTTACAAGAATGTAATTTCTCTGCCAGGTCCCTATAGATATTGAGCCTGTCTTTACCTAATCAATGTATGTAACTACAAACTTACCCAAAGAAGTTTCAGCAGTAAATGAATGCTTGGTTCCTCTATTAGATTCAAAAACAAAACCTGGGAGATCTTCTTTTAATATTGTAGCTTGCTGACCATCTGAATTATGAATAGCAATTTCTCCTTCCTTTAGGCAGGTGAGAGACCAATTCCCCACTGTAAGTTTAGCAGGTCCTGGAGCTGATAAAATTGGTTGACTTGTTGTGGATGGCTTTACCTGGCTTCGAGCTCTCTGTAACTTCTCTAAAAATTCACTTCTACTTTCTGTTTAAAAACAAAAGCAAAAAAAAGAGTAACTAGTATCTGACCAAAAATGTACCAGTTTAGTTTCTATAAAGCAACATGTCTGTGCATTTAATGCAAATTTAGGTTGTAGATTCAAGTTCTCATATAGCACCAATATCAGCCGTGCATCAAAATACAGGATAATGAAAAATGACTGGTTGGCAATGGTGAAGATTACATGTTTCAGAAAAATTATATAGCACTTAAATGAATTGAATTATCCCGTATACATATTATAAGTTACATTGTTAAATTTCTAGTAAAAGGATACCACGTGTAGAAAAAAATTATCATGGTTTAATGAAAGTAAACATCCAAATTTTGGATGAAAAGGGACTATAAAGAAAAGGAAAGGGGAAAAAGAAACCTGGGGCTATTACAGAGCTGTTAACCAACACACTTATAGCTATTTGCCTGAATAGCAAAAATGTCAATATAGTGTTTTGCACATTACTGTGTAATATATAAATGCAATGCTTTGAATGGAAACAAAGCTGTTTATGATATATAAATGATGAAATATAGAGCATCCAGATTTCTAAACTAACTAGGTTAATCTGGCAGGCACCATGACAGTTAATCCAGTTAAGTTCCTCTTTGTGGTCTTTGTGCATCACACATCACTCGGTTGTGCATCTATGCAGAATTTCCTTCAGAACATCCTAGAGCTGAATTTCTTGCCAAACCACCCTCACCAAGCATGATCAAAGGGCCTGATTCCTATACCTCTCAAGCAGTACCTCTTAGAATGTCACAACAGCATTCTAAATGTCCCCTCTTTTCATCTGAATGAATTCCTTTGGGCTGAGTATCTCTTTGTGATTTTTATTTTTAAAAAAATTTCTTCCTTTTCTTTAAGGTTCTTATCTGACATGGTTTGTGTATTATTTGCCCCAAGGAACACTCAAGGACTATAGTTTTATAGGTAGCATTTCACAAGTATAGTTACTGTGAAATAAGCCCCTCACCAATGGTCATACATTTGTCTCATCTGTCTTGGCAAAGGACATCTAATAGCCACTTAATCTGTCAGAGCTTTAAATGCCAAGTTTGCTGAAACTGTTCTTCACAACTTGAAGCTCTCCTTTTTATGGTGGTGGGGGGGGGGGGACCCTTCCAAGTTCTAGGTTCAATTCTTTTACTAGCTAAATCCATGCTACACTGGCACTGTTAATTCTGTACAGGGTGCTACCATACTGACATTAGAAGTGTTCTCAATAGAATTAATGTCAATGCTCAAGACAGCTCCCAATAGGAAAACAGGCCAAAGCTTGACAGATCTTCAGCCTCCATCTACCACCAGAGCTGCACTGCAAGAAATGATGAGGCTTAAAACTAAATGCTCTTCATTTTTTCACAGGGAAGATGAAGAAGAGACAAAAGAAAAAGGCTTAGAGTACCATTCTGACACATAATGTGATTCAATACAAGCAAGAGAGGTGACATTGGCTCCCAGCCTAATTCTTCTCACCACCATCTATGTTGTCCACAGATAAGACGCATTCTGTGCTAGATCTTCCTTCGCCAGATGAGGTGGGGATTATTGACTCCTCTTCTGAAGGATACATCAAAAACATCAGAGGAACAGCTCCCACATTGGGATAAAAATCTGATCCTGCACAAGTGATTGTCCTAGAATGAATCACCCTGTCATCAATCCCTAGATTCAAAATCAACCCTCCTGTGTCTTCTTATGCCAGAACCTCTATGTACTCATCCCCTTTCCCACACCATAGGTGGGAGAAGGGGCTTCTGAGGGTAGCAGTGTGGGGCACTGGACAACACTGGCTGCAGCCATGGTGAGGCAAGGCCTGGAAATCACCTGCCCTGCCCACACTGATGCCTTCTGTGTGCCTTTCTGCAGTGTGGAGTCAACCCATGGCAGTGTGTGTGCATGCACATGGAAGCCTCAGAAGACCTGCAGCAAAGGAAGGGTGGGGAAGAAGTGAGAATGTCAGTGAGTCGCCCGGAGTCCAAGTTCCTGACAAGTACATCCAAGCGTTCATGGGGTACTTACCAGGAATTGAGCTCCACATGCTGAGCAAGGAGCACCCCTTCCCCCGCATGCTGTCACTACTGCAGACAGCAGCAAGCAGGTAAGGTTGGCCACTGGGAAGACTCCCAGGTGCCTGCAGCAGTGAAAGAGGAATAATCTTGGTTGCTGGGAATACTGCCGGCAAGTCTGCCCACAGTGCCCCTTTTCTATATTTTGCAGCATCTCCTAACAGGAAAGTTGTGGATCAATAAGGGAGAGGCAAGCAAAGTAGGCAGAAGCAGTGCACCTTGGGACTGAAGTTCAGCCACAGAGACAGATGGGATACCTGTGGTCAATATGAGAAATGAGGGAGGTGTGTGAAAACCATGCAAGTATGGAAACCGTGTGATTGCCTGAACACAACAACCAGGTAAGAAACCACACTGTGCAACCATGTAGTATGGTTTAGCATTACCTGTGAATGAAGCCTCTCTCCATCAACTTTAATATAGGCGCCATCCAGTTGGCATCAGGCAAGATGCTGAGGTTCTTATAGATGATGTAGTGGCCAGTACCGTATTGGCCCCAGCTGTTTTGATCCTTATATCAGCCCTTTCTTCTCTACCCACATCAGTCATAATTACATTTCTTTGCCATCCAATAGCCAAAGTTCTCTGGGAAGTTCACAACAGTATAACTGCAGCAACATTTACCAAATACCCCAGCACCAGGGGATATGCACTTTAGCTTATATTTTTCCACCACCACCACTTTCCTTTCCTCAAAAGAACCACTGTAAAAGTGAGAGAGGACAACACAGGCTACATTCTACCGACCCAGTCAGTGTTGATTCTCAGCACTCCTGTCCTGTAAGAGTCATGACCTGATTTGCTTACATAGTATCATAGCAGAGTCCAAGAGCCAGATGTAGATGTAGACCCCTAAGCTGATTTACTAAGGCCAAAGAACCAGTAGGTCATGAAAGCTGCTAAGAAAACCATCTGCTCCATGATCCTAGACATCCAACCAAGTGTAATTTACTACATTTACTGAGATTAGGGAGCTGACTGAGCCTCCTGCCCCATACACATTGCATTACAGTTCTTGCTTTAATTGGAACAACAGTTCTTGTCTTCTGTTCCAGTTTATCTGGTAGCCTTTGCTACTTCCTCAGTGCCCCATGAAAGTTTTGCTGGTTTTTTCCCCATCTTCTAGTTAAATGCTTTTTGACAAGTTTACATAATTCGTACGCACTGGTTATGATGTCATTTCCAATATGGAGCTTTTCATTAGATCTCTGCTAATTCAATTTCTAACCCACTAGAGCCTTTGACTTTCTGTGTACTCCAGCTATTGATTATGAAGGATCATCTTAGGTGCTGCCTGCTGCCCCAGGGAGTCATGAGCTCTCTGAGTGAATCTTCCTTCTCTTACCCTCACTAGGAAAATGTCATCCTAAAAATCACCCTAAGGCCAGTTATCATTCTTACCCAAGATGGTGTCTTTCTTTCATTCTGTCAGACTTCTCTCTGACACACACCTCACAACTTGAAATCTGCTTCCATTGATGGAATATATGTTTGTTTATTATGTTTATTTGCACCGCGATCGCGCCCATGCAGGGAAGGCAGGCATGATCGTGAGCATCACCTGATGTGGAGTTTGCAACCTGCAGCAAAATTTTTATGAAATTTCTGTTTGCGACCTGATTTGGTTGCGAACTGAGGTGTTCGTGAGCTGGGGTACCACTATATTGGATTTTAAACACTAACAACCCAGAATTTACAATAAAAAAACTATGGGTTCTCTTCTTAGGTTGCTTATGGTTAGCAATCCATAGATAAACCATAGTTTAGAATTTGTATATACTAACCTGTGGTTCAACAGCAACCCACCATTCAATGACAACCCACAATAACAACCCATACTCTGGGCTGTTATATGTGATGCAAGTCATAGCTTCTAAGTCAAGTATTACTGCAATGCAAACAGATACACTCTGCAAACCGCCCAGAGACTTTTTTAGTAATTGGGACGGCATACAAAAGCCTTAAAAATAAATTACATGAAGAATTAAAATATTTTCTAAAAATTAAGAAACACAAACAGAACAAAACTTTCAGAACTAAGCCTTATAATTGGGTTGTAACCTTACACCACTGGAAAAAATAATTTTTTAAAAATTTGAACCATAAAAACAATTCTAGTCATTGTTCCTCAGAATTCAGCAGTTTTATAGTTCATTATATACTTGCTCTATTTAAAATTATTTAAATATTAGTTGTTGCATTGATGTGAGATGAAAATACTGAAAAGGAGGCAGCAAGCAATGTCCACTATGTTTAAGAACTACAGATAGCTCAGCAGACTACAATGTGAAACTTTTCTAATTCAAATGTCTGCCACAGTGTCTCAGTTCTGATGAGAAACTCTGCACTACTTTTCACACACATGCATCTTCATTCTGCTAGCTAGATGCAAACCACAACATCATTCCAACTTGCTTTACCTGGAATGCAGTTTATTATCACTACACATTGCCTTTAAGGACTGTTTGGCTAATATTAGTATGCATGGAAAAGAATGAAGACAACATAAAGCTCAGATGTTCACTGAACACAATTACTAAGAAGCTACTGTCACATGCCAATTGACAAAAGCATCACAATTAACTGACCACCTTCCACCTGTTTACATCCTTTACTATTTAGTGAGGCAATTCCTGTAAAATAGAATATCTCAAAATCAAAAAAATAAAATGCAATTTTATTATCTCTTTAAAATTATTAACCAAGAATAAGACTGTACCTGAACTGTCAGATCCTCCTTCAGGACTGCCACTGGAATACATTGTAGCTAGTTTCCCATCCAAGATAAATCTGAACCATCCATTGCTACCATTTGAAAGTTCCAACGCTGCAGCATCACTCCAAATATACAAGCAATCTCTCCCTCTAATGATTGACCAGTCTCTCCAGTGATATGGTTTACCCTGTTGCAATTCTTTGGCATCCTCTTGATGTTCATCTTCCTGTTAACCAAAATAATTTAAACAATTTGTATATGGAATTCCTTATCTGACTGATCATGAAAGGTAAAACGCACAGTGAGATTAGCTATAGACTGCTTTGTTCTCTGAATTTCAGTAGGCAATAAAGATACACGTAAAGGCAATGCATTCAACACATGAAAGCACAAGCATTTTAATCCTATACCAAAGACATGAATAACCTAGGTCCAGCTTTCATCTACTTTCATCCAAACAGAAGACAACAGCTAGCATCACGTCAACAAGTAGGAAAGCTTTGCAATCGACACAGACCTGAATGTGTCTGAATGTGACCTGAATGTGTAGGAGACTGCTCAGGTGCTCAGGATTTTAGTAAGTCAAAACACACATCAGTGTAAGAAAAGACCAGATCCATAGTGCAATCAAGCATTTTTTACTAATTTATCATAAGGCATTTAAAATTTATCCTAGGAACAGATTCACTTAACCTGCTCATAGTGCATAAAAAATCTGGAAAACCCTTTAATAATTCAACTTAGAAATCCAAAATTCCAGAAATAGGATTTACTAGTAATATTATTTGCCTGATAACTTGTAAGCTTAAAGCTATCTATACACCGCTCCCAAACAACACTGAATTCAGTGTTTTAGCATATAACTAACTCATCTGGTCTGCAAAACGAGGAGAGCTGAGGGACTTTCTAGAGCAGATTTAAAGAGATCCATGAGACTGTAAGGTGAAGAGATAAAATGTAAGGTGAAGAGGTAAAACCTCATTCTGTTAGCAAATTCTGCCTGCTGGAACCTACTGTACCTTTCCTTTATAAAGACTTCACAAACAATGGATGGGTTCTAAAACACTGAACAATTTTGTCTTACTTTCTCTGGTTTAGATTCCTCTTCATTCTCGTCATCAGAAGATGGTCCTGCCAAACTTGACACTTTACTTATTACACCAAGCCTGGCAAGTTGGTCTAAGAAAAGGTCACCTCCTTTATCAACCAAATCTCTTATGATTTGTAAGGCTAATAGGTGACCATCATCATCATCCTGAAAACACAAAAAAGTCAGGATATTTACAGGAATTCATTGTACATTTGGTATGCTATTACATTTATCACAAGAACTGACACTACTTACAGCTGAAAGGCAGTAACTCACTGCTATAAGAAGCCTGTTGTAAGAAGCACTAACCCACTTTTTGAAAACTTGCCCAGTACTCAGGTGACACTGGATGCCCTGCCATTCTGACAACCAGAAAGGGTCTTGGCAAACAGGACACTTCCTGAACCAATAAAGTTAAGGTCTGTTTTATGCTTTACACTGCTGGATTTTCTACCTAATGTTCAAGCAACAGGGAGTTAGTCAATCCCAGCTATAACAAATTTACTTGAATGATGCATATCCAGCATAATGTTAAAAATGACCTTCAATTAATGTTCTTGTCTTTGGGATGGAATTCACAATTACTTTATTCAAAAGCATGCTTAGTTTTCTTAAGACTTCCAGTCCCTGAAGTTCTATTACACTCCTGGACAACCAGTTTCAATTCACCACCACCTTTATGTAATATGGAACTAATGTAAAATGAGAGAAGGAATTAAAAATAGTAAACAAATACCTCTTGATCTAAAACTGTAGCAGTGATCTCTACCAGTATTGTAGGCAAATTATGACCAGCATCAGAATCACAAACTTCTTTTAGAAGAGCTTCAGAACAAAAATGAATCATTTTTCTGATGAGAGCAAGACTTGCTTTCCTTTCAAATTGAGAGGGAGAATTATTTTTAAAAAATTAAAATAGGAAAAATACACTCAGGACATTATACATTGGCTAAATCTCTTTACTTCAATTCAGTTTACTCATTTTCTATTACTATAATCTGGAACAGGTTTTGACTATGACCAAATGCTTAGCCACTTGGAGAACTAGATTACTGCAGCATTCCAATCATTCACTGCCATCTCTCCATCACCAGCAATGTGTGAAACTGTCAGCCATGCATGCATGTTGAAAGAATTCAAAGCAGCAATGTCAAGGCAAGAGAAACCCATACTTGTAGCAAGGGAGGAAAGTGTTCCATTCCTGTTTCTGCCCCACCCTTGAATGTTAAAAATCTCTAGGGAATTAACTCCTCCACAGTTTGTAATGAGGTTTCTCATTATACTACTACTCAAATAGAGCTAAAATGTATTTTAAAAAAGGAGTTTAACAAATGCAAGTATGTCCAATGTACAGTTTGTAATCCATAGTGTAAGATCAACAGAGCCATTTTTTTATTGAACAGAAAAACCATCTGTTACTCTTTGGATTTGGCTTCCCGTCTGCTTCTCTCATCCCTGATATATTTTACTCTGATACTTTTAATAGCAATTCAGAATGCTCCCCTTACAAGCCATAGCAAACCCATTTCCACTTACAGAGTTTCCCCTTTTTTACCTTATTGAAGGCAGCATAGTTTGTTGAAATGTTTGAGCAAACACAGGCAACAGTCTTTTCAAGTATATTGGTGCCATTTCTGGATCACCTTTAGGCTCATTTGATTCTTCTTCATCTTTATTTGCATCTTTCTTTTTCTTTTCATCTCCTTTGTTAACTGGACACATCCAGTCTCCTATATTTGTTTAAAGAGACCTCTATTAAACCTTTTCTTCTAAAACAATAAAGATTACCTTTCAGACATAAAGGCAGTTGTATTTACTGTAAAAATGAAGTTTTTAATCAGTTTCAGATATTCTGAAATCCAAGCCCTCTGTCTATCCTGCTAACAAGAGAGGGTAGGAGGAAGATGGGTGTAATTTCACCAGTTTCTCTTTAAAAATTAAAAAAATGCCCCCTGAGCCCATTTAGCCAAACTACCTAATTGTGAGCAGAGACGGAAAGGCTGCAAGAACTTGGCCACTCATCTGTACTGCTGGACAATCCCCCACCCATCTTTTGTTTTAATTAATTATGTATACATAATACAAGGAACTTATAGACAACAAATACAATAAAAGTAAATTATTCAAACAAATTAAAAAGAAACTGTGTTCCTAATTCCTGTATGAGTTATGTTAACAGTTGAATGTTCTACTGTTAGAGCACACTTCATTTAATTAGATTCCCCCTAATATGAGAAGGAGAAACAGATTTATACTGAACGATTTTTTCAGTGTAAGATATTTTGCAAAAAGGTTATGAAAAAGGAAAAAAAAGTTCTTTAATAAGGGATGAGAAAGAACTTCCTGAAACACCAAAGACAGCAGAAGAAGGCCTGAGGGAAAGGGAAGGAACTACTCCCTTTTATAATGGACACTAGGGTGGGGGAGAGGGTCCTGCCAAAACACTCTTAGTTGCTAAAACCTTCCAGTAACAGGCTCCACACAGGAACAGAGCCCATGTGTGTGATGCACAGAGACCACAAGGAAGACAAGGATGACTCACATTGGGGGATGCTGCATCTTATTTTACTTGCTAGAGACAGCACTGCTGGAAGGGGAGAAGGCACAGTGATGCAACCAAAAATAACTGAAATTACCCTAAATACTCCAGGTCAGCAGTGCTGAATACATGGATAGTCCAAACACAAAGGGACCCCCCTTTGCAACACTGCTACATCCCATCCAGCACAGTAGAAGCAAGGAAAGTTTCAGCTGAAGAAGTTTGGTGGACAAATTCCCCCTTTTTCACTTGAAGTCATCCAAGAGAACTTTTCTAACCTCAGAAGAGCAGCTTCCATAGCAGTTTCCATGGTAATTACAAGGGAGAAAGGGAAAACAGCCCAAGGGGGAATCTGACATTTTCAATGGACCATCAGGTGAATCTAGATATTGGTATGTTTTTTCACAGCCATGAATAGTAGTATTAAGAGATTTTAGTACTTTTTTGATGTTGAAGTACTATGTTCACCAAATTCAACTGCAGAATTTTCATACAGGTGATGTACTTGACAACGCAAAGTGTTGGTCTTTTCCTTTAAAGACTGTCCTGTTTGGAAACTGGATACTTGAGGGAGCATCTCTTCACACATTCAGTTACACATACTACTAAGAACTACCTCAGAGGCATTCTTCCATGTGCCCTTGCCATCTGAAGTTAAGTAACTAGGCAGAAGATGGCCTCTTCAGTTGTAATACTCCACATATAATACTTAGTCTCTGGGGAGGATTGCCTACAACCTATGCTAAAGGCTTACAGGCGCCAGGAAAGTTCCTTTCAATTAATTCAGTATAGAAATATTTTAGGTAAATAAAGTAAGCTCTGTGGTTCTTCTTGGACATTAAAAATTTCTGAATTTTGTTTATCTCAATTATTTAATAAACATTTACTCTCCACATTTTACATTTACAGACATAGAGCTACCAATATCTTGGCCTACCTCACACTTAAGTGAAATAGATAACATGACAGAATAAGTATCTTTAAAAGGTAGCTGTCACACCTGGATTTGTCTGCCAGTTGCTTGTTTCCATAGAATAACAGAATACTAGAGTTTGAAAGGGCTGTGAAAGCCATCAGATCCAACTCCCTGCTCTTGCAGGATACCATTTTACACCTTCCCACTCAGGTGGCAATGCCAGTTTCTTTTTGAATGTCTCTAATGTGGGAGAGCCCATGAGCTCTCTATGCAACTAGTTCCAATGCCATCCTCTATTGCAAGGCATTTAACTAGTTGCTTTGGGTTTTGGTAGCTGCTTAAACAGACTGTTTGACCAATTTATATAGGCCATGTAATTTTTATATGTATTTTAGTTTGGTTTTAGATTTTTTTATGACAATATTTTTATGATATTTTTAGTGCAGTCTATATTTTTATGTGCTGTAAACTGCCCAGGGAGCGCCATCTCTCTGCTCTGAGAGGTACAGAAAACAAACAAACACTCTTTCTAAGTAGTTTAAGGGAAAATATGACACTGCAAAAACATTTTGGAGGATATTTTTTAAAAAATTGTTGTCTTAAAGCAGAGATTCAATTCTGCATCCTTATATTTTACTTCAGTCACTGTTTTACCCTTTAAAAACTGACTAAACTTTTTACACTAACCTGGAGATTGAAGAATTGCTACCACTTCACTGTGTCCTCTTTCACGAGCCTTGTCCAGAGGAGTCTTTCCATCTTCATCTCTCAAATCTGGATTGGCACCATGTCGCAACAGAGTCTAAAATTAATCAGGCTTTTCATTAGCAAAAGTACTTATTACCAATGCAACAGTGAAACAGCTCAGGTTTCTTTGATCTCACCTGCCAGAACAAATTAAAGTTGCAATCCTTTTAAGCAGAAAAGCAACTGGGGAATACTGGGAATTGTAGGGTGCTTTCCTGTCCAAACATGTATAGGACTGTGCCTTAATACATCCATCTATAGTACATTCCTTAATACATGAATGTTTGGGAAAAAGTTGAAGGAAACCCTTTTCCTGTGCCTCTCTGCACCACATACATTAGTAACATTCAGATGATCCTCCAAACCATGATTTGGAATATTAGGAGTGTTCATACATGTATTTTCCTTCTTCTCACATAGGGATGATTACTTACTTATTTGAAGAAAACAATTCTGCTCTAAGATCCAACCCAGAAAACAGCAGTGTAAGTGACTGCTCCAATCATACTTTGGAAGGAATTGCACAAATCAGTCTTCTAGTTCACATGTCACAGGAAACTGGCTTTGTGAGCTGTATATGTAACTTACAGAACTGCTCACATATGGTACTCACATAATATAGCATTTCAAGTACTTTCTATGAATTGAACAAAAGCAACAAATACGATCATATTACTTGTACACTGAAGAATATTGGCTAGCACTTGTGCCAAATTCAATTTAGCTCTTCAGAAGCAGTATTAAGAAATCATCTTTACACTCCCTCTTTCTTATTGCACATGGTTTGCTGGAGTGAGGCAGGGCACAGTTAATACAAAAAGTCACCTTTGCTACTTGAGGTCTTCCAAAACATGCTGCATAATGTAAGGATGATGATCTCTGACCTCTATTAACATCTGCACCTCGTTCACAGAGGAATTCAACCTGTTTATAAAAGAAGAACAGTTCATTTTTATTACTATATTTTCCTTTATACAGAAAACCAAAGCCATTATACTTTTTCTCACCATTTCCTGAGTTCCAAAAGCTGAGGCCCAATTTAAAAGAGTTTGTCCTACATCGTCCATAAAATTTACTTCAAAAGCTGGTAAGAAAAAGAAAAATGATATCTTGAATTTGCAATGCAATTAATATAATTGATATAGTAAAAACACATGATAAATCTCAAATGATTAAACTGCCTCCACACGGGATACAGGAGGGGAACAATTTTCACCCAGTCCTTCAAAGTCTGCTCTAGGGAAGTGAGGAACTCTTCAGAGCAGATGTTTCGGTAGTATGGAATGCAGTGGGGGAAAGGGACATGGAAAGTCTCATTCTAGAGGATGTCTGCCAGTGCAAGGACATTGGATTTAAGCCAAAAACATGAACCAAAAATTACTATGTCAAAGATCTTCTGCCTACCTCCTGTGTCAATGGCATCTATGAGAGCATCAGTATCTTTGCTGCGGATGCAATCTATCAGCTGCCGATGAGAACGCTCCCCAGTACTATCCAGTCTACGCAATCCTGGGATTCTGCCCGTTGATCCAGCACTAGATTTTGGTAAGGCTTTCCGTCCTTCAAACAGTAGCACCAAAAGAAGATCTACCAAACGCATGGTATCAAGTACACATCTTTCATCACCCTGCAATGCACTTTCTATAGAATCTGGAAGCTCAGATCTTAGGAGATCCTGGAAATAATTAAAAGTCTGAACAATAAAAATATACAGGACTTTAGAAAATCCAATGAGGAAGGGATTACATCTCCATATGAAAACTGAATTTAACATTTAAGTATATGGTAAATGTAATAGTAATAGCTAATACATTAAGGATATTAAAATATTAAACAATAGGGTTCATAGCACCAAATAAATTATTTTGAAAATTCTTTAATTTAAAAGATAGAATAGTATGGAATGCACAACATGGCTATATGATATGTGCCATGAGATACAAGTTAAATATGCATGTCCAATGAGAAAAGAATTACATTTCCATATGAAAAAAAGAATTTTAAAAAATGTAAGTAAATGGGAAATGCAATAGCAACAGCTAATATTTTAAGGATTCTAAAATGTGAAATTACAGGCCAGTTTACAGCACCTTACAGAAAGCTTTATGGCACCATTGTGAAAACAAAATATTATTACTTATATTAAGAATACGTAAAATTAGATATTGTACAACACAGTCATACAATACATGCCACAAATACAGATTAATATTACATTTAATATTTAACAATATTCAAATAAATTCTTACATGTGTTACTACTGGAGAGCCTCTGCAGAGTGTTGATAGTAGGCTTACAATAGTTGACACCTGATTACTCAGTTTAGAGTCTGCAGTTCCAGAAGGTGCCCCTGTGCTGCTCCGTCCAGGCTTGCATGCTGAAGATGGTCCTGAAGCTGTGCCACCTGCAGCAGCCATACGAGATAAAAGCTCCTCGGTTAGTCCATGCTTGGCTAGAGGTGCAGGGTCAACTCCACGACGTGTAAATCGATCAGCTAAGGAAGCAAAACATCGCAGTGCGCCATCTGAAACCTGAGAAAAACAAATAGACTTATGATGATATATCTTACCTTACCACTACCTTCTAGGCAACCCTTTTAAAGGAAAACGTCTACATAACCACTTATGGCAGCTACACAAGAATTCAAAATTGAAGATAAATCCTATCAAGTTAATACTGCAAACACTTTTTAATACTAAAAATATACAAGTTTATCATGCTAATTTCTTAAATTTCCAACAGCACTGAACTGGGAACCTGGGAGATCTGAGTTCCTCAAGAGAAAAAAAAAAGCTAGATATAAATGCAATGTAATAACAATGCATGTGCTTAAAGAATAATTCATTCCAATGACTATGTGACTGTTCATTTTGATTACCTGAACATTGGCAGTTTGAATTAAGATGCTAAACTGATTCTAATATTGATACAGAAGTGCTAAGATACATAGAGTTCTGTCAACTATATTAATATTTCTATATGCCACAGTGATTTTGAATTATATACCTGATGGTCTTCATGCTTTAACAGGCTTGAGAGGGATTCAACACATATCTCTAAGGAAGAATCCTGAGGTTCCATTTTTCCACAGAGTCTGGATACTACAGCCATAGCAGAATGTAAAGTATCTTTATGAACCAGGTGCCCACTGTCACGAATAAATGTCAACACGCAGTTCAATCCCCCAGCTTCAAACACAGCACCAGACTCACGAGTACAGATGAGTTCCAATACCTAGAATGAAAGTGAAATTATTTTTCAACAACAATGAAAACTACACAACAAAACTTACATTTTTCATTCTTCCACATTCCCCCAATGTCTTTTTAATTTAAAGATATTATCCAATCAATTTACCACCTGCTTTTGCACACAAGAAAGCCTACTGAGTTGTCTAATAGTGGAACAAGACACCAAAATCACATCTGTCTATGGAACAGATGTGAGATAACTGATAAGAAAGCTAAATAGGAGCTATTATGGTAAGAAAGGACAGAATTCAATCAAAAAAATAAAATAAAAGGCTTGGATATTGTCCCATTTGTTATCAGACAGAATAAAAATAGCTTTAAAACACAGACCACAATGATACACTATCTCAGGTCTCACAAGAGAAATTGCGTGAGCGATTTGTGAGTAAATTGTAGAACTAAATTTTAGAAATGTGTTAATTAATATAATCAGCTTCTCCCTGGAAATTAATCTACACATTAACTGATGATATAAGCAATTTAATGTACAGCATGACTCCTGTATCTGCACAGATTAGTTCTAAGCCCCCAAGTAGATGCCTGAAATCATGGATAATAGCAAACACTATACACTATAGAATAGCAAGCAGCAATCCACAAAATAAACTCAACTATAAATTCAAAATAAACTCAAATAAACTGCAGTGGTACCTTGGTTCACAAACTTAATCCATTCCAGGACTCTGGTTGTGACCCAAATTGGATGTGAGCCAAGTTAAATTTCTCCATAAGGTTCAATGTAAATAAGGTTAATCTGCTCTGTAACCATTTATTTTTTAAATCAGAAAATCTGAAGCAAAGTGACAAGGAACAACAAAGATGGGTGTGGGCACACTCTGGGGGGGGGGGCAAGATCGTGGTTGTGCTCGTGCAGGAAATACGGGTGCAATCTCAGCCATTCCCCCCAGCAAGATCACAGCCATCCCCCCCCCCGCCCCGAGCACAACCATGATCAGGCGTGTCTTCCCCGCACAAGAGCGATCGTGGCCTTCTCCCCACTCGGGGGTGGGGTAGGGAGATGGCTGCAATCGCGGTCACCACCCAATGCGAAGTTCGCGACTCGAGTCAAATTTTTTATGAAATTTTGTTTGCGACCCGATTTGGTCATGAACTGAGGTGTTCCATGATCTGAGGTACCACTGTATATACATTTTTCCCAATTTCATTCATTCTTACCTCAGCACTTTAAGACTTCCTTTGGCACTTTACAAGTTCTCTTTTGGGCCAAGGTCAACCACAGTTAACTGAAAATGTGATTAGCAAGCCAGCGGATGCAGGGGTCCTGCTGCATTTTGCTTACATCTAGTGAGTACTGCAAGTATTTGAAAATGGCTTCAGTCTGAAGGTATAAGGTTTTATAAGGCTCAAGATTCAAATATTTAAGAACCTAAACACTCTCTGTCTTGGATGTATACTTTAATGTGGTAAGGGTGTTTGAGATTGGCTACTGGAATACAACAAAGAATTTCAGAAGAACAGTCTATGCATTATAGACTACTGCTATAGCAAAGTCTTTGATGTGTGGATCACAAGAAGCTATGAATGGTCCTGAAAGAAATGGTGGCACTGCAGCACCTGATGATTGCCCTTGTATCATGAACAAAATGCTACTGTTAGGACAGAATATGGAGAAACTGAATGGTTTCCAATAGGCAAAGGTGTCAGAAAAGGGTGTATTTTATCTCCCTAGCTGTTCAATATCTACACAGAACATATCATAAGGAAAGCTAAATTAGGATTAGAAGTACAGTGGAAACTGGTGGAAGACACATTAATAATTTAAGATATGCAAATGATACCATACCATTGGCAAAAAGGAGCAATGAAGTAAAATGACTCCTGATTAAAGTGAAAGAAGAAAGTGCAAAAGCAGGACTGCACTTGAATATTTAGATAACAAAAATTGTGACTGCCAAAGACGAATAGAACTTTGCCATAAACAATAAAGAAATGGAAATTGTGACATATTTTGCAGAGAGACTGCAGCCAGATTGAGGCTTAGAAGAGCAGTACTGAAGGAACTAGAAGAGTTCAGCAAATTTCACTGTGTGACCAAGTGTGACACATTTCACTGGAGACCAAGGCCAAGATCATCCATGTGATTGTTTTCCTGATGTACTGATCTGAAAGCTGGTCAGGGGGAAAAAAAAGCTGACCAGAAGAAAATTGATTCTTTGAAACATGGTGCTAGAGTAGAGCTTTGCTAATTCCCTAGACTGACAGAAAGATGAACAAGTGTGGCCTAAATCAAATGAAACCAGAACTCCATGTAGAAGCAAAAATGCCAAAACTAAGGCTGTCATACTTTGAGCACACCATGCAAAGGCAAGACTCATAGGGGAAAGCAATCATGCTAGGAAAAGTTAAAGGCAGGAGAAGATAAGGAAAACTAATTATGAGATGAATTGATTCCAGAAAGCCCTAGCCTTGAATTTACATAAGCTAAGCAAGGCTATCAAAAGGACAGGACATTTTGGAGAGAATTCATTCACAGGACTGCAGTAAGTTGAAGACAACCTGATGGCACAGAGCAACAACAAGCAATGCAATGCAGAACATTTATGAGCACTAGTTTTTAAATATTGTTACTGGTAGTTGTGGATATGAAGCTAGACCGCAGTTGTGCATATGAGGCCAGATTGAGATAACTGCACGAGGGAGGCAATTCTTCCCCTGCAAGCTGTTTTTTAATTAATCCTACCCTCACAATTTGCCCTGCAAGGCAAACCGTACAAGTAATGCAGTACATGACTTGGTTTCCACATAATAATTCCTGGGTTGTTTAACCTAGGAATTGCCATAGCTGAATGGAAGTGAGCAAGTGTGTGCACTGCCTCCTGCATTCCTGTCACTTCTACTTTGAATCAAATGCTCAAGAATGGCTTATTCCTAGGCTTGATGGAAAACAGAAGCAGGAAGCATGCATAAGCTTGTTCTTCCTTAGCCTGACAATTCTTATTACATTCAAACTGGATCTATGTAAGCAGACAGGGTTTATATTAATAGCTGTAGAGGCTAACAAGGGTGTCTTATCAGAGGCCCTATACTTGAATCTCCTACATCATGTCTAACTGGGACCTATGTCCTGTCCTAATCAGCTGGATAAGCTCAAAAGCATAAGTACAAGTTACATTTATCCTCATATAGAAAATCCTTATTCAGGTTTTCAAGAGAATATTACAAAAAAACTCAGTTCAGTACCGAGTTGATAATGATTAAACCTTCTAATTTTGATGGGCTGAAACATGTTTAATTGTGATGGCTTCGTGTCACGAATTATGCATGGACATTAAAATAAAACATCTTTGTGGATCAGGCTATGCCTCCATTACATCAGCATTCTAGCTACAAAATTCTTACTGCTGCTTTCTTAAAACAATAGAGGTTCTGTAGATAAAATGATCACTCTGAGCAAAAATTATTTTCTTTATAGTACTTATGTTGAATAAAAGAGTTTGTACACAAAGATCACCACCACAATCTTACACTGGCTTATTCTTAAGTACATTCCATGTTTTCACTGAACCTAATGATAGATTTCTTAGAAATGAAATCCAAGTAACAGACTTGCATCCAAGCCAAAGCACATTAATGATAAAACAGTCATCCACAGCTACACTGGGTAACTTGAAAGATATAAAGCCCCAATCATTAAGTCACTGCAGGTGATTCCCCCATCAATTCTAATGAAAGAATCCACTCTGCTGCCAACATTATGAATATGGATGTACATTTTTCTTCTTCCTTCATGGTGTCTGTAGTGTTCAGCTCTGGAAGCTATAATATCAAGCAGCACATTGAAACTGGCTTAAATATCCATCAGAACTAAACCATGCAAATCCCCTGCATTTCAATGGGAGAAAGATAAGCATATCTTATCCCTGGAATCAATGAGATGCAAGTGTTGAATTTTGGTAAGATTGTGCCTTGAGTTTAATGCTCTTGCTGGAACTTTATCCTACAAGCCAAGAGAGAATATGAAAGAAACTTCAAACTTTTGTTCAAAAAGTTTGTTTCTTTTATTAAATAATGGCAGATGTTTCTTATCCAATTTATTGAAATCTTTAGGAAATTCTCCATTTGAACAAGCTGCAAATTAGTTTGGACACTGCCTTGTGTTAACATACTCACTGTCTGGAAAGTCATTTTTTTCCCTAAATGTGGACACCTGTATCCTTTTCTATCATCCAACTACTCCTTGTTGTAGGGCTGATTCACGCACAATGTTCTTGCTGCACGGTTACCCTGGATACATGAAAAACCCTGCACATAATTGTTCATTTCCTTAAATACTGGCACCGCACATCACAACTTAATGCATATGTCATTTTTCTTATACTGAAGTAGCCCTGTGAGAAAAAGCATGGTATGTGAAAATGCTTGAGGCTTTAGGTCACTCTTAACATATCCTGTTTTGGAATTAAGTTTGTGCACTAAGGCATCTGCTTAGGTTTTCTGGGGATATAGAGGATTTTGCAGAGTGCTTTAGCTGTCTGTTTTAGCCAAAATCTTAAAGCATAAATCAATGAAATCCCAGGTTTTTTATACCACTAAAAGAAACACAGTTTTGTTGTGTAATAAAACACAATTATTACAACATACCTTTACACACTGCTCAGCCAAGTCTCTGCTAGTTCTGTTGTTAAGTTCAACAACTACTAAACGATTACAAAGTGCTTTGATGGCACCATCTACTCCCACAATCCGCCGAGTGCATTCTGCTGATACATCCAAATAATACGTTATGGCACGGGCTGTTACCTCCAATACATTGTCAGGAGCACTTTCATCAAGAAAAATTTTGCACAATGCTGGCAAAAAAGTACGTGGGGGGCATCTGCAAAAAGAGAAAAAAATACTCATAATTACCATATTCAGTTTTCATTGTTTCTCACATTTACACATCAAATTTATATCTAGATTAAATGAGTTGATGTCAAACTGTGTTCATGACGGGACTCCTAATGTCTGTACTGTGTACTTTTCTCCTGTCCCCTCCACACACTAAAACAATGTTCCTAAGAGTTGGAAAACCTTCAAACTGAATGGCATCATTATTATTATTATTATTATTATTATTATTATTTACATTTCTATACTACCCATAACAGAAGCTTTCTGGGTGGTTCACAGCAGGATATAAAAACAACAAAATACAATACATAAAACAGCATTAAAACATTTACAAATTAAACACACTGAAAAACACCCAGCCAGGAAGGAAGAAAAAAGGCACCTAGATAAACCTATGAAACTTACCCAGAAAAGCTAGTACACATGAAAATGAATAACAGACATTATTACACAGATGAGAAGTGACCCTAAGCCACTCAACGTTTGATACCTCTTGAATGAGCATGAAAATTTTATAACTGCAGATATTAAACTATTATCAATCTATATTGTGCCATCAGTGTAAATAGCACTTTATAATGCCTTGCAGAAATATTCATTGCCCCTTCAATGTTCACATTTTGTTGTGTTACAATCTGGAATTGAAATGGATTTCACTGGCATTGCTACCACTTGATGTACACTGGATAGTAACACTGCGAAGGTATAAAACATTTATTATTAAATGTTACATAAACAAAAACAAAGTGGAACTTGGTTGTGTGTTCCGTTCACTTTGCTGTAAAATGCCTAAATAAGCTCTGGAAATACCCCAAGAAACATTTGAAAAAGTATTGGTGGTCATCAGAATTAATGAACAGGATGCTATAAGCATTTGACTGTAATTGCATCCCATGCGATGAGCTGAAATCCATGCATTTTTAGGACCCTTGAAACTAGAATGTCTACAATGAACCAAAAATATTGGTAATATCTCTGCTGAATACATCTGGGTACAATTCTAAACCAAGCAGTTTTACATTGCTCTGGCTACCAGCCATGGCAGTATAAGATCACTCATAGATGTATTTGCCCAAATATGAACAATTCAGACATATACAAAAAGTTTAAAAATTAGGATATGCTATTTTGAAAGACATTTTTCTTGTTAATAAAAAAAAATCTCAAGAACAATTCCAAACTGTAAGGTTTCTAAGGCTAAATCAAGGGAAGGCAGAAAATGGTGGAACTAGCAACTGATACTTTAAAACAAGATTAGCCCCCATGTTGTCTTTTTCAGAAGGGTTGTAAATTGTGGCAAATATAAACATTCCATTCAAAATGGAATGCAAATCTCTGAACAATTAAATTGCATTGGTCTCTCCTTTTTATTTAGCCCAATATAGAAAAAAATATTCCCGGTGCCTAAAAAATGCAATTGGCACTGGGGTTGGCTTCTGAAAATTGTGCATTTTTAAAAATTAAGTTTGTCAGTCTTTTGTATATGCACAAGCGATCACTTATGACTATCCAATATGTGTAGACTTGTCTGGTTGACTTCCTTTTCAGTTTAATCTATCAAATACAGGACAAGGCAAGAGCGTATATAGCTTAATTTGTGCACAACTGTAAGGAACTAAATGCCTAGCTGTTCACTGAACTATCACCAGTACCAAGCCATGGTCAATAACCCTCAGTTCACAATCCAAAAATAAACCATAGGTTCCATTTACAGGTTGTTTCTGAGCCATGGCTTCTTGGCAAAGCTGGATTCATACAATATGATAACCCACATTTCAACAACAGCTGAGCACATCACTGCAGAGTGGGGTCACTTGGTCAGCTACCTCCAGGGGCATGTAAGCAGGCCTACTGCTGGATGGTAGGCTGCTACCAACAAGGCAACATCAAATGGGGTTTCTGGGCCAGGTAAGGGGAACACAACCAAGACAGCTAAAAGTTTCTCGTCGTCCTTGAATCTGCAGATTTGAAAGCTGCTATGTCAGACTGCTCTCAGGTCTCTGGATACAAAGATGAAGATGGTATTCTAAATGTAGGGATTTTGATGGAGCCTATATGTATCAAAAACTGCTGAGATGAGATTAAAACCATCACATTTTTCCCCTTCAGCAAGGGTGAGGGATCTTAAGATGGTCCATCTCAGGAAGCAAATATATCTGGATGATTTCCAGAGTGTTCTGGGCTGGGTGGTGGGTTTCAGTTGATATGGTTAAAGGCCTGACTCAGCTTCAGAATACAGAAATGATCCAGGTGTTGAAATGATCAATCCTAAGCGCCTGCTCTGTTGTAGTACTTGTAGGGTTCTGTCGTATATCCCAGAGCTTAGAGACCAATATAGGAGACGACTTGAGTGCAGATGAAGGAACGCTCCCACTGGTTGCAATCAATCTCTGGTGTAAGCCTACATCTGGGTATGTTTAAAGGTAGTGAGGGTGGCAAAGAAGCAACATGTTACTACTGCCTGTTCAGTTTTCCATTTGCCATCCAGAGGAGCTTTCCAAAGTTATCCAGGGACTATTACACACTGGCCCCAAAGGACATCTTAGAACTATTCATTTGCTAGGCACTTTCAGAAAAAATAATTCTATTGCATCTGCCAGGACTCAGACTTAAAGTAGTTGAATCTTTTGAGATACCTGGCGTATAGTTTGGTCTAGCTTTAGTGGATGAACTTTTGTTGGTACAGCTCAAGGATCTTGACAAGGTACTTGGAGAGGTTCATGCCACCACTTCTATCCTGGATCCTTGCCCCTCCCAGCCTATAAAAGCCAGCAAGGAAGGAACAACTGGCTAGGTCAGCGAAGTGATTAATGCCTCTTTGGGAGGGGGCATGGTCCCATGCTTCCTGAAAGGTTGGTGGTGAGACCACCTCTGAAGAAATCCTCCCTTGACCTGGAAGATCAGAATAACTTTTGGCAAATGGAAAATAAACTCCCTGTAACTGCTGTTTTAGCTACTGCAATTTCACTTACTGGCAGTTGACTGAAGTCCAAAAAATATTAAATAAAAATTTCCAGAAATACAGTAAACATTCATGATTTAAACTGTTCACCATTTTGAGTAATGTGATGATATGTCATGTGATCTAGTGCAGGACATTAATCATCCCTTTGTCCAGCCTATCCACACTGCATACATTAGCCAACTGTTAGTCATTTAGTAGCCATCTTGCTTGAGGGTGAGTACAGTACAATAAATATTTGAGAGAGAGACCACATTCACATAGCTTTCATTATTATTGTTTTATTTTATTGTTGTTGAGGATGTCTTACTGTAACTAATTTATAAATTAAACTTTATTGTAGGTACATAGCATGTACAGTATATAGTGTTAACTACTATTTGCAGTTTCAAGCATCTACTGGGGGGTTGGAACCTATCCCCTACAGATATGGGGGTTCTACTGTCTTCCTTTTCCGGACAAATCTTGAGTGGGTGGTTGCCAACAAACTTTAGGGACCCTTTTGGCTCAAACAGCCTTGGTAATCCTGTATGATGACTATGCTGGGACAGTGTGACACTGCTGATATTCTTAGATCTTTTAAGATGATACCATCTACCACCGTATCTTTCTAGGGTGATTTCTGGAGTGAGCTGGGAGTGAGGGTTACTGTCCTGCAGTCATTCTTTCATTACTTAGATGATCAGTTCCAGAAGGTGCTACATTGGGAATATTTTTTCAATCCTGTGGATTCTCCAGCATGGATATTCTCAGGGGTCAGTCTTGTCCACCATGCTATTTAAGATCTACATCAAACTGCTGAATGGGGTTATCTGCACTTTTGGACTATTTTGTCATAAATATGCTAAATATGTGCATATGCTAGACCAGCATCTGGCTGTAACAATGGACTGGATGTGAGCTAACAAACTGAAGTTCAATCCTGACAAGACTGAGAATCTGCTGGTGGGTGGTTCCTTTGGCTAGAAGGAATGTGTACAACCTGTTGTGGAAGGGGTTGCATTCTCTATAAAGGAGCAGGTTTGTAGTGTAGGGTTGCTCCTTGAGTCATCTTTGTCATTTGAGGCTAAGGTGGCCTCAAGCTTCAGTTAGTGGCTCAGCTAAGCCAACTATCCAGGCAGGAATGGACTAGTTTAAGTAATTACACTCCAGTAATTTCTAAGTTAGACTACTGCAATATAATGTACATGAGGCTGCCCTTGAAGATGGTTCAGAAGCTGCAGCTCATGCAGAATGCGAAAGCCTGATTATTAACTGGAACCCATAGAACACATAATGCCAGTTTTGGCCTACTTCATAGGCTCAGAACATACAGGCAGCCAAATTCAAGGTGCTGGTTTTAAGCTATAAAGCTTTACATGGGTTGGGACTACAGTATCTGTTGCCGCATCTCTCTTAACTGCAATCTTCTTAGATACTACACTTAACATGTGGGGCCTTTCTCTGAATGCCAACTTTGAAGGAGTCTCTTAAGTGGCAACAAGAGAAAGGGCTTTTTTGTGGTGGCTCCCATCTATGGAACAACCTCTCCATTGCAGCCCATCTGGTGCCAACCTTGTCATCTTTTCAGCACCAGATTAAGACTGACAGATTAAGATCTATGGTTCCTTTTAGTTAAGTATAATACCATCTCCTTCACACCTTTTATTATAGTTTGGGAAGAAACATATGCAACATCCACCAATGGAAAATCAAATGTATCCAATACAGTGAATGGGTTCAGACAATATGGCAATCTAAACTGTGGATTACTGAGTTGATTGAATTCAGCCATGCCAATAAAACCATAAAAACAGCACTTCTCTACAGCAATATCACTATAAGAGACAGAACAACAACCGACTAGGGTAGTGCAGGCTGCCCCTTACGGTAACTACAGTATTATGTAGCTCCTATCTAACCTTCCTATGCATTGCAAAATAAATGACAAAAATCCAGGTCTTGACATGGCCCACAAGTTAGAAGTGATTCATATTAGGTCCAAGTCTTCTGAACTAATGAAGTCTATGGCTTCTAGAGTCAGATTAATGTTATTTTTGGAAAGATCTTAATGGCATTGATGAACAGAGAACACAGCTGCACTGTATGCCAGTACGACAGCACCACAAAGGCATCTAAGATTCAGGGAGGCATTGCATGAAGGATGAGAGTAACTAACAACTGTGAGATCGAGAACTGCTCACTATTTCATCAATCAGCTTCCACAGAAACCTGAGTTGGGCAACAAACCATGGGTGAAATAGAATGGAAATTCTATTCTTTAAATAAAGACTAAATTCTGATTATCACCTCCTACAAAGAAGACCTTACATGATTCTACACCTACTTTAGAATTTAAACTATAAGGAATCCCAAGATACTCAGCGTTTAGTTGCCTATCTCCTATTTGCCAGGATTCCCTGTAACCACCCAAATCTAAATTTAAAGTTGCTGTTTTCTTTGCATTCTATCCTGCTACGGAAAACCATTCACAACTGAACTTTCTACACCTCATATGCTAAAGCAATACCCATTAATAAAATACATTTAAAATGCATGCTATGTAAGGACACTCTCCACTTTTTGTAAAATTATCATGTCTGAAATCAGCTTTATAAACATATAAACAAAATTTTAATCTCCCAAATATTATCATACAAATTTATGACTAATGATCAGCCTCCCTGAATCACTGCCACTGAAGGATGACTAATGTCAACTACTATTAACAGGTCAGAATGACTAGAATGAATCTCATGTTATGGCATGTAAGACTCTTTTGAAAGCTGAGAGTAAACCATTTTACAGACCAATATATCTACTTGAATTTAAACTAATTTAGCTCCACTGAAGTTCAGAATACATAGTCTATGTGGTCCATTTTATTATTTTTTCCTCAAGATTTGTGGTTTGTTAATGCTTTCAGTAATATACTTTGATAGCAAAGATGGTTTACTTCTCTTGATTTTACAGAAAATACAGTGGTAGAACCAGTATAAAGATAAAGGTACTACTTTGTAAACAACAGGTAAGGCATTCACATTGCATTTTCCCCTAAAGCTGTTGGTTTTTTAAACTCTTTGTTACAACAAAGAGTTTACTTGCACTTGGTCAATGCATTTCATTAAAACTTGGAAGCTTTGCTAACTCGCAATAAAAAATACTTCACTGCTCAAAGCAAAAACTTTTAAAGCAATATTGCACTAAAAAAGTCTGTCTAACTAGATACCAGAAGGGAAAATATCCCTATTAGTTTCACAGAAAGACTGGACCTAGGAAATCTTCAGAGCTTCCTCTTAACATAGCAGCAGTTAAAGGCATCTCACTTAATACATGTTAAAAATTAAATATGATTCAATTTTCCTGTCTAGTTCATTATTGTGTTTAGAACTTTAAAGCTTGGGATATAGAAACACTATATAAGAAGTTCCACATTGACCACTCATTTCCAATATTAGCAAACAAAATATATTCCTAACTATCGCACTATAATAATAATAATAATAATAGTATTTAGCAACCAGTAGTCAAGACACAGCTCTGCTTTCAACAACAATCCTATGTATTCTACATAGCATCTGGGGTCATATGATACTTTGGAGACCTAGCTCCAATATCAGAAAACAGCTCTGCTGTCAAAGATGGAAATCCACACTCAGTGCATCCCCTCCCACAACATATACACACACTGCCTCCAGCATAGAAAGAACAACACTGGCTACTAAAGTGACCTTGTAGAAGAGGTATAGCAGGCTTTCTGGAAGGGCTGGAGAATGGTGATAAGATGTGACATACACTGATGGTGCCTCTACAGCCCAGCCTTCCCATCCCATGTACCACAGCCATCTAGCTTGCATTGCAGGGCTGGAAGAGCTCAGAGGGTAATGAATGCCACCCTAATATTGCATTTTAAGGCTCTAGTAAGTTACTTCTGTTAATAGTAAATCTAATGAAAGTCTAATTTTACAGAGATTGACAGAAAAAGTACAATTTCTGAAGGAGTCTTTACTAGTTTTTCCTTATCTCATATTTGGTTCTATATTTAATTATCTTGTTTTATACTACTGATCTGTATGATGTGCAGCAAAAGCTGTAATGCATGCCCTTTTGTTATGCCAGAGGACTTAAGTGCATGTTAAAATCATCAAACGCCTAAGGAAATTATGCCAGCTGCCTCCAATACAAACACTCCTGAACCCATTACCTTATTATGAACCAAAGTGAATTACAGCTGGTCCATCTGACTCTTCTATGGATTACCACTAGTGTCAATGTATCACAAAAAGTGATTTTAATATGGATATTACTCTGGCCATACGTGGCCTGCCTAGAGGATGTTCCTGTTACATGTTAATTGGGCTCTCAAACTAATCAGTACAGGTTTACATAAACTTATCAAAATAAACTTTACTTACGTTTCAAAGCATCGATCCACATTGTCTGACATCAAAAGCAGCATACATAACTGCTCCAGCGCTATAAGTTGCATGTCTCTTTCATCTCCTTGGCCCATCTGCAGCCACTCAAGTAATGTGTCAGGGTCCACATCTGCCATGGTTTTAAAGCGTTGCCTTTCCTTAAATTAAAAAGTAACCAACTTTTTAAATAAAATCCAGTCAGAACAACTTGAGCACAATAGGTTTTCCACTCTGAGAGGATCCCACGTTTCTGCAATCTTCACCTGAAAATAAAGAGCAATCCATTAAAAGATGTGTAGTTATTTTATTTATACTTCCTAGTTTTACCACAACATATTTTATACTCTTATTACTAGAGCACTGCAACTTCTGAACTAAATAATTGTGTACCAAAATTAACCAATTATGCAAATCAGAACAGGTGGCATCCAACTGATATATGATGGAAGGCATCCATGAATAGAAAAGGAAGAGGGATAATTTTCAGAATTCTCTTCTGCCAGTTTATATATTATTCCAGAAGATCCTCTAATCCTCTAGTGAAGATCTGGAAGCAGCAGGAGAAAGTTGCCAAAAATTACCACTTCCCACAGATACCTTGCATCAGCAGAAAAACATCAAGTGGATACCACCCAAAATATTTGTTGATTCTATTTGCTTCTGTTGGTCACAGAGAAGAGAAAAAAGATGGAGAATACAGGAATTACAAAACTAATATTTCAACAACAATCTCTTCTTAAATAATAATTTAGTTTTTTTCAGAGCTAGAACATCTTTTGAAGCACCTATGGTCTTACTCTTCCTTTGGCTTGTAAGCTACTAAAATAATGAGCCACTAAAAACAATCAAGCACAGTCCACACTGTAATTAAACCAAAATTTCAAATCCCCAAAAGGAACTCTTCCTGTTGCTAACAGGAACTCCTCAAAAGGAACTCTTCCTGAAATATTGCTAGCTCTATTTTAAGTATTTAACTCTTCAGTCATAATTTAAGAAAGCAGAAAATTTAGCAACTCAGATTACAACATCAGGCAATTCAGGTTATTCAAATGTGCTGTGGGGGTTTACTGCTTAGTGTGTTTAGGATTTCAGTTTAATCCTTTATGTCTCCAATTTGGATTAACAGAATTCAGTTCTGTGACTTATTGGTGTTCTGTGCACTAGGCAGCTTATTTTAATGTGGTAGCAGCATTAACTTTCCTTGAAGGGAAAAAAAGTTGAGATATTAATATAAATGTTTTCACACTCCTAAGCATCAGGTTTTGCAGTGGATGGGGGTTGTTTGTGGCATTTATTAAACTGCATCCTTATATATTTTACCTTATCACTACTATTTTTGCCTAACTGACCTAGAAATTTTATATGTATTGACAAACATTACTTCATTAACATAATGTTGATATGCTACTGTACCATTAGCATGCTTTTTTCATTAAGTTATTTTGAGGACAATTATGAAAAACTGGTATACATATAAACATACTTAAAATAAGTGATGCTTGATTTCTACCTGAAAGCTTCCTGGATTTGTTTGTATAACAGGAATCAAATGCTGTCTGTATTCAACTGGTATTCTACAGCACAATCCTTGATATGTCCCCAGTCCTCGGACCCACTCCCAGGTTTATATAGGATAATCTTTGTTCTTACATACATATAATTATTTAATTTTGTAAACTTAATCCTGTTGCTATTCCAACACAAACAGCAGTATTACTTGGCTCTCAACATAAAATCTCTTTATTGATGTAAAATCTGCCCTTCTATCCTTCCAAAAGTGGAATTACAAAAAATAGAAGGGTAACTACAGAGAATTTCTTGAGACAGTAAAATAATTAAAAGAAAGGGAGGAAGATTACTTTACAAGTATGGCTTTATACAGTTACTTGGTAGGCAAATTCTACCTGTTGTATTTACTTGTGATCAGTTAGTGTTTAAAAAGGTAATACAAGCTGCACAGAAAAAGAACTTCATAAAAAAACTTAATATACCGACTTCATGGCCTAAAACTATCTTTAAAAAAAATAGAAATCAGCCTCACTTACTTCAGCCAAATTTAGTACCATCTAAGTATGCTTAATTCTACCCAACAGTACTTCCTGTACAGTAAAACAAACAACTCTAACCTAGAAACTGGCGTAGGTTAAACATACATTTATTTTTGAGTAAAATCACCCTGTATCAAAAATATCACCCTGTATTTTATATTCGAGAAACCCAAGCATATGTTTTTCAAAAGCCTTAATGCTGTGTTTGCATACACACTTAACAAGAAATTCACTTTCAAAATACACAGCAAAGGGATGTGTTTAACATAGTCCCCCCACAGTCATATATGCTGGGAGAAAGGGCCCGAGTATTGTGTTGGAGCACATGCTTTGCATGTAAAGGGCTCTTAGGCTTAGTCTCTAGCACCTCTCAATAAAAAGATCTTAGACAGAGGTCTGGGAATGACCCATGACCCTGCCCATCCGAGGCCTAAACTTCACGAACAGATGATTTGACCATAACATAACTTCATAAGCTTATCTAAGTATTGGCTGTCTCCTCTATAGTAAGATTAAGTACGGATGTATTTTGCTTTTACAGACTTCGGAGTGTCTACCTCAACCATTAAGGATATCCACTCGCTTAATCACAAAGAAAGAACAGAAACAGCAAGAACCGGCACAGCCTCTCTCACCTGCAAGGCCCTAAAGCACGAGTCTGACAAACCTAGATGAACCCCACAGGACCACCAGCTTGCCTTTCCTCCTGCCAGGCCAAAGCAGGAGCAGGCCCAACAACACCCACTACTTAAGGGCAGGATGTCACTCGGAGCTCGACAGACGAAAGCACGAGCTGCCCTTCAGTCCATAAATTCTAGTTTTTCCAGGCCTACTGACCACCGCCGTGCCTGGGCTCTGCGTGATCTCTACCTACACACTTCCCCTCCCCTCCTCCACACACCCTTCTTCCGTTCTCCTTCTACCACACATCGCAGACATCCGCCCCACCACCGGCAGCGCCGTGTTAGAATCGCCTCAAGAGCCCGGCTTACTCCACGTTTCCTACCGGGGCGCGCCGGAGCACTCGCGTTCTCTGCAAGCCGCAGGCCTCGTAGGGTGACCCGGCCAGGCAGCTTAGGAAAGGCCGCCGCGAGGCCCACAGCGTTGTTTCCTCTTCGCCGGCGGAGTGACTTGCTCCCCCGCGGCGCCCGGACTTTTCCCTCAGCCGGCGCCGCCGCCGCCGCCGCCGCCGCTTTCTGGTGCCCTCCCCCCTCCCTTAGTCCATCGCCAGACGGCCTCGCATCCCGTCCATCTTGATCCTCCCGGCAGAAGATGGGGAGGGGGGAACGAGAGAAGCGAGCGCCACAGACACGAGAGGAGGAGGAGGAGCCCGCCAGCCTTGGAGCCAGGCCGAGGCCGAATCCCGGAGCAGCACAGGAGCGATGCGGGGAGCGGGCAGAGAGGGCGCTGCGGAGGTGGCCGCGCTCAGCCGGCCCTTTCGCTCCTTCGTAAGCTCTGTTTGCCTCCTCCTCTCCGTGCCACTATAACGCCGCAACAGAATGAATTAAATGACATTGATTTCGCACGGCGCGGCAAGCTTGATCTCTTATGGGCTCCCTTCCCCAATCCTAATTTTGGTAATATCTTCGTATCCTTGTGGAAAAAGACCGACAATTTTTTCAATGTCTTAGATTTAAAATGACACTTTAAACCCAATTTTTGTAAACTTGTGGACTACAGAGACCTTAATGCAGAAGGGCAATATTTCATATTTTTATTCTGCTGTTAAGGAGCTTAGGGTTCTTCCTCGTGCCACATTTTTATTGCCTCTGCGAGAGAGGTTAAACAGAGAGAATGGCTTGCCATGAGTTCCATCGCTGAGAAAAAAGTTGGGCCGATATGTTCCCAATCCTCAGCCTTCTCTTTTAACACCACACTAGCGGGTTTGTGTAGTGCAACACCACCAGTGTTTCAGATCACAAGTGAGTATTTCTCAGAAACGCCTGTATTTCCTTCTAGTGATCTGATACTACATGATTCTAAGCAACTGAATTTAACTAGGCTTTCCTATTTATTTAAAGAGAAGGCTGTCCTTCGATGCCATGGCTTTATGTGGTGCAACAACTTTTTTGTGATACAATCTTTTTTCCCCCCAAGATGAAATCTTTGATATTTGCTGACTCTTTCCCACTCCCCAAAATTGAAAATAGGATTTCTTATGACAGGAAATGAATATTGTACATATGGCCAAATTGTAATTTACAAGACATTATTTGACAATTTTCAAGGCTATGCTTTTCTACATGGCTCACAACATAGTAAGGCAATCTCTAAATACATATTATAAATCATACCATAATCTAACATACAAACATATCTAAAATATTGCTGCAAGAGAAAATAAAACAATATAAATAAAATGATACTAAAAGAAAATCAAAGAACATCAGCTCTTAAAACTAGCAGCACTTAATGGAGCAATGTCATGTCTGAAAGACATAGAATAGTTTGAATTCCAAGATCCAAGGTTAGAAATTGTTCTAATGTCAAAGCCTTCCCTCTGCCACTCCTCCCTTGCAGCTAGCTCAAGGGGGGGGGGGGGGAATGCCAGGTACTCTTTGAGGTCAGCAAAGTGACCAGAGTGGGAGAAAAGGGAGTACTGCAAGGAGAGAAAGAAACTGGAAATGTCAGAAAATGAGCTATCCAGACACCTCTGCAACCTTTCCCCACCTCTGAACAGGAAGAAAACCCATCTAGAACAAAATGCAAGCTGGGAATACAGGGAGATGAAGATTGTTTCGGCCACTACTACATCTGCATTGGATGACTTGTAAGCTACCTAGCCCAGGAGCTTATGGCAATCACCTTGGGACTGTACCCGAAATGCCGTAAGTAAAAATATTGTTTATAAGCAGTTTGGTATATATATAGATCTTGACCCCATTTAAAATATAACAATGTAGGTAAGATGTATACCTGTCAAGGGGGGAATTCCAGAAAAAAGTTTCCTTCTTTACATCCTACCAATCTAATACTTGATAGCAGGACTTTGGAAACTGATCTTAGAGGTCATTCAGGTTCATATGAGTTTAAAGGTTACCATCAACTCTTTAAATTGGATCTGGAAATGAAATGGCAACCAATGTACCTGATACCAGATAAGTGCTATATATTCTGGTTTCCTCTCTCCCACCAGCAACTGGTAATTGCATTCTGCACCAATTAAAGTTTCCAAATAATCTTCAAAAGCAGCCCCATGTAGAGTACATTAAAACTGTGTTGAGATACCCAAAGAATGTACTGCTGTAGCAACATCTGCTTTCTCTAGATAGGATTCTAGTTGCCTAAGCTTATTAAAGTCATTCCAATAATAAACCAACAGATCCTGCATACCCATCAACAACTCACATCCATCCAAAGCAGTCTCAGCTAGTTCCAATAACACAGGCCAATCAGTTTGAACTTTTTAGTAGAAAAATCTAGCAATTCTTCAATAAGAACAGTAGGTACAGTTGTGTTGTCTTTTGTATGAAGGTGGTTGGAAACAATAGTTACTACATTGTTAAAATGTACTACATCATAACGATAATTGACATGAAAGATCTAAAAACATTTATGTTGTGATAAGTTTTGGATTGTTATTTTCTAACAGTTGCTGTACAGCATATCATTTCATTCATTGGATGGCCAAAGCCTTGAGGAACATCTTTAGGCAGTAACCATAAATGCATTTCCCATCCTTGGAGAATTCATTCTTCAACATTGAAGAGAATGGAGCAACTCCTACTCACATATTGGACTCACTGAATTGGGCCTATTTGGTACAAGGGATGAATTAGTTTATACATGGATCCCTGTAGCTTATTGCTTGCTGAATTTCTCTTTCCTAGTTGCATCCTTCAAAATGTAATGGATAATAACAAGAGGATGTCTGTCTGCTTTTCAGTGACATGGTGTAAAACCTGTGAAACTTGAAACTTGCAATGTGTACCAAAGGGACTGTCAGGATGTTAACCTCAGGCTTATGTTGTTGTTTTTAAGTATTAATTGATTTTAACTAATTGATTTAAAATGTGCGTCTATGTTTGAAGTGTACCGTTATCATCTTCAGTAACTAGGTGGTGCATCTCCTTTACTAGCACATAATTTTGCACTTATTACATTATCACACCAGAAATGAATATTCTGAGAGAAAGGGTTATAGGCTGCTTCCTCCCCATTGTTATGAGGAAGCAATCCCTCTGAGGAATGAACAGACCCCTTCTTCAGGAGACAGCAGGGGTGCAGCACAGTACGGGATCTGCCTAGGTCCCTAGGAGCATCAGCAATCATTGCTTTACTCAGACTGGGCCAGTACAATGTACCCAACTGTGATACCTGCTTATGTGTGCTTCAAGGCTTCTCTAAAACAATCCAAGGGTTGTTTCAACCTGTACAGAGTTAAGTCCATTTATGAGCAGACTTTTATATGAAAATCTTCAAAGCTGAAATTCTGAAGTTCTTTTACATAAGACATTATGTAAAAGACTGTTTGAATAAAATTAAAGGAGTATATACTTAAGATAATGTGTATAGGTTTTTTTAATTGTAAAACTCCTAATTTATGTTTCACAGGAGGATCATTCAGTAGGTACTGCCTATTCAGAATGATCTGTTTATAATGATTCCATTGAATCAATAATGAGTCAAACATTAAAAATAAAAACTTCCACATTCAGGCTCCCTTGGTCATCACAATAGTTGACTTAGTAGAGTTGTATACTAAGGACATCAGTTTGGTTAATAACACAAAGAATGTAATAATTAGTCACAAAGAATGTAATAATATAATGAATGTAAGATTAGAGTATATTCAAATATTACTGGTGATTATTCTTCTTGTAGTCACCAGAAAAACAGGTGTATTCAGAGAACATGAAGACAACAGAAGTTCTTCCACTTCACAGGGGAACAGCCAGTCATGTGTCATGGTCCTAAGATCACTTAGACATCATCTAGTTATAGACTTTAGTTAGAGTGACATGTGATGTGTCTCTGTAATTTTAAATATAAAGTGAAGGGGCTTGCGTAGCTCAATGAAGCTATGAGCTATGTCGTGCAGGGTCACCCAAGATGGACAGGTCATAGCAGAGAGCTCTGAAAAAACGTGATCCACTGGAGAAGGAAATGGCAATCCACTCCAGTATCTTTGCCATGAAAACCCCATGGACAGTACCAAAAGGCAAAAAGATATGACGCCGGAAGATGAGCCCCTCAGGTCGGAAGGTGTCCAATATGCTACTGGGGAAGAGCGGAGGGCTAGTACTAGTAGCGCCAGAAAGAATGAAGCGACTGGGTCAAAGCCGAAAGGACACTCAGTTGCTGATGTATCTGGTGGTGAAATGAGAGTCCGATGCTGCAAAGATCTATACTCCATAGGAACCTGGAATGTAAGATCCATGAATCAAGGCAAGCTGGATGTGGTCAAACAAGAGATGACAAGACTGAACATCGACATCTTAGGAATCAGTGAACTAAAATGGACAGGAATGGGTGAATTTAATTCAGATGACCATCAGGTATACTACTGAGGGCAAGAACCCTCAGAAGAAATGGAGTAGTCTTCATAGTCAATAAAAGAGTAGGAAAAGCAGTACTGGGATACAATCTCCAAAATGACAGAATGATCTCAGTTCGAATCCAAGGCAAACCATTCAACATCACAATAGTCCAAGTCTATGCCCCAACCACTGGTGCTGAAAAGGCTGAAGTTGACCAGTTCTATGAAGGCCTACAACACCTTCTAGAATTAACTCCAAAAAATGATGACCTTATCATCATGGGGGATTGGAATGCTAAAGTAGGAAGCCAAAAGATAACTGAAATAACAGGCAAGTTCGGCCTTGGAGTGCAAAACGAAGCAGGGCACAGGCTGGTAGAATTTTGTCAAGAGAATACGATGGTCACAGCAAACACTCTTTTCCAACAACCCAAGAGACGACTCTACACATGGACATCACCAGACAGTCAACACAGAAATCAGATTGACTATGTGCTGTGCAGCCAAAGATGGAGAAGCTCTATACAGTCAGTAAAAACTAGACCAGGAGCTGACTGTGGCTCAGATCATGAGCTTCTTGTTGCAAAATTTAGGCTTAAATTGAAGAAAGTAGGGAAAAGCACTAGGCCACTCAGGTATGACCTAAATCATATCCCTGATGAATATACAGTAGAGGTGACAAATAGGTTTAAGGAATTAGATCTGATAGACAGAGTGCCTGAAGAACTATGGATGGAGGTTCGCAACATTGTACAAGAGGCAGCAACTAAAACCATCCCAAAGAAAAAGAAATGCAAGAAAGCAAAATGGCTGTCTGAGGAAGCTTTACAAATAGCTGAGGAAAGAAGGGAAGCGAAAGGTAAGGGAGAAAGAGAAAGATATAAATAATTGAATGCAGAATTCCAGAGAACAGCTAGAAGAGATAAGAATGCCTTCTTAAATGAACAGTGCAAAGAAATAGAAGAAAACAATAGAATAGGGAGGACCAGAGATCTCTTCAAGAAAATTGGAGATATGAAGGGAACATTTCATGCAAAGATGGGCATGATAAAGGACCAAAATGGCAGGGACCTAACAGAGGCAGAAGAGATTAAGAAGAGGTGGCAAGATTACACAGAAGAACTATACAAGAAAGAGCTTAATGTCCCTGACAACCACAATGGGGTGGTCACAGACCTTGAGCCAGACATCCTGGAATGTGAAGTCAAATGGGCCTTAGGAAGTCTGAGCAATGAACAAAGCTAGTGGAGGCGACAGTATTCCAGTTGTGCTATTCAAAATCCTAAAAGACGATGCAGTAAAAGTACTACACTCGATAAGCCAGCAGATTTGGAAAACTCAACAGTGGCCACAGAATTGGAAAAGGTCAGTTTACATTCTGATCCCAAAGAAGGGCAATGCCAAAGAATGTTCAAACTACCGCTCCATTGCACTCATTTCACGTGCTAGCAAAGTTACTCTCAAAATCCTACAAGCTAGGCTCCAGCAGTATGTGGACCAAGAACTACCAGAAGTACAGGCAGGATTTCGAAGAGGGAGAGGAACTAGAGATCAAATTGCCAATGTACGCTGGATCATGGAGAAAGCTAGGGAGTTCCAGAAAAACATCTACTTCTGCTTCATTGACTATGCTAAAGCCTTTGATTGTGTGGATCACAACAAATTGTGGCAAGTTCTTAAAGAGATGGGAATACTAGACCATCTTATTTTTCTCTTGAGAAACCTATATGCGCATCAAGAAGCAACAATGAGAACTGGACATGGAACTACTGATTGGTTCAAAATTGAGAAAGGAGTTCGGCAAGGCTGTATACTGTCGCCCTGCCTATTTAACTTATATGCAGAGCAGATCATGAGAAAGGTGGGGCTAGATGAATCGCCAGTTGGAATTAAGATTGCTGGGAGAAATATCAACAACCTCAGATATGCAGATGATACCACTTTAATGGCAGAAAGTGAAGAGGAACTAAAGAGCTTCTTGATGCAGGTGAAGGAGAAGAGCACAAAAGTTGGCTTGAAACTCAAAATTAAGAAAACTAAGATCATGACATCCGGTCCTCTCACTTCCTGGCAAATAGATGGGAAAGAAATGGAGGTAGTGACAGACTTTATTTTCCTGGGCTCCAAGATCACCACAGACAGGGCCTGCAACCAAGAAATTAAAAGATGCTCGCTCCTGGGCAGGAAAGCTATGGCAAATCTAGACAGCATACTAAAAAGCAGAGACATCACCCTGCCGACAAAAGTGCATATAGTCAAGGCTATGGTTTACCCAGTTGCAATGTATGGCTGTGAAAGCTGGACCATAAGGAAGACTGAGCGCAAAAGGATTGAGGCCTTTGAATTGTGGTGCTGGAGGAGACTCCTGCGAGTCCCTTGGACCCCAAGGAGATCAAACCGGTCAGCCTAGAGAGATCAAGCCTGACTGCTCTTCAGAAGGCCAGATAGTGAAGATGAA
The DNA here is from genome assembly GCF_004798865.1 of Varanus komodoensis. Lineage (NCBI taxonomy): Eukaryota > Metazoa > Chordata > Lepidosauria > Squamata > Varanidae > Varanus > Varanus komodoensis. Next base: position 29,730,374 of record NW_025335761.1, read on the forward strand.
ACTCAAATACTTTGGCCACTTAATGAGAAGGAAGAACTCCCTGGAGAAGAGCCTAATGCTGGGAACAATAGATGGCAAAAAAAGAAGGGGACGGCAGAGGATGAGGTGGCTAGATGGAGTCACGGAAGCAGTTGGTGTGAGCTTAAGTGGACTCCGGGAGATGGTGGAGGACAGGAAGGCCTGGAAGAATGTTGTCCATGGGGTTGCGATGGGTCGGACACGACTTCGCAACTAACAACAACAACAACAACAACAAGATATACTCTTTTCCTTTCTTTTTAGGCAAAACAGGACAGTTACCTGTTAATCAAAACTGAGCAGAAATTGTGGAAGCATGTTGGCTATATAATATTTTGGACTATGTAGGGGTATCCTTAGGGATATAAGATTGGGGCTCTAATCATATTATGATATAGAATATGTAGTCTTTAGGGGTACGATCCTAAACCCCACCTGTTGATCTTAGTGGAATTTATAGCTGAATAAATGTGCATAAGATGAAATCAGATGATTCATCTTCTACATGCTTGCTAGAGATAGATGCAAGCTAAGTGAAAAAAATGCAGGGGGTTTTTTTCCCGATTTATATCCTGCCTTTTTCCTTTTTCCCGATTTATATCCTGCTTACATCATTCTCCACCTCCATCTTATCCCCACAACAACAACCCTGTGAGGTAGGTTGGGCTGAGAGTCTGTGACTGGCCCAAAGTCATCCAGTTGGCTCCATGGCCGAGCAGGGACTCAAACCCAGGTTGCCTGAGTCCCAGTCCCACGCTCTTAACCACTATGCCACACTGGCTCTCTGTTTTCTGTTGCAGTGAAAACATCATTGGTTGTGTGGCCAAGTTGGGAACAAAAGCCTCAATATCCTGAAACCGTTCATTTTGGCTTGAATTGATTCGGCTTGAATTGATTAGTTTGACTTGAATCAATTCATCTTGAATTGATTCAGACCATCCAGGAAGCCATGACAATGCTGGGGTTCATGTGTTTGAAGAGAGAGGGAGTATTTTGAGGGAGATTGATGGCAATGTGTCTTTTACTGTCATTTTTAAAATTTAAATATTCAGCATACTTTTTGATTACACTTTGTATATACCCTCAAACTTAATTCATTTCAGGAGGCCATATTTGCAGTTTAAGTTTCCCAAAATGGATATTATTTAGGGTCTGGGAACATATTAATTCATTTTAGATTATTTCTAATGGGGAAAATTGCATAGGACTTGGGACGATTCAGGGTTCAAATGACCTCCTGAAACGAATTAAGTTCGAAGTATCAGGCACAACTTTAGTTAAGAATATTTCTCAAATTTAAGATCCAGAGGTTCCACTTATCATTCTATTCATACATGAACCTAGAAAGCAAATACAATATTGTTTTATGGAACACTTTCTGTTCAGAGGTCCTTCAATATCCTTCATTGTTGCTGTGTATGCAACTTTTTTGTTTTAACAGGTTTTTTGGGGGGTGTATGTGTTTAAATTTGCTGTTTTAAAAAGTTTTATCTACTTCTTTAAAAAATATCTTAAACATTTAAACTTAAATATATCAGAATCTGAAAACCAGCCAAAGAGGGAGTTGAAAATGTCAACCCACTAGCGTAGCTGCTTTGGGAAAAGGCAATCTCCATCTTAGGCATACTTAGGAAAGGAGCTGAAAATAAATTTGCCAGCATCATACTTCCCTTATAGAAATCTCTTGTGCAACCTCACTGGGAATATTGTGTACAGTTACAGTCGCAGAATCTCTAAAAGGATATTGTAAAAAGTGCTGAAAAGGGCCATTGAAATTATCAAGGGGCTGGAGCAGCTCTTCTATGAAGAAAAGGTTACAACAGTTGTGATAATTTAATCTAGAAAAAAAGGGAATAAAGTAGAGAGGGAGACTTTTTTTTATCCCTCTTCCATAATATTAGAACCCAATGTTAGCTCATGAAGTTGTTTGGTGGGAGATTCGGGAGACAGAAAATGAAATACTGTTCTTCACACAATACATAGTTAAGGTGCAGAATTTACTTCCACAGGAGGTAGTGCTGGCCATCACTTTGGATGATTTTAAAAGGGGAAATGGATAAATTCAAGGACAATACTGCTGTCAGTGGCTTGTAATCTTTATGACTCCAGTAATATGCTTATGCCTAGAGACGGTATACTTATCTATTATTATTTATCAAATTTATATAAAACCCCCCCATTAGCATCATCCTGTCTGGGTGACCAATAAAAATGTCAACAATAACATTAAATAAAATAATACTGTTAAAACTTTATAATAATTAAGATAAAATACAGTATATATGATAAGACAAAATGTAAATTGATAAAATTAATGCATTAAAACCAGTGCTGTCAATATAGATGGTTTAAGTACTGCCATAGGTGCATCAAAAGAGAAAAGTTTTCATCAGGTACATAAAACTCAGTAAAGTAGATGCCTGATGAATCTCCAATGGCAGGGCATTTCACAATTGGGGTGCCACCACAGAAAAGACCCTTCTCCTTGCAACCTCCCCTTTAAACTTCTTGGGGAAAGGAACTCAGAGGATGGCCCCAGTTGACAATCTTAGACAATGGGCAGGAATGTATTGAGCAAGGTGCTCCCTAAGATAATGTAGTCTCAAGGTGTGTAGGACTTTATATGTCATAGTCAAAACCTTGAATTCAGTTCAGACTGGAATAGGCAGTCAGTGCTGTCGATGGAGGACCACTGTAATATGTTAATAAAAACTGGTCCTCGTCAGCAACCACACTGCCCTGTTTTGAATCATTTGAAGAGTTCAGACTGTCTTCAAGGGAATCCCCATGTACAGTGCATTAGAGTATTCCAATCTGGAGGTTACCAGTGTATGAATGACTGTGGCAAGACTACCCTCATCCAAGTAGAGGCATAGTTGGTAATTCAGACCGAACTGATAAAAGGCACCCCTGGCAGCCGAGTCCACATGAACAACCAGGGAGAGCTTCGGGTCCAGGAGTCACCCCAGATTATAAACCTTGTCCTTTAGGGGGAGTGCAACCCCATCCAGAACAGGTTTACACTCTCCCAGTTGAAATGGAGATTTAATCACCAACAGCACTTCTATCTTATCAGGAGTGATCTTGAGCTCGTGGGCCCTCATCCAGTCCATTACTGAGACCAGACACTGATTGAGGTTAGACTCAATCTTCCCAGCCAGGTGAAAACGAAAGGTAGAACTGAGTGTCACTGGCATATGGATGACACTTCAGTCTAAACTTCCAGATGACCTTTCCCAGCAGTTTCATGTAGATGTTTAAAGGCATGGGGGATAGTCGAATCCTGTGGAACTTCATGACACAAGTGCTGTGGCGCAGAGTGATAATCCCCCAGCTGGACCATCTGAAGACAGTCTGTGATGCAGGAGGGGAGCCAGCGCAACGCAGTGCCTCCAACTCCCAAACTGGGCGACTGCTCCAGCAGGATGGCATGGTCAATAGTATTAAAAGCCGCTGAGAGGTCCAGGAAACTCAACAGGGTTTCACCCCCATCTCTTTCCCAGCAAAGGTCATAGGGCAGCCAAGGCAGTTCCAGTCCCAAAACCAGGCCTGAAACCCAATTAAAATGGATCAAGATAATCTGTATACCATTTGCTGGGGAACTTGAGTGGAAAGTACTGTTGCACTGATGTCCTGCATATCCCATAGGCAGCTGGTTGGCCACTATGAAACAGAGTATTGATCTCAGTAGACCCTTGGTCTAATCCAGTATTACACTTCTTATGTCCTAAAACGGTGTTGGATTCTTGTGCTGCTGTCTTGTTACAATTTTAGTTTGTTGTGCTTTTTATTGATAGTTTGTTTTTATATAATTTTTGTTTACATCATCCATTGCCTAATTGAAACAAAATTTCTAAGTGAAATACAAACAGTACAGCAAAAACCATAATAAATATATATATAAAACTTAGATGAGACATTATAATGATAAGGCAGAAAAGATCAACCCAAATGGTTGGTGCCTGTCTACTAGTAGAGCATTCTAGACAGTGGACCAGTAATTTCTGTATTTTATTTCTTGTAATTAAAGCTTGACAAAATTGATACATTTACAGCAAAATAATTATAGGATTCTTGTGTTGTTTACTATTCAGTTACCCAGTTCACACATAATGATAATCCGGTACTGAAAAACATATGAGTTGTTTGTTGCACACGCAGGAAAGAGAGAGACTGATTCCCATGTAACTGCCACATCTACTTTTACTCTGTAATGCATAATTGGCTCCTTCAGTGGTTGTTAAGCATGGCATCTGAATCCAGTCCAATGAGATCTTTGGGAGCTGTGGTTAACCCACGGTTTGCTCTTGGACACCACACTGAACAACATATGAAAAAGTTGATCGTAGCTTGTTGAGTAAAAGGGAAGTTGCAGGTATGCAGGAGTCTGTCTCCTCTCCTGCTCATGCACAACAACCCATAGGTTGGGAGGAAATTATGAGAATGATAAAACAAAATATGTGATATTTCATTATTTAGATTTTACCTAAAAACAGTTTTATCAAGCACACTTACCTTTTTAATTGTTGTTGGTTTCTATGTAATGTCATTTTTGCTTAGCCTTATTTGTAAAACATTGCATGGTTGGGAAGAAGCTCATGTTTCAAGATGTATCAAATGATTCTAGGATTCAGAAATCTGAGTATAGTATGAGTACTCTGGGTGACCCCATAGCTCTTGGCCACATAGCTTGGAATGACAATGCTTTCCAAGTATAAACAGAACAAAACATGTTTATTATACTTGTAGTCAGATGCTGCTCTAGCCCTGTTTTACTCCCAGCTAGCTCAGAATGCTTAAGATTTGTGTTTTCCAGAAACACATTACTAACCTGAGATAGTTTACCAAATAACTCTTTATGTTAAAGAAACAGATGTTTCAATTTATTCAGCTTTTTAGAGAGAAAAGTTTTTTCCTGTCTCAGGTTATTCTTCAGATACAGTGAAAGGAATGGTTAAGATGAGGTACTTACTTGATTTATCCACTAAAGTGCATCTGTAGCAATGTCTGGCCTTGTTTTCAAACATCTTCTTGAATAATACTCTCATCCAGGAAAAAATTATTCCCACTAGAAATTTCTGTAATTTAATAGTTTAGGTGAAGCCTTCTATAAAAATAATAACATTTCTCTCTTGGTTTTACTGGTGTCCCTTCTTTGGGAGTCTAAATAGAGAGTCAGCTTCTTGGCTTTCCTCTCATGTCACTGTCTGTAATCTTGGATCCTGGCAGTCACAAGTGCAACTCTACGTCAGCTGAAAACTACAGTGTTTACCATTCACCAGCTTGTGCAATGTGCTGCAACACAGTGTGTGTTAAAGGTTGCTTATTACATTCTTTAAGTATTTTGATTAGTCATGTTGATGAGATTTTGCCTGAAGATATGTAACATAGACCTTAAATAACTTTTTAAAAGTACTACAGGTTCTGAAGATTTCTATTCACATGATTGTGGGTAAAAACTAAAGTTATTAAGTTATTCTCTTAATCTCTCATTCCCTTTTATAATGGAACTTATTTTCTATCGTCTCTCTCTCTCTCTCTCTTTCACGCGCACACACACACACATGTGTACATGTTTCTGTATATACACATTGCTGCTCAACTTGTACCTTCAGACACTGCTAACACAATTTTGTCAGCCTACATGCTCTTCTGAAGGAATCATAAGTGAAGCATGCATTCTATAGATTTTGCCATCATAAACTCCTAAATCCAAAAGACAGGAAGTGAACTCCCTGCTTAAACATCCTGCTTGTGCTGTTCTACTTAGAGTGATGTAATGAGGAAATTTTCATCCTTTGCTTCTAGCCAATCAGAAATTGCAAAAGGATGCTGTACAGTGTTGTTTTCCATGTGAAACATGTGTCCTGCTTTGTAGAATCAAACTTCTTTTCTGATGACTAGCACCTTTTCTGCCATTTGAGTCACCTTAACTGAATAGCGTTCAGTTTTTTTCACCAACTTGGCTCAAAAAATTGAGATAAGCCCAGCTAGGGGAAGGGGAAAATTTTTCCTGTAGGACTTCTAGCTTTAATTGGTACTTTGTTCAACTGCCTTTTTCCATTTTCTCTGCAAACGTTGAGATAGCATTCTGCTTAGACGTAAGTCCTTTATGGGAATATAAGTAGCATTTTTTAAAATTACATTTGTGATAGATACTGCACTCGCATCATGTACAAGTGACTCATTAACATTGTGGCATTAACTTGTGTTTGTGAATGTACCTCCCTAAATGCCTTTATTTATCAATCATAATTTTCTACATGAGGTTTTATGGCATGATGCTCTTTTTTCATTCTTGAAAGAAAAGTTTTTAATTTTCAACAGTCATTTTAGAAAAATCTAAGAACATGAATACAGCATGCACAGTCATCTATACAGTGCCTTGCCTCGTTCCTCTGGAGTCTCATCATTTTTCTTTGGTCATTCTGTAGATTCCTAGGAAGCCTGACCAATGACAGCTGAAAGCCTTAAGTCACTATTCATGACAAGAACATATTGTACATTCCGGGTAAGATCCAGAGCAGGTTTGCAGGGCATGCAGGGGCTCAAAGGAACTGGAGAAGGTATGGAAGTTCTGTTCCACAAGTAGTATCCTGCTGCTGGCTGAACAGTGGTTCTGGATCCAATCCCCCATAATTTGGTCCTGTTGTCTTTACAATAATTGAATTAAGGCATTTCATGGTGTTACTTTAAACCAGGGGTCCTCAAACTTTTTGAACAGGGGGCCAGTTGAAAGGAGCGGGCGATGGGCATGGGCCGCCAAGGCTGTGTGGGGGGCATGGGCTGGGGCGGGGGGTGCGCGCATGTGCACACGCATGCAGCGAGGCAGGTGCAGGTGTGCACAGAGATCATTTTCTCCGAGCAAGTCCAAAACGATCTCCTTGCAAGCAAGCCGGCACCTTGCCACGTGCGCGTGTGCGCGATGAGTCCAAAACCTCCATGGCGGGCCGGATAAATGGGCATGGCGGGCCGGATCCAGCCCATGGGCCATAGTTTGAGGACCCATGCTTTAACCAATCATCACAGAACCATTTTTTCTCAAAATGGTGTATAGAGCATGTTATGTAAGTAACATCCTCTGTTGCATGGCAGAATAGGAGAGCAAACTTAACTCATGAATTGGGAATGTATAGCCCTCCATCGACTGGACTGTAATTCCCATCATCTGCACCCAAACTAAACTGGATACGAGATGAAAGGTTCATGTACTGTCTTTACCACATGTTTAACTTCCAGTAGAAGGCACATTTGCCAACCCAGTTTCAAAAACCCTTTAGTGTTCTAATGTCTAGATTAGCTACAGTGCCGGTATTGGTCCTGTTGTGTCAGTTTTAGAACAGGTTAATTGGGCACACAGTTGAATTGTAGATAGCCCTACACAGTGAAAGTTGTACTCAGCTTGCTGTCCCATCTTGTTACAAAGCCCAAGGAGGAGGTTGAACTGAGGTCTGTTAAGGCTAGGGAATGTCAGAATGATGGGAGCTTAACTATACCTGATTTTACAAGGGAGTTAGTCAAGGGAGTTTACAAGGGAGTCAAGCTGCACTTGATCAGCTGCAGATTTCAACCTTGAACAAAATGCCTGCTGCTTAGGAGGCTGGGGGTTTCTTTGTGAGATTAAGGCATAGGAGAAAGACTTAACTGAAAAAGGAGGTGTTTTAGACCTTGATACTTCAGAACAAAATCTGTCTAAAGAGGGTAGAACAGACATGCCCTGTTAGGCATAATGGTAGCTTATCTCAGATCTTAAGTGCTAAGGTGGTGGGACCTTTGCTGGGAACATCTCATCTTTACTCTCTGGAATTCTTCTTGCTTAGATTTGCCACCAACAGAATCAGTCAAAGCACAGCTTACCTGGATTCTTCATTAAATTTGAACTCTTACCTGTTTGATCCTCATATCTTTAAGAATATGCCATGAAACATAATGCAGGAACCATTGCCTCTAGTGCCCAGATGACTTTCCTGTTTTGGCTTTTTAATCCCTAAAATATTTAGCCCATCTGGGTGTCTTAGAAACTCCAAGAGGGAACATCTCTCCTGTCTGCTGCTATCTGAAATACCGATCTAGTTTGTATGAAAGAATGAACAGGTCCTGAAAGGGAACATCACTACTTCCTTGTGCTCTCACTCTTTCTAGCATGCAGAGACCTTTGATCTTTGAACTGTCCTGTGGAGAGTCTGATGTAAATCCTCTTCATCTCTGCGTGTGTGTGTGTATCCTAGTTTGTCACTTGCTCTTGAATCATGTCTTGATTTGGCTGGATTTATCATGACCCATGACCTTACCTTGTACTCTGAACTGTGCACATCTTGACTTGGGAAACTATTTCTGGAATGTTCCCTCATATGACTGTACTTATTGGCTCTGAACCGTATCTCAAATTAAGTAATGTGCCTATAGCTTCTCATCTAGTTATATGTTTCACGAAGAGCATAACCATTAAGCTGTTTCTGTGAGACTGGCTACAATAATTAATCTCCCAGATTTGAGTGATACAAGTTAGAATGCTAGTGTAGTGCTAGAAGAAATGGGCCCGTGGCAAGTTGAATGAGAAACTGCCTTTGCCAATTTCCTTTGGTCATTCAGGAAAGCCTTTTCGATGGTTCTGCATACACTTTTGACCTATCTGGCTTTTAGTGTACTTTTTCCTGACCTCTGGAATTCTCTGCCCTGATTTTAAAGCATTTGCCAAACAATTGTGACTTTTAGGTGCATGCTAAAAACATTTTCATCCCAACTTTTCCAAATTAATTTTTGTTGATAATGTTGTGCATCACTCTTCTAGATATGTCTATTTATTTTATTGCACTCTGGTTTTCCATAATACACTGTGTTTACATTCCTTTATTAAGCAGTATATAAATGTATTAAATTATAGATAGCGGATAAGCTAGATAATGTGGAGAGCCGGGCACCTTTCTCTAACCTTTCCCTGTATGTTCCATTCAGGCTGGATCCAGGCTGCTCTATATGAAGGCTGATTCATATGGTTAAACTAGTATGTTGAGGAAATATTTAGCATGGGCTGAAGTAGTTTTGCAATTGCTTTTCCTCATGTAGGTAAGTTTGGCAGGTAATAAATTAGGCATATGATTGTTTTATGGGACACCAAGCTTGTAATTCAGCAAAAATTGCCATATGGATAATGGTTATTAATTGACCAGTTTAAAGCTAAAAAGAACCCCAATTACAGTTCCCAGGGATCATAGAATTCCTCATCCAAACCTTCCAAGGTTGGAAGAAGTACTCTGCCTGCAGAAGGGGGAATTGGTTATCCTATCAACTTCCTATGTTCCAACTGCATCCCTTTGCAGTGGAAATGGAAAGAATATGCCTTGTTTGTCCAAGGTGGAAAAGGGTGGAAGAGGGCATTTCAACGGGCTGGGAAGGGAAAAGAGCAGAGAGGCCATGACTGAGATACCCTGAGCCTTTTCCAGCCTCCTTCCTTTACCACAGCACCCTTGATAGACAGGCTGAAAAGCCTGTTTAGTGCAAAATCACTAGACAAGGAAGTGAAGATCACCCCTGCCACTCCTCCTACAGCTTCATTCCAACAGAGCATAGGAATCTCAAAATCTTCCAGATTTGGAAGCTTCCTCAAAGCAAGGATGTAATAAATAGGACTGCACCTTTAGGCAGCAATCCTATCCAGGCTTAGCAGAGAGCAAGTCTAATTGAATTGAATGAGATTTACTTCTGAATAATTCACAAATAGAATTGTGCCATCAAAGTAGGACATATCAACAATCCTTTCAACAAAGCATCATTGAGTATATTGCTTTATTTGTAAAGTGACACATATTTTCCTTTGAAAATGGGTACAAACCCAGAATAGATTAGGATCTACGGTAGATCTCTGATTGATTTTCACCAGAGCAGCAAAGATTCTTGACTCTAACTTGTTTAACAGTAACAACCAAAGAGATCTTGCAAGCCTAAAGTCTGTTCATCCTTGGTGTTTGAATGGAGAATTGTGTTGCAAATATTTCATTGTATAAATTAGATATTACAGTGTAGGATAGTGTACTTGTTTGGGAGTCCCTATGAAAACTGGTGGAAGGGTTATGATTGGAATTCTATATTCTCTTTGTGTAAGTTTCACTGAACAAAGTAAGACATGCTTCTGCATAGATATGCTCAGGATTGTACTCTACTGTTCATGAGACCATAGAATCATAGAAGAGTTGGAAGGGACCTACAAGGTCATTGAGTCTCATGCCTTGCTCTGTCCAGCCCACTAGTTAAAGCATCCCTGGCAGATAGCTGTCCAACTGCCTCTTGAATACTCCCTGTGTGAGAAAGCCCACAATTTCCCTAGGTAATTGGTTCCAATGCCATACTGTTCTAACAGTCAGGAATTTTTCCCCAATATCTAGCTGGAACCTGGCCTCTTGTAACTCATTATTCCATGTCCTGTGCTCTGAAGGGGAAGGGTCTTCTTAGCTGTGGTGCCCAATTGTGGTATCAGCTCCCCAGGAAGTGCACCCGGAGCCAATGTTGTACTTATTTCAGGGCCAGGTTCAAACCTTTCTATTTTCCCAGCATTTTAATTCTTTATGTACTGTAAATTAATTGTTAAATTCATAAATTTTATATTGGTTTTTATCTTACTAGTTTTGCATGGTGTGATTTGGCTTTCTTATTACTGTTTACTATTATTATGGTATCCTTTGTAACTGCCCTCTGATATATTGTGATTGGTTCTTATTTTTGCAATATATTGCATGTTTTATATTTTTAGATAGCTGATTTGTAAACAATTCCGAGAACCAATCTGCGAACATGTTATAAATACCTTAAATAAATAAATAATGGGGAAGAGATCTTGGCCTTGTTCTGTGTGACAACCTTTCAAATATTTGAAAAGTATGATCGTATCTCCCCTTAATCTCCTCTTCTCAAGGCTAAATATGCCCAGCTCTTTCAATCTCTTCTCACAGGCTTTGTTTCCAGTAGTCTGATCATCTTGCCCTCCTCTGAACTTTTTCAAGTTTGTCTGCATCTTTCTTGAAGTGTACACAACACTCAAGAAGAAGCCTAACTATTGCTGAATAGAGGGGGACTGGATAGCACATTTTGCTTAGCTTCACATCTTTTCTTGCTGTTGTCATTGACACAGAAAACCAGTGCAGTGGTGTTTTCTGGTGCAGCTTTGGGGCATTTGGCTTTAAAATGCCTGGCATTGCCACTATTGAAGTAGTACCATACCTTGAGTGTGCTGGCTGTAGTAGCAGCCTTGGCCTCAGTTTTGGCCTGTGAAGCGTCTTTAGATGGGTCAGGGGGACAGAGATGGACAAGCTTCCCACCCCATCCCAAAGACCTACTGTTGCTCACACCAGCCTCAACTTTCACAGCTACCTCTTCAGTCACTTCTCCAACCCTGGCTAGCATTTTTGGCTTTTAGTCTTGGACAGTGCTGACTGTAGAGGATGCTGTGGTAGAACTGCTTCAGGGTTACCAAGTTGACAATGTCATCAACATCTTAACTCTGGAAGTCTCCAACCACAGCTTTCAGTGCCAGAAAATGTGGTTTAGCAACTGAGCAAATACTTCCTGAACTTGGCAAGTCATCCTGCAGCACTGCATCCAACACTGCTCTTTGGTCACCCCCATACTGTTCCTTGTACAGATTATAGCCTATTTCCTCATAGGGCGATCACTTCTATCAGTATTTCTTGCAGAATACTGAAGACATGTGGGTTTAGCCTATGGGGACTCAAATGATAAAATCACACTGAAGAGTTGCAAAAAAGTCACCCACTTGAACAGAGGGACTTAGCAGAGATTGTTTGTTGGCAAGGGGGTGGCTAGAAAAGTAAGAACAGCCTCCTATCCTTGGTGTAACCACTCTATTTCTAGTTCATCTTGCCTCACTGAATTTTTGATCTCAGCATCCCTGGCAAGCTGCTTGACCTCTAGTTCCAACTTCTTCAGCTTGAGCTGGAACAGTAGTTGTTCAGGCTAAGAGAGAGTCTGGAAGTCAGCCAGCTCTGCAAACAGTGGGGCCATTTCAGCTGCTTGTGACTGGAGCAGTCACATCATTACCCATCTCCAGGCTCCATCAAAAGGATGGTTTGGACCACTTGCCACCTTTCCTGACCTCAGGAACATGAACATTCTTCCATACTGTAGGAGAGTCTGGGCCTGACTGCCCAAACAGAAAGAAAATATAACATTTGTCACTGATAAGCACCTTTACTGGTTCCGAGGAGAAAGAAAAAAATCCTCTGAATGTAGGCCCACAGTGCATTGAGCTCCATCCCATTTTTGCTGCTATGTGGTGACCTTGCGCCTGTGGGCACCCAAGCTACAAGTGTAGGTCTAGTGCAGTGGTGATGTGGGTGCTACCATCAAAAGTAAAACACTGCACTCTCATCAGTCCCAAGTGTTCTCAATCCCTCAAGGATGACTGCCCTTTTTGATCCTCTCCCCTTTTTTCACCCCAGTTTGGATTTTGGCAAAAACAAAATAAAAGATTTATTAAAGATTCAGACAAAGAGGCACGGAATGGAAGAAAAAGGGTTACCCCACTTTCAAAGCACAAAGCAATAAGCAGTTTAAAGTGGCACTTCAGAGGCTAATGGCACAGAAAATGGCAGGAGGGAAGCTATTCAAAGCCCTGTGTTAAGCTGCCAACTTGGTTCTTTTGTGGTCTCCATGGCACTATGCCTTTATTGGGCCCTCCTCCTCTTTCTGAAAGACCTACACAGGAGCATCTGTACCAAAAAAGACTGAATAAAAGACCCTGAACCTCCTTTCCCAGGGGAGTATATCTCCATGGGTCACCTTCCTCATCCAGGTGGAGATTTGCCAGAAGACTAATATACTTTAATCCTACTAGATATTGCTCATTTTCAGTCCAGAGATGAATTTTCAAGATTCTCCATTGTTTGAACCTGGGCAGTGGATTTATTAGGAGATTTATTTAAATGAGATTTATTTATCTCATATGGCCTTGAGATAATCACAGCCAGGCCATTTGTCTCACAATACCAGCATCTAGCACGTAGCAACTACTATCTCTTCTGATTTTTAGTTTCTTCCTCGTAGACCTAAGTAAGATGCAGTTAGTATGGTCTGGAAGAATGCACTGCTGTAAACCACTCCAAGCTAACCATAAAAGTCCCCTTGAAAACAAGTATGGGGGCTGAGTTGAAGTTTTAACTTGGAATATGGAATGGTGGTCTGAGTACTGACTTCCATTCCAGTCTCTTGGTCTTCAAGACAATTTAACTGTGTTATAATTTTAATCTTTTTCCCTGCTTGCTTTTACAACATAAAAGAATCTATTTTAGAGCCTATTTTGTTTGTGAGGCACCTTTTTGCCTTTTTAAAAATGCTATTGCTGCTTTAGGGGCACATAATAATGAATAGAGAGTACTACTTATCATGTATATAATGCCACAAATAGATGTGTGGCATTATATACATGCCTTGTAATTGTAGGAGAAGTCAGCAGTGTTTGAATGGTCACGTGCATTTTATCTATTGTGTGAATAGCACAAATGTACCACAAGCCATTGTATAGTGCTGCAATTGTTGGAAAAATGTAAAGACATACTGCCTTTCATTTGCTGCTGCTGCTGCTGCTGCTGCTGCTGCTGCTGCTGCTGCTGCTGCTTAACATTTTGTGTGTAGAGGGGAGGGGCCTCTTTTAACTGCATGTGCACCTTCTGTGTTGCAAAAGAATCAAGATATAAAAATAAAGTGCATAGTTATTCACTGCTGCACAGCTGTGTATATGTGCAGTAGAAAATAGCCACAAAAACAGCATGGATTTCCTGACTGCAAATCACATGAACATCACTGCAAGAAAAGAACAGGTAATGAGAAGAGGGAGAAAATGTGTAAATCCTGCCAGGGAAGGAGGGAAAGGGTGAAGAAAAATACTGCAAAACAGGTTCTACAAGTTTTAACCACTTCAGTAAAAGTTATCACTAAATTGGAACACACATCTTAGTAATGCTTACTATAAACAATAAAATATTCATAACAGTAGTTGGAAAAATGGTGACAGGATAACAGGTTCAGGGGTAGATTGTGTGTCCTACACATGAGCCAGCTGTTCTAATACTGAGGAATATGCTATAGATGAAGGAGCCAAGTAGATGTAAAAATATGAAACATAGAATTGTATCTTAGACTTGTTTACCATGTTTGCATTCCCCCCTAAGTGCTCTGTAACACTACTTTAATTGTGCTGTATAACACTTCTGTATGTTTCTAAAGTGCATGACTTTTGGTGTCTCAGATGTATCTTTGTGTGCCTTGTTGCATATGCTGTTTTGAGAGGAGAAGGCTCTAAATATGTATTTCAGTATAGTTTTTATATTCCATGTACTGCGTATAAGAGGACCCGTAAAACCAAAAATAGTGAGGCAAAAACTGAGAAGTTTGTCCTATGCACCAGGTGAAAAATGTATATCCTACAGGGGATATGTTTTTAGCCCCCAAGTAGAAGCCAGGACCCCCACAGAAGTAGAACAGTGAATATCTGTAGGGACTTTGTTTGGGGATTCCAGGCTCTTTGTCTTGTCACTAGCCAGGTTCACTAGCCACACGTTTTGTCTCTCAGTGGATATGAAGGCTCTAGAGATAGTTGTGTTTTTTTCTTAGAGATATTCATAGTTTTTTCGTAGAGATATACTTGTGTATAGTAAAGGACCCTTGAAACCAGAAATAGTGAAGCAAAAATTGGGGATTGTCTTCTACACCTAACATATGGCAGACCTCAGAAAAACAGCCCAAAATACCAACCTCGACTTCTATATGTCTTACACAACAGTATATATGGTAGTTCTTCCATAGCGTTATTGCACTAGTAACAGATACAATGCCAAGTGGCCAAGTTAAAGCAAAGTCCTTACTCAGGTATTACCATTGGGCCAGTATGGTATTGTCCATTCCACAACTTCATTCTGTGACATGTATACAGTGGGCTTCGGTCTAATAATACAAAATAATTAAAGCTATAGTATCTGCATAGTAGCAAAATACTTGTGTGTATCTTATTAATGTGACACACAAAGATCTCTGGTCTTAGACTTGTGATGTAAGAAATAAAGTTGCATTCTGCAAATGTATATACATTACTGGCTGTCACTTTTTTCCCCAGTCCCAACTCAAACAGATATGGTATTTCCAATAACCAATACCTATCAGTAATCTTTTACGCAAATAGCTTCCAGGCATCAGCATTAATCAAGGAAGAATTTTGGTTAATAATCATACAAAAGTTTAGACGACAAAAAGTTGTCTGTTCCCAGAGATGCAGTATCTAGTAAAAACTTCTTTCAGACTCCCTCCATCACCCAGCTCTTCTCTACGTCACTAAACAGAAATAGAAATGATGTATATTATCATGATTGCTAACCAGTTGGTACACAGCAGCAATTCTCATATTGAATTGGACCTCAGTGTGTCTGGCACTCATAATTTCAATCTGTTTTTTCCATCCCTGCTCATGTTAAATGATTAGACCTAATAGCACAAAGTCATTATCAGAAATGCACTGGCATAATGCGACAGGAACAGATGGGAAGTCTGGGTTTCTCTAGAGTTTTGGGCAGCACCCTCTCAGATATGCAGGGATTTTATCATATTTGCCAAAGCACACATCTCTGCTGTGCTTTAAGCTAATATTGGAAAGGCACAATCTAAAAAAGCAGCAGCTCATTCTAGATTTAGATAATAAATGGATTGGTGAGTGTTCACAAAGGAAAATTCATACAGTGGATTAAATGTATCTCCTAAAGGCAGAATTATGAGGGCCACAACAAAGAGAAAATGAGGTAGGGAATTTCAGAAGAGCAAAAAATAGTTTTGATTCCTGCAATAGAAAGTAATGATGGCTTTGTGAGTTGGTAGGGTGCTAAAACCAGTGCTATTAGTCCTGAACGTGGCACATGGTACAATGATAACATTTCACTGTAGTATTGGCCCAAAAAGCAGCCCTAAAATATAAAGAAGATGAGTGTGTGCATATGGGGCAGGGGGATGCACCCTTTTTGTGGGCTTCCCATAGGCATCTGGATTGCCACAAAAAGAACAGAAGTTAGAATAGAAAAAATTTGGTTTAATCCAGTATGGCTCTTCTTATACTGTAACTCTAGTTAACCTTTCTGAAATAAAGGCCCACTGAACATATGAGACTTAATTCTTCGGTGGACGTACATAGCAATTTGGTGTTAATCCATTTAAAAAGCTGATTCCACTTTCCTCTGATTTCTAATATTAGGATTTGTGTTTTTTTAAATAGAAAACAACTTCAGCTATATTTTGCTCCAGTTAATAGTTGATATTTCTTTGGGGCAAACAAATCAATAGCAGAGGAAACTCGAAATAGAGTAGCCTACATTTATTTTAAAGACAGATAAGTGGCTGAGCAAGAAAATAGCTTGGTCCCAAAAAGGAGAAAATACTTTATATTTGTAATACCAATAATTAACTATAAGCACAATGTATTGGACTGTGCTTACTTTTCCTGGCTGGGTACTTAGTTTTTCAGTACTATGGTAGGAAGAAGACTATACTTGCCTGGCAAAACAAGAAATACACAAACTGAGCTGTAAAGTATGCATGTGAGTAACTTTCCATTTGGAAAGGCACTTTTAAAAAATTAAGAACAAACTTCTATTTGTTAACTCATCTAAGCTAAAAGAATGTATTTGGTTAAATATACAATTGTAACCTTGTCTTAAATACAACAAGGAATTGTTTCACATTCTTTGTGTCCAGATAGTTGAACTGCAACATCCTGTGGCTAAAGTTTATGGCAACAGATAAGGATGTTACTAAGGAATGGGAAAGTGCAGGTTAAAAGTTACTTTTTGACTTGGTGGTTATATCAAATATACACGTTCAGTTTAAAATTGAATTAGCAATATATGCATTATTCTAAGAGGTAGCATAACAGGTAACTGCTTTCCAAATTCTCTGGATGTGAGATAGTGACTTCTTCCTAAATGCAGTCACTATAATCATCTGAAGCCAAGAACAAGATTAGAGGAATGTTTTTCTTCTACAGTTTTATTTAAATAATGTGAAAACAATGTATAAAAACATATTCATTCTAGTAGAGTAAGGGTGATGCTTACTTCTGGAGATGACTTCCATAGATGAAGAAATTATCTTTTGCAATGGGTCTTCCTTAGTTAAGAAAGGATGCTCTGCATATGCTTCATATTTTGAATCTCTACATTCAGCACCTTGAGCTGCCTGTGTAGTTCCTGTTATTATACAGTGCTGATCATGTTACATGTTGCCGGAGTGCAAGCTATACATTTTAAATATCGTAAACACTTAGATCACTTATTCTTTGCTCCACTGGGTGAGTTTGCACAACATGGTAACCACCATGCAAGTCACATGTGGGTTCG
The DNA here is from genome assembly GCF_004798865.1 of Varanus komodoensis. Classification (NCBI taxonomy): domain Eukaryota; kingdom Metazoa; phylum Chordata; class Lepidosauria; order Squamata; family Varanidae; genus Varanus; species Varanus komodoensis. The sequence continues at coordinate 29,747,776 of NW_025335761.1, forward strand.
TCAAGAAACAACTCACAGTGTGCCTGGGAGAGGATCAAGGTCAGCGTGGCTTTTCTCCCCATTCTCCCTCCCTCTCTGCCTTCCTACAGGTATTCCAAAGGCATGCATGGCACAACCCATTTGTCTCCTTTCCCTTTTGTGATCACGCCCCTTTTGTGCTTGCTGCATTTTTTTCTCCTTTATTTCTGCAATGGCTGCTATGGGTGGCAAACAAATGTGACCACTCCAATGTGCCACTTAGGCACTTTGGCGTGGCGGTAACAGCCCCTGCAAATTACTCAAGTGGCACATTGGAGGGCCTGTCATTGATATATTTCCTTGTGTCAAAAATGTGTTTTCAGGAATTATAAAATTATTTGGTTAATATTTTGGAACTGCTCAAATGCATGACTCTTACTACCCAATCATTTCAGCCATAATTTTTCCTTTATGGAAATGGAGTGGCAGCCTAGACTGTCCTCTCTTCTGGATCTCCAGACCCTAATAGATGTGTATCTTTATTTATTTTATTGTAGTCTGAAATAATGCAAGCCATCCAGAGACGACAATAATGGACGGCATACAAATTTTATTTATATATATATATATATATATATATATATATATATATATATATATATATAAATATCTTTTGCACCTTTGTGTTTTGACCGCTGGCAATAGCTTCTCTTTCGATGTCTCCATGATAGCCCTCAAGGTCACAATATTTTGAATGGTACTACATTATATCCAGAACCTGATACATTTACCTACAGTGAATCATATTTACATCTGACTAAGCAAGGGGCCACCTTAGCAGACTATTAAAATCACATTGAAATTTATTTTAGGAATGTAGTGGTTTTCTATGAACACTGGGGCAAAGGCCTTTTGGGTCTTTAAAGGCTTCACTGGAAGAGTTGAAAAAGATTTTCTTTAAAAAAAGAATTAGGATTATATGTCAAATAGCTTCATGGAAGATACCTGTCATGACAACTTGCCTGCCAGATCCAAAGCCAGCATAGAGAGAAAAACATAAAGACAGCATTAGACCTCTGCTTCCTCTGCCTTCCTCCTCCTCCATAGGGCTATTTACTCCTAATTGTCCTGTAGAAAATGAGAGAGAGAGAGAGCAGGAAGCTCTCTTCTTATACCAGCTAGTAACTGTATATGTTTTTAAGTGTATGTTTTTAATGTATCTATTGCATTTTATTAATGTTGTGAGCTGCTTGGAAGATTTCAACTGAAGTGGAATACAAATACATTGGTGTCTCGTGGTTTGAACAATTCTAACTTTGAACAGTCCAGAGTTTGAATGTTAGAATCAAGATAAAATTGCTCTGCAGTTCGAATGATGCTTCCAGGTTTGAACTGTGAGTGAAGTGAAAAAATGTGGTCACACCAGAACATCATTGGTTGTGCACCCAAGTTAAAAAAAAAAAAAAGCCTTGATGTCCTGAATCAATTTGTACTGAATTGATTTGCCTTGATTTGAATTGGTCCTTCTTGAATCGATTCATCTTGAACCAATTCAGGGCATCAAGGCAGCCTCAACACTGCTGGGGTAAATGTGTTCGAAGCAAGGGGGAGTATTTTGAGGGGAATTAATGGCAATGTGTCTTTTATTGTAATTTTAATTTAAACATTCACCATATTTTTTTGATCACACCTGCTCGAACTTAATTCGTTTCAGGAGGGTGTATTTGCTGTTTCAGTTTACCAAAATGGGTACTGTTTAGGGTCTGAGAATGGATTAATTCACATTCTATTATTTCTAATGGGGATAATTGCTTCTGACATCAAATGGCCTCCTGAAAAGAATTAGATTCGAAGTATGAGGCACCACTGTATATAAATGAAACACCCATGTTCAGCAATAGCATACTACCTCAGAACAACAAATGTTATTCACTTCCAGCCTTCCTGAGCCTCCTGAGAAATGGCTTTTAAGATGCACTAGGACTCTTGTTCTTAAGGAAACAATATGCTGCATAGTGTATCTGAGGAATGTGTGTGCCATTACAAGCCCACTACTGCCTGAAAGTGGTGCCTCCATTTCCTCCAGGCAACAGATTATCTTCTCTTTTTAATCTGGTTCCACCCGAGAGGGAAGCCTGAAGGACCACACAATTAGGTCTTTTTGAAATTGCAAACCTGAGGATCCAAGACGAGTGGAACTACTGGTCTCAGAAACTTATTGCTAGAACATCAATAGCCATGGTCAATTGGTTTCAAAAGATACAGAAAGTTTCAGATGAACAGGATAGTATATGTCACATTTATCTGACAGGATGATTCATCAAGAGCAAACTAATTAAAAATAAAGCAATACTAACCAATGACATGTTGAATCCAAGCGTACTCCTGAGGTAGTAAGTGACAGAAGTAACAAAATGATGGATTAAAAATGAACTTACCACAGGTTTTGCAGGATTGTAAAAACCTTAACTTCATGTTCTATTAATAAAATAGCAAGTACACAGATTTAATTGAAGAATATTAGCTTTATGTAAATTAGAAAAATGACTTGTTAGAATTTTGTTCAACTTGTTACTTCTGTACAATTTACAATTTCATGTACAAAATTTGTAATAAAATACAGTACACTCTTCCTGAGTCTCAGATCTATAGATTATTTCATTTTCCCACTAATTATTAGATGGAAATATTATTATTGTCCTAGCATTTACTTCAGGTAATACTGCCATAAAAAACAAGGCAAGGGTTGCCAATTTAATTCTTAAAGTAATAGCTGAAGCTATGCATAGCTAGACTTCTATACTTTATATGCATACCTGCCATTTTGTTCGGTTTCTGGTGACTAAATTGCCTTTAAACAATCCAAATCACTTCTCTCTTTGCCATTGCATTAGTGTGCATTTGAACGCCTGATCTATGCATCAATTTGCCCTTGTGAAAATCATGATAAGATGCCTATGCAGAGGCACTGTGCATTAAAATAGTTCTCATACTCTTAACAAGATATGTAAGCTTCATCTACTCTTAACATGATAAACTTAAGATGAAGTTTACTGAATAAGTGGGTTGCTGTGAATAGCATTAAGGGCTCAGTGCTGCAACCATAGATGTATTCACTTAACTTTGTCAATATACATTCTCCAAATAATTGTCTGGGTGGAGTGCCATCATAAAGTTGTTAGTAGTTTTAGCTACCAATAAAATCTTAAATATGATGTTTAGATACTCAGCAGTAGTTTTATACACTTTTTATGGACTACAAGAACACCTGTTATTTTTACATAATAATGTTGTTTGCTAAATTAGCAGTTGGAACATGTTACAGAATTTTGAAGAATTTGTGAATTAAAATTGCAACAAAATTGTGATTGCTCTATTAGCATTTTTAAGAACTACTGGAGCTTAATATTTAAAACTAAATGGTATCATAATGTACGGGTCTGAGGCTACTTTCATATGAAATTCCACCCTGTAGCCTTATGGCAACCTTGAACTAATGCTGCTCTCCATTTGTTGCCACAGTGAACTACTTACATATTTTGAGCTAAGTGTAAGAGAGAATTTCCCATTTGGGGCCTAAGATGCACAAGCACTGCACTCCATGGGAGCCAAAACTGAGCACATACCAAGCCAAAACTGAGCACTTGGTTAGGACTTTTGCTGATGCAGCTCTCAGTGCTTTTAAAATTCTAAATGAAGGTTTTAAAAAGTCTTGATAGTTCCACATTGGGAGCTGATACACACACACACAAAAAAACGAAGAATACCAATGCACAGTTGATTCTGGCAAATGTGCACTGGTAATCACAGATATTATTTCCTTCCTATGTTTTTGTGCTAATATCAGTGCATGAAATAAATATGCAATTTTAATAATGTAAATATTAGAAGTCAAACACATCTAACAAAAGCATCAACACATTTTACTGAGAATTCTGTACTGTTTAGAAAGCAAAAAGAGGATGATAACATTGTTTAAAACATTATGTTACAAAGCACATTCCCTCACTGAGCAAGAAGAATGACCTTCTAGACTGGAAACTACGTATGCAAAGAGGCCCAGCATACTCGGTTGCTATTTCCAAATCTAGCAGCCATTGTTCTGTGTTCAGTTCTTGCTACTGACTGAGTCAACTAGGGAGGTTGTACTTCTCTGGAATGGGGCTAGAATGTGCTGACTTCCAAAGCTAAACTGAAAGTCAAAACCTACTTCATGATGAAAATAGCCAGAAAGGAAAAGGGACTTTTCTAAAGTTATCAAAGTGCTTAAAGTTTAAAACAAGGTACTTCACAGAAAATTGGTCTTCAGTTGAATACTTGAGCTTTTTGCAGGATTTGAATGCCTAGGTGTTGCCTTGTCCTTGATGCTTTCTTGATTGCCCTTCACAGCAGATTCAAGCCTAGCTTTCATTGGTGGTGAAGAAGCCATTAGTTTTTTAAAGACTGAGGAGTACTGTGGCCCAATCTGCATCAGATATTGCAAAGCAAACTCATGTAGACTTCTTGCTGAACTTGCAGCTGATCCTAAGGTATTCTCATCCAAGAGAAAAGAAATGAGGATGGGTATAAAGGAAGCCACTAGCTGAGTTCCTGTGAAAAAGTGATAAACAGTTTCTCAAAACTGATGCATCTTGTTAACTACACAATTAGCAACCTTTCAGATACAATTCTATACATACTTACTAGTGAATCAACCCCACTAAACACAATCAGATGTACTTCAGAATAAATATTAATAAAATGCTCTGTTAAAATAACAGGTTCAACTAGTTACTTGAGGACATTATTATACTGATATCTTTCCAGGGCTAATCTCTGGCTCCACCAAATGCCATGGCTCCTTAAGTCCATGAAGATCATTGCGGCCTGAGAGGTCACTATATGGAGGGCCATATTCCTTGAGATATCCTGATCCCAAGTTGCACAGGGCTTGTATACAAATACCAACACCATAAATATAGCTTGGTAGCAGGCTGCCAGCCAACATAGCATCTATACTTCATGTGTACAGTATACCATTCCAGTCAGTAACCTAGCTGCTGCACTGCCAAAAAAGTAATTCTACATCATATAGCTTTTTATCATAACCCAGTTTCAAGGTTATCATTGCGTGGATCACACTGGCCAGGTTATCTCTACCTATGAACAGGTATATCCTAGCTCTGTAATAATCCAAACAGGCTGGTAGGTAATGTTGAAGAGCTGACAGGGATTGTGATTCCTATTGTCAAATGAGAGTCATGAAATCCTGGAAGGAAAAGGAGTTACAAGATAGGAAGTTGAGATCTAGGACCTCTAAGGTAGGTTTTCCAGAGCTAACTAGACAGATGGAGATGCGAGTCTGAAATTAGTGCTGAAAGAAGGCACTAATTTCTTAGGCAATACATAACATTGTGGAACAAAAAGGAGAGGTATTGCTTAAGCACTCCTTGTGCTTAATATCCACTCCACTCCACTCTTCACTCCACTCCTGCTTAATATCAAGAAAATTGCAGAGCAGCCTTTAAATAATCCCTAGAAAGAGAAGCAGTTGGGAGTATCCCACAGTGAAAATGTTTCTGCTCACTCAAATGGGGATGGAGCTGTACTAGACTAGATGGAGGTGAACTAGACAAAGAGGGTTCAACAGGACATACTGGCAGATATGACAAGCCAATCACCTGTTTGTACACTAGGTGCTGGATGTATTTCCTCCCTTCCTTATATAGCACAGCACGATTATGTGCTAATGCATTTTCCTTATTCAGTACATGTAGAATGTCCTTGCTAGACTGAGTAATCAAAATAATTCTGAAAGTTGTCTAAGTCCAGAAATGTAAATAGATTAGCAATTCATGAGCCTTTCACAACTGAAATTGTATTAACACATTCAACATTTGTTTTTTGGCGCCAGGCTAAGACCTTTTTATTTAAAACTTATTTTAATTGTCAAATTATTTAATTAATAGGATTTTAAATTTTTAGCCGAGAATGCACCGGGGGTTTTTAAACAATTTTGTTTGTTTTTTATTTTTTGTATTGTTATTATTTATGTATTTATGTATTCTTTGTGAGCCGCCCCGAGGCTTTGTTGTGATGGGGGTGGCATAGAAATGTTTTAAATAAATAAACTCTGCATTTATTTGCAGCTAATAATTTGTCCCAAAAGGATACTTACGATGTTCTTCTTCAGCAAGGGCTATAACAGCAGCTACCACCTTTATCCCTTCTTGAATAACTTGAAGTTCAGCAGCATTCTCAGGTTTAGCCTTTTCAGTTTCCTGTAGTTTATTCACAATTGATGGTGCTAATGAATGAATGTAAGGATATGAGACAGCATGGTTTGGGTGCTGGAAAATGGTAAGCAGTAGCTGGTAGCATTGAAGTTGTATCTAAAAAGAAAATCCAAAAACATTTTTTAAAATCCAAAGTAAAACCAAATGTTAATATTAGATTGTAATAAAAATGAACTGCTAAGTTGTATCCAGGGGGTCCTGGGAGAGCATGGTTTTGCATTAAAACAATTACTGTCCTTCATGCAAACCTGATTTTCAACTGAAAATGCAGGCTCTTCCCTCGCAATGACATAGTGGTGATTTTGGTTGGGCAGGCGCTGTAAAAAAAAGGATGGAAGGTTCACATGTGGTCCATGGACTGTGTCCCATTCACAGAAGAAACAAACTGCCCAAGGCAGAAGCAGATAACACAGCAGAAGGAAAGAGGGGAAAGCTGAGATACCAACCTATTTTTTTCCTCTTTTTTCTAGTTGTGAATTATGATGAATTGTGATAAGCTTAGTTTCTGAGCCACATTAATATAAGGAAGTTCATGGAATAAAAGTTTGCTATCTCTTCTTCCTAGTACATCCATCAATCTGTGGCCCATCCCAAGCTTCTCTGAAGGATTAGTAAGCCTTCCTAAATAATGGGGCACTGCTTAGTGAAATAGGACGTTGGGGTATGGGAGTTGCTGGAAAGGAGGGACTCGGCCAAAATTGGCCCTGGATCATAAGGTAATTTAACTCAAGAAAGTTAATTTAAGGAAGTATTCTGCCCCTTCCTTTCCCTTGTAGCCACTTGCACACTTCCAAAAGTCTTTTTGTAAAATGTGGGATGGGGCTGCTGATGTGTCTGCGGAAGGAATGCAAGGAAACAAAATACAGTACTTACAATAGAGTCTTTTGATTCCATTGCTGATTTAAACTTTTCAATACAACATTTCTGAAGGCACTCCATAGTGGTAACTTCTGGACTTGTAGACAAAATGAATATTGCAGTTGCAGTCAGCAGACTGCCTTCATCGAATTCCTGGTGAGCACCATCTATCAATAATAAAACTATCTTAAATGTTCATTCTGAAACAGAAGTATTTCAGAAATCAAATTCCATATGTCTAGATTTTAAGAGAAAGTTCTACTATAAGTTAATATGATTTTAGTCCAATTGCAAAATAAATAAAATAAAATAAAATACACATCAACAGAAGCAAATATATTTGAGAATCCCCTACAGCATGAACTATGAGGGAGCATTTAAGGCCTCAACAGTAAGATTTCTGAGAGAACTGTTTATATTTGTCTTGTATTAAAACAAGAATATAAGGAAAATATGTACCTGGTGGCTATACCCTGTAAATGTGTGTTTGAGCTATTAATATCACAAAATCTTGGCAAATATTTTGAGCAATTCAGAGATGAATTGTGTACTATATATTTGTTTCTTATCTTGCCTGCTAACAAAGAATATTTTTCAGGATTACAGAGACAAAGTACTTGCCTAGGTTCATCATAGTAATGCTTCTAAGTGGCTGGGGGTAAACAATGGAATGGCTGCAGGCAACTTAAGTTTGAGAACAGATTTTATTTATTGCATGCTGCTAGAATCTATTCTTTCATTCTAGCTTTTGAACACAGCTGTGCCACAACTCAACAGTGAGCATGAGGTCTATTGGTTTGATCCCTGGTATCTCCATGTAAAAGCATACCATGGGGTAATGTTCCTCTTTAGATCTTGTAGAGCCAGTCAAAGAAGACAGTACTGAGCTAGATAAACCAATGGCAGGACTTAGTATAGCAGCTCTATTTATATCTACACATATAAACTTTTTATTATTTTTATATCCTGCTTTTTCCTTACACTGAAATCAAAGCAGCTTACATCATTCTCTGTCTCCTGCTCTCAATCTTATCCCCACAACAACCCTGTGAAGTAGGCTGGATTGAGAGTCTGTGTCTGGCCCAAAGTCACCCTGACAGCTCTATGGCTGAGTGGGAACAAGAACCCAGATTGCCTAACTCCCACATATCTTTCAGAGGTGAGCCTTAATAAGGTGTGTTCTGGGAAGCCCCAACTCAGATTAACTCATTCTTCCAGGGAAAGGAGAAAGAAAAGGAAAGGACAAGTGAAAAGGACACAAACTTTTTAAAGTGAAGGGGAGAAAGGAGTGAGGTATGAAACACATGTGCAACTTAGGAAGAAAGGGAGGCTTGGAATTATATGTAAAAGAAATACAGTATCCAAAGTAAAGAACAGAAGGAAGGGTTTGCAAGGTAAAGAACTGCCTGTGTTAAACTCCAGTGAGGGGTGGGATCAGGGCTGTGGAGTCAAAGTTTTGGAGCTGAAAGCAATTCTTGGGTAACTGGAGTGTCAGAGTCAGAATTGATAAAAATGTATCAACTCCAACCTCTAATAAAATTAACTTATAATATAAACATATGTTAAAATTTCCTATTTCACAGATAATTTGATTAACCTATTTTCAGGATATATGTTACAAGTGTGTGTGTGCACGCATGCGCACACGTGTGTGAATTCCCTATATTAGTGAAAGCAGCACCCCATGAAAAAATTCACAATGGCAAAAGTTGTCTCAGCAAAGTTGAACACTCTACAGTAACAACAGATGGGAAATATTATGTGTGTCCATGTATTATAGAAGATGATGATTGTGAAAAAGTATATGTTGCAAAACTTAGTGGCTTTTGTGATAAAAATACACCTACAATAGTCTATGTTTATTTCATTACAGTAACCTGAATTGACCAATGTTTTCTTTTTCTAAGTTTTGTCTTTTGTTTAAAATTTGTTACTGAATGTTTGTAAATTCTTTAATTAATAAAACAAAAAAGCCACAATGGCATAGCTATAGCCGTTAGACCCAACATTTAAGAGGTCAGGGTTTTAAAACAGCCTGCTGATTCACATTGACAGTGATGAAATGCCTTGTAAGTTGATTGCTTTCAAACAATATAGGAAATACTTAGTATATTCCTATATTGATACATAAATAAAGGAGTCGGAGTCAAAGGTACCATAAATTGAGGAGTTGGAGTCAGAGGTTTTATGTACAGCCCTGAGTGGAATGAAGCAATTCTAGGAAAGGAACAAAATAAGGACTATGGCACTTGGAAGTGGCAAGTTCTTACAAAGAGCATCACACACACAATCTGCACCATGTCTTCTTCAGTAATCTGTCAGATACTAGTTTTTGGGTTCCACTGACTAATTGAGTTTTCTACCTAGCAGTACAGTCCTGGAACACTGTGTATCTTGCTAAATTGCTCGAGATTCTTCTTCCCCTCTTTCTCTACTGTACACTAAAAAGCTTTCCTCAGCCACGATTACCTTGATCCCAAAAATTAAGAACAGTGACCAAAGCACTACGGAGCAACTTGTTCCAAGCAGTTCGGCTCTTCTCTGCCCGAGCCATGGGAGAAGACAGCACTCCTTTAAGTGCTTGTAAGGAAGCAGCAACTGTCAAGGGTAACTGGCCAGTGGGTATTTTCACAGCAGTCTCTCTGAGGACTCCAATAATCAGATACAGAATAGTAGGAAGAACAGCAATGCTTCCTGCAGGGCATGATGGAGAGGTGGAGTCAATATCCTCATTAAGCATTTTGAACAAAGCAAAAGCTTCTAATTTGCATTCACGAGAATGACACTTCTCAAAGTCAGCATTCTACTTAATAGAACTCTTCACTTCTAATGCAAGCACTATAAATATATCAAGGTATTTCCCCCTTCATTTAAATATTTTATTACTTAAAAACAGAGAGCAATACCACATTGCTTTACTGAATCTATAAATGAAAATTTCTCTTATGCAATTTAATAGTGAAACATACTTAAAGTGAGCTCTGTGCAGAACTATTAAAAGGCAAAATTACAATCTAACAACTGCATGCGAGAGAGAGAGGTAAATGCTCATGTGACTAGTTTCTAACCTCAAAGCTATGATCTTGAGTGTGTTCCCATATTGTATAAGCCTTTTTAAAGCATAAGCTGGCTAACTGTATGTTATCTAAACTGACCTAAGATTAGTAGAAGCTGTGCTGGATCAGACCTAGCGTCCATCTCATCCAGCATTCTGTTCACACAGTGGCCAACCAGTCGCCCAGGAGAAGCCCACAAGCAAGACATAAGTGCAACACTGCTTTCTGTTTCAGCAAAGTATTTTGAATCCACTAAGTAAAACTAATGTGACAAGAAAAATTATGATGATATTACATCTATGTGTGGACGGAAAGTATATTAGAATTATAGATAATGACAAAAGCCACTCCTCTGCTCTGCTCATGTCTTTTTACTTCCTTTACAAAGAAACATACATTGGAACTTCATCCTACCTTCTGGTGAACAGACTGCAGGAACATCAGAAATGATTCCTAATGCTGCTGCTACCAGTCTACTGCCATTCTCTGATAACAACTGAGGCTTTCCAGCTGTAATTCCAGGATTACCCGTTATCTCAGGATTAAGCTGAGGCAACTGTCTTACAAGAATACACACACACATCTCCAGAGTTGCAAAGACTAAGGACTTTCCAGGTATCAGTCCACCTGTGTCTTTGCCTTCTCCAAACTCTGGCAATGTTTCCTTTTCTTCAGCCCCATCATCAACTAAAAGAAAAAAGAAAAAGATATATAACACCAATATTATCTTATATTTGCTCCTTGAAATTTGCTCCTTGTTTGTGAAGACCTTGAGGATGACTGGAATCAACTGGGTACCAGCACAGAGTTTTAGTTTCTGTTCAGTTCCTGTAGTTATACAGTGGTACCTTGGCTCACGAACTTAATCCGTTCCAGGACACTGGTCGTGACCCAAATTGGTCATGAGCCAAGTCAAAGTTCCCCATAAGGATCAATGTAAATAAGGTTAATCCGTTCTGCAACTATATATATTTTTAATCACAAATATTTGAAGCAAAGTGACAAAGAACGATTGTGCTGGGGGGTGGGGGGAGATGGCCACAATCATGCTCGGGGGTGGGAGGAGACTGGTGTGTTCGCAGGCGCACTGGGGGGGGGAGATGGGCACAATTGCGGGTGTGCTGGGGGGGGGAAGGTGGGTGTGATCACGGGCGCACTCGGGGGGAGAAAGGTGTGATCGCGGACGTGCCCGGGGGGGAGACGGGTGTGCTCATGATCGTCACCTGATGCGGAGTTTGCGACCTATGGCAAAATTTTTATGAAATTTCTGTTTGCAATCCAATTTGGTCGTGAACTGAGGCATTCGTGAGCCAAAGTACCACTGTATCAGCCTCCTGCTTGCTGAAGGCATGAGCCTACAGTATAAGCTGAACAGGAAAAGCCAAAGTGCTCCTCCCTGTAGCTCAATTCTGGAGATGTTATGTAGCTTCCCCAATGATAATGCAGGACTTGTAATTTGGTGGGAGATTTGTTCCCACATAAAGCTTGAGTATGTGCATGGGAAGGAGAATATGTGCCAAATGGGCAGCCAAACTCAAACATGGTGGTACACACTCTTGACTTGCTTTTTCCAGCTGAACTTGGGGATGGTGATCTGACATGGGGAATTTGATTCAGTTCTTTTGTCATGATCAGATCACTACTTGGTTTAGATTGACAGTGGCTTTTCCTCTCTGCAAGGTGAGGAAACCTTGGTCTATTCCCAGGGACTAATGGATATGGATAATGTCCAGAATGCTCTAGGTTGTTTTCTAGTTGTTATAGCTGGTGGTCCTGTTGAAACTCTAGCATACAGAGATGACCTGAGCACTTGACATGATCACCCTCTCTGTAGTAGAGCTCATTCTGTGCTCCACCCCAGAGTGGAGAGTAATGAAATGAATAGGAAATGGCATGAATGTAAATGGAGGAAAACTCCTAGTGGATGCAATCAAGACCTGGTATGTGCCTATAATCAGGTATACTTAGGGAGACAAAGAAACACCACCACACTGGCTTCTGTTTATATTCTGTCTGCTGCTTGGGTCAACTATCTGCTGCAGCCTTTCAAACAACTGGCAGTCAATTGATAGCAAAGCTGCAAGAAAAACTTGTGAAAGGAAGTTAAAACCCCGTTTAGTCCTGTCTAAACCTGTTTAATGTTGAAAACTGTTAAAAGTAAGTTCTCTCATGAATGGAATCTGCATTTTCTCAGTTTCCCAAGTGCTTTGAGACTCAAGAAAAAATAGAAAAAGTTGGAGGACACTGAGAATTGTCAGGTCCAAACTTAAAACCTGGAGGATCTCACTGTGAAGGGTGTTAGCCACTAATTTTTGAAAGTAAAGACTGCCTTACAGCTCTGCTTTCACTTGATAGTTCATTAGATCACTAGCTTTCTAGTGAAAGCAAGTAATGTATTTGTACATTACCAGTCAATGTCCATAGTTGTTGACAGCTAGGACATCCGTGGATAGTGACCCGGTAAATTTCAAAATTTCATATAGTGATAGGTGTGCACTTTTGCAACTCCAAACAAACTAGAAAAAATACTGAAAAGATTTGCAAACATTTCTGGTGCAAAAAAATAGCAAATTGGTGATATTTGCTGCTGTCAATTCAGAGATTGCAAAAAGTGATCAGAAAAAAAAGGAGGGGCCCATCATGACTACAAAGGGAGTCATGATCACAGCAGGGAGAGGAGACAAGATGGATTCTTCTACACAGATTCCTGGGATATCTGTGGAAAGACTGAGTGAGAAATAGGTGGGGAGACCCACAATGAACATAACTATTAGCTGGGCAACCCACAGCACGAAGCCTATTTACAGGCTGATGTTGCCTGCTTGTAACTCTCCATTGGTATCAATGGAGGCTTATTTTAGAACCGGGGGGAGGGGGCAAGTTTGGAAAACAAGTGGTTCAGACAGTGGTTTCAACCCAAACAGAGGCAAGACTGGGAGCCCAAACACTTACTTTAGAATAAGGGTGTGGAGTGGAAGTCTACTACATACTACATATTTAATGTATAACGTAATCTGACTGTACATGTCAGAGGGTCTAGTTTCTTGATCTGGATCATGTAACTCTTGTGTGAATCACACATCAGACTGTACCTTAGAAGAGGTCAGAGGAACTTCCAGTTCTCAGGCTGAATCTGATGCAGGGATGTTCACATCCAGCCTGTTGAGTCAGCTTAGATTCCTTCATGGGGCAGAACTTGGTCTCCAAGCCACAATGTCTTGAAGAATCCAACAGCCCCCCTCCCCCGTTATTCTCAATTTGGACAGAACAGAAGGGTGTGGGCAGTGGAAGACTCAGTCAAGACTGAGAGGAGGGACTTCTCCTAGCACTGCTTGGATCAGATGTCATCAGTTGTCATGCTACCCCCATGGGGATCTTCCCTTTACTGCACCTTTTCCCACCAGCAAAGACACAGTGCAGGCCATCTAGGTGATGCCTGGGTGGGGCAGCTTCATCCACAATGCACCTTCTCATGTCAGGAGTCTACAGTATGTGTATGTGAAGCACCAAAGTATCTCTGGCTAATGTGGCAATTGGTGCGCCCCTGCCCAGATCAGGGCAGCCTGGGGCAGTGCCACCCCCTCTGTGCTTCTCTGAGTCAGGTACAGCTCAGATGACATGGCAAAGCATCCCTGGCCTAGGCCGCAAATGAAGCACTTCAGCTGTTTCTTCAGTTGGGACCGTTTCATGCATGCTGTGCCTTAGGGAGATTGTGACATGGGAGAAGCTGCAGTGGCTCAAGTAGCAGCCAGAGCATCCCTCTAGCTGCTGCCTCAGTTGGAAGGGCCTTGCAGCCTGAAAGTTTCCCTTGGACAAAGAAAGCCTGTGCTCAGCCAAGGTGGTCCCCAGACAATATGCCAGCTGGAGATCCAGCTAGTGCTTTAGCCAAGAGTCAGATTATCCATCCCTCTTACATCATCTGAACTGCAAAGGTTCAGTGACAATTCGTTTCTCCAACAAAAGCAGTCCTCACTCTTGCCTTAGGCATTATGTATGCTTCTGATCTAACATGTTGCCATACTCTCATCGTGGCATACAAGTGCAGGAAATGTACCGTATAAAACAAACTGTAAAATCAGAACTTCTGTATTTAAAAAAAAACCTGTCACATAAGCAATCAAAATTGTTTTCTAACTCATTTCCAAGACAATGCAACTTATGTTATTATTCCATGGTGCTTTCTAGAGAACAGGTTTGACAGGTACTTCTAAGAAAGGATTTACAGTCTAAAAAAAGAGAAAGAGGAGACAACGGAAGCAAAAAGGAAATATTGGAAGGGGTAAACAAGGGAAGAGCACAGTATACTAGTTTAAATTGTACTTGCATTTTTCCTGCCATGTTAATAAATATGTTAAGCACAGAATTCCATGTTCATATATATCACTCCTGCTGTATCTATACTACATCCAGAGTAGTTTAAGACTAATTTTAAGAGGAGAATAAGGACATAAGAATATTAGAAAGGCCCTACTGTATCAGACCAATGCTTTATCTACTTCCTTTTGTCTAACCTTTCCTTTTACTAGAAGCTGTAATTATTTGAGGGCTCTTAAACTTCTTTGTTGAGATATTTTGAGCTCCCTTACAGAATTTTATTTTCAAAAGTTTTCTAGGAAGGAAGTTATTGCAGTTAAATCTTTTAGTTTGTAGCACAGAGGTGGACAACATAAGATATAGAATAGGGAATTTTGCAGCCCCCACTGAGTCCCCTGATTCACCAGTGTGGACAGCACCACAGCTGTGCCACAGAATTCCCACATATAGTGCAGGGAAACAAGGTGCATAGGAGGGTGGACCTTATTACCCAGCAGAATTATTCTCTCCCCAGCTAAGCAAACAACTGTTTGGCTGGTTAAAGGAAGCAACATTCTGTGGCATAACAAGATGCATGCTCCCTACACAACTTGTTTCCCAGAAGAGTAACTGAGAATGCAGCACCATGGCCATCGTATTACACAGACTGTAGAGAGGAGGAACAGGGAAGAGAGAGGCACATTGGGGGTTCCACTTGCTCACCTCTGCTGCAATGTAAGATGCCTTCTTTTCAAATGATTTGTATTAATTCTGGCAGAATACACTGTACTTAACAGCCACACTAATTATTAAAAAGAAAAGGGGAACTAATTTAAGCTATGTTTCACTAAGAAATGTCCTGTACTGACCTACTTTCTGCCACCCCAAGCAAAGATTTTGGTACGGTAGTCTTATATGAGAATGAAGTAGGAATGCAGATTCAAAGTATATTATTACTATTGTAACACTAGTAATGAGAATACTGGCATTTTCCCCATCTACAATGAAATCCCACCCACAAGAAATCTGGTCACGCCTATCACATAGCAATACCTTCTGCACTTCTCCGTTTTTCCTTGATATGTTCCTGAGCAGCAAAAAGAATCTGCCGAACAACTTCTAGAGCAGCAAGTTGAATGTCAGGGGATTCTCTGGTCAGTACAAGTCGATGTAAAACATTCAGCAATTCAACACTCAGTTCCTATATAAAGGGAAAGAGGAAAAACATTCATTGACATATCACACTTAATTTTTCTCATAATCCTTAAAGCAGGCTATGATAAAGATTAAGATGAAAAGTGTGAGACTTTCCTAAAGCTACATATTTTGTTCCATAACTCATGACTTGAGCCCAGGTCTCCATGGTCCAAGACCAATGGTTTATTTACCGCATTTCTCTACTGCCCAATAGATAAAGTTCTCTGGGAAATGCACAATGATTAAAACCATAAATTACAG
Organism: Varanus komodoensis; assembly: GCF_004798865.1. Lineage (NCBI taxonomy): Eukaryota > Metazoa > Chordata > Lepidosauria > Squamata > Varanidae > Varanus > Varanus komodoensis. Next base: position 29,763,674 of record NW_025335761.1, read on the forward strand.
CATAAGACACATTTTAAAGTTTAAGACTTGGAAATAAGAGTACAAACAAATGTATAGCCTAGCAGCAGTACAAGGAATAAAGTCTAATAGCAGATTTAATACAGATTTAAAATAGAAACTAAGATACTGTCTGGGAAAATAGAAAGGTCTTCATCAGGCACCAGAATGAGCAAAATGGAGGGGCTAGATAAGCCCTCCTGGGAAGCTCATTCCACGATCAGGGTACAACAACAGAAAAGCCCCTTTCCTTAGTAGCCACCCACTTCCCTTCCTTTGGCTAGGGCTCCCTGAGAAGGAATGCCAGGGATGACCTTATGGTCCAGGCAGGACTGTATGGGAAGGTAGCAATCCTCCATCTGACCTGGAACAAGCCATTCAGCACTTTAAATATTAACACCAGCACTCTGAATTGGGCCTGGTCATGGACTGGCAGGCAGTGCAGATTGAAAAGTACTGACATTATATGATTATGTTGGCTAGTCCCTGTTCTTAACCTCACTGCCACATTTTGGACCAGACCATTTTCAAAAGCATAAAATGCCCTCCAGTAATCCATATGAGAGGTTACTAGAGCATGGGTAACTGTAGCTACAGTATCTCCTCCATCCAGAAAAGTCAGCAATTCAGTTGGCAATTAAGCCTAAGCTTAGTCCCCTGGACAGCAAGATGTAGTCCTTTATGCACTCAAATAACTCTACTAGATAACACCATGGTAATGCAACGGCGGCAGAGAAGAAAATCTTTGACTCAGTCACTGCCATGGAATAAGTCCTCATGGGGGTTCTAACCTGTATGTGATTATATTTATCCTGAGGACTTTTTCCAACATAATTCTAGCCATCTACCTAGATCAGAGGTCCTCAAACTTTTCCACCAGGGGGGCAGTTGAAAGCTGATGGTGCTGGGCACAGGCTGGAAAGGCGGTGCTGGCAGTGCGCAGGGGCTGGCGTGGGAGTGGCACGTGTGGGTGTGCATGCTGAGGCAGGAGCAGGGCGCACGGCAAGGCAAGGTGAGGCGAGGTGTGGGTGGGTGCACACGGTGAAGGGAGGTGAGGTGCGGGCAGGCGCGGGCGCCCAACAAGGGGAAGCGAGGCATGGGCGGGGGCAGGCATGCACCGTGAGGTGGGTGCACAAGGCAGCGGCTTGCTTGCTTGGAGATTGTTTTCTCCAAGTGAGAAAACCGCTGCCTTCCTGTATGCAGGGTGAGGTGGGCAGACGCATGCGCAGGTCCAAATGTACATGGCAGGCCAGATAAATGGGCATGGCTGGCCAGATCCATCCTCTGGGCCTTAGTTTGAGGACCCATGACCTAGGTAGTTAAGTGCCTTAAACTCCTAAGAAAATCAAGGGGCTCATACCCTATGTCCTGGGAAAGGACATTGAAGAAGTAATGATGAGACACTTAGATAGAATATAATGAAGGAAGCAGTTTCTTATAGAAGTCAGGCAAAAACCATCAAAATTGTTATTCAAATGGATAATTTTCAGATTAAATTATTACCTGATTGCCACCAATCTTAGACCTTGGCCAAGGAACATCAAGCAGTGCCTGCAGGGCATGTAGACAAGAAGTAATGTTTTCCATTGCTGCATCTGACCGTGGAGAACAAAGAAATTCCACACTAATTCCTAAAGAAAGGGAGAAATTCTATGAATTGTTAAAAAAAAAACTAAATTCAAATTCCAAAAGAACACTGTTGTATTGATGATCTCAGAGGAGCTTAAGTGTCCTCATAGATCATACACTCCAGAGTCTGGCAGAACTGGCTTTCAGATCTGTTGCCATTCATTGGCACAATTCAATATAAAGCAGTGACATTCTGCAGCAATCCTATTCAATAAAGAATTTTTTAAAATCAAAGTTGGCAGATTAACTATTTCAACATATACCTAATAGCTCATACTGATTTCCAGTGACACTTGGCAGAAACAGTGGTTGAAAATAACATTGAGAAAAGTTTGCACACTCACTAACCCAAAACAAGATGAAATCTATCACTATTCACATCCTCTGGTGATTTCACAGCAGCCCTAGATGTCGAATCTTGACACATAGAAGTTGGAGTGACAGGTCGAGAAAGATTAGTTAGACCTTCATCTGAATCACCTACAAGGAAACCTGTGCTGGTAAGCCATAATGCTGTAGCATGGAGAATCAAAGCCCAGGAGTTTTGATAGTGTGGTCTTGAATTTTCAATTGTCTCTGCTGTATAAAAAGCACCACCTACAACGAAAGCAGTGAACATTCAGCATTTTCTAAATGGTTCCAAGTGTTTTTTTTCTTTAGAGTTGTTTAATATAAATCTATGAGATGGATCTGACACATTATTCTTTAATAATTATGTATTCATAGATGACTTTGGTCACCTCCTTTGTCTATACCTGATTGATTTTTTTTGTTTTCTTTGCCTTCCTACCTTCAACAGGAAGCTGAGAACTGTATTCTGAAGGCAAAGTTAAGAGAGCAAAGTCCTGAAGTGCAGCAAGCCAAAGTTTGCTCAGATTCCCCAGGTCTGCTTGGACCAGCTCCAAAAGTTCATCCTCTGGAGATGTTTCCTCCTCACAGCTCTTCTCTGTGGCATTTATGAGTAAAGAAGGTCTGTCACCTTGCTTTTTCTGTCTTTGTACTGCAACTATATAAACCTGTCAAGATAAACAGCATGAATGATATTGATACTTATAATATTAGGTCACTAAATAAGAATTGATGAAACAGCTATAATCTCTAACTCTTCAGAAAACACACAGGCAGTCAACTACAGTCCACCACCACTCAAATCCTCATCAGTTTCCTTTTTATATAATGCTCTTATCTTATGCAGGGACGTGCCAATGGTGAGAAATGAATCTTGTTTGAGCTTGACACATTTCCTACCTTTGTCTGATCCAGTGATTGGAAGTTGGTAATTTGGGGCTTTCTTTGCAGACGTGTCTTTAAGGCAGGACACAATTTCCATTTTTTTAATGTGAAGGAAATCTGTGCAAATCATGACGCCAAAAACTAAATGGTTTGCAAATTGCACTAGAATCACATACTTTTCAGCATCTGATTTGCACAAATCACACAACTTGCACAAATTCCCTTAACTTTTTAAAAATCCTGCAGATTGTAGCCTGTCTTAGAGATGCAAGTCCTCAAAGTGGCTTGACTCACACTACACTGAATTAGTTGACTAGCTGCCAAACTACCCTCGGGCATCTCTAGGATTTATGTTTATATATCACATCCAGAATTTATGGAATCAAATATCCACTATAAGGTACTCTAGACTGTAATAGAGATAATATACTAGATTAGTGTTGATAAATAACACATTCTCACTTAACATTACTGTGCAATAGTATCTATGGAATGACACAGTGGCTTAACAGTCCAATACATTTTAGTACCAAGCAATCTTATATTAATCAAATTACCTTTTACCTGAAAATTAATAGCCTCATGTAAAAATATACATTCATGTTAGTTTTTCTAGAAACACCTCACATAATTAATTTGTTGCCTCAAAATATGATGATGATTAATAACTTAGATGACTTTGAATGAAAATTAGACAAATTCATGGACCATATTGAGTCATGGATAAATATATATGGAACCACAAGATTCAGGGGTGATATTTTTTCAGAGTACTGGTTGCTGGGGGGAAAAAGGAAAAAGGAAAAGGGCCATTGCTTTCTAATCCTGCTTGTGGTTTTCCCTGAGGCATCTGGTTGGCCAATGTAGGAAGTTACACTAGATGGATCTTTGATTCCATTCAGCAGAAGTCTTCTTATATTCACTATGTACACTGGATTGCCTGCAATGGTCACCAATTCCAAAAGACACTTCAGGTACCAACAGCACCCCTTTCAAGCCTTTAAGGCATGCTTTTGACAAGAAAAGTGTCATTGTTGCTTCATATTCACAACAGAAAACAAGAAGTCATTATTTCAGATATTTTTCTTACTCTTTTTGACCAAGGTTGAATTTGCCTGCAGGAACAGCAGAGAAAAACAACAAAAGAAAAAAAAAAAGACCCAGTACAATGACTTCTTGCTCTCCATAACAAGAATGAAGCATGACTGCTACAGTATAGAGAAAGCAGCAGCAGCAAAATCTTTCCTTGCTAATTTTGGGAAAGAGGGAGGGGGCTATGCCAGTGCCTCCAGCCACAGATTCCTAAAGCATGAATTAGCAGTACACATCTCCTGGGACAAACCTCCAGATAATTATAAATACTGATGCCCATTAAAAACATGACATTTACTGTCACAACTTGATCTTAATCTGCAAGTTTGGGGGGGATAAAAGCTAACCTACTTGTCTCAGGAAACAAATTCCTCTATGCCACAAATTGAATATAAGGAAGGTTATTATCCAATATACATAGGAAATTACTGTCTGGTACAAAATAAAGCAGATGTAGTAAGGAAAGATTACTTCCTTGTAAAAGCCTTGCAACAAATTGCTTGGTTAAGAAAACCCTTTTAAATGAAAAATACTCTCCAGTTTGGTTTTGTATAATACCAAACAACCCATCATGCCAAAATACACGTTTTCTTTAAACAGCACAGCTCAGCAGGGGTCTAAATCTTCTCTCTGGGTTCACATAGCTGATTCATAATTATAGTTCCAAAGGATTGGTGCAACCACCATTTTTAAGTACCTCTGCCCAAGCTTTTAGCACAGCTAGTGTCTCCATAGTTGATGTGCCTTCATTGTATAGCTGATTCTGTGCTTCTTTTCCAGCCTGTATTTTAGTCAAGGATGTCACAAGCAATTGATGAACTCTTTGAAGGTCATGAAGGTCACTAACTATACCACTTGCTATCCAGGCACTGCAGACCTAATAAGATAACAGTGAATGATATGGTTACTTTTGAAATACTATGAAAGATATTCCCCACAGAGAGATAAGAGAAAACTATGTCAGCATGCTCTAGTTTATTTATTTAGGCTATTTTAGATAATGCAAGTTCTCTAGGTGGCTTATAATGCACAGAAAAATTAAAATGACAATTGCAATAAATATACAACAAAAAGTAACAAATAGAACATGGATAAATAGCTTTAAATGCATCAAGTGAAAAATAAAAAGTAGCACTGTAACACTTTAAAAAACACAGCAGAAATTAAAAATCATCAAATGATTACACTATAGTGTAAAAGGGCTGGGAAAATAAAAAGAACTTTGTCCATGTCGAAATAAGATTAGAGTAGGCACCAGAAAGACTGCTACTCAGAATACCCCTGTACTTGTTTGCACTCACTATTCCTCACTGAGCAGAAAGCTTTAGAACCACAGATAATAACTCAGGGATTGTGCAGGTAAATGTGAGAAGTGGTGATCTTTCATGCAGCAAGGTTACAAAGAAGTTTTAAATGCAAAACCATCTCTGTAAATTGTACATAGAAGCAGGCTAGAAAGAGTAGAACTGAATGTCATCCACACTCAAAGTCCAGGGATGACCTCATTCAGCAATTAAATGTAAATTATTAAACAACATGGGTGATGATAAACCCCCTTGTCAGAGCCCAAAGTTAAAGTCTCCTGCTAGAAATCTTCCAGCACCACTTTCCGGAGATGCTTGGGAAGGCTTGAGAGGAGCCAGCAAAGGGAAGAACTATTTGCAACCAAATTAGACAGAAGAATATAATGATCAATTTCAGTAAAAGTCACTGGGAAATCCAGAAGAGAGTCAAACTTACTCTGTCTCTTTCCTAGCAAAGGTAATCATGCAAAATAACCAAGGCAGTTTCAGTAGCAAAATTAGCATAAGCCCCAGATTGAAATGGATCTAGAATATCAGTTTTTTCCAAGAGTATCTGGAATCGGCTGGCAATCTTCTTGCCAGGAAGGATATGATAGCCATGGCTTTTATTTTTTTATAAACTCAATAGCCAGCACTTTCTGGGTGTTTCCTTAAATCTGAAGTTATTTGAATCTTTTGGTCCAAGGCACATCTGCTCAAGAGCAGTTGTACTACCTGCTTTTTCAAGGAAATTTACCACCTTCTGGATCTATCCAGTCTGCTCTTCCTTCTAGATGTAAGAAACCAAGAAGAAAATGTTGGTGCATACAAGCAATTAGCCAGGCACGGTCAAGCATCTTGTCTATGCACCCAGGTGCTAAACACAAAAAATTGAAACAAGATGTTGCTGTGGACACTTCCCCTGTTAGAGTGGCCTGGATGTCCAGATCACAGCAAGTATGAGCAATTTTGTCTAAAATGATTTGCAAACAGGTCACTATGTACTACTGATGTTTCCACCTCAAAACACCTGGGGCAACATGCAGAAGATGCAAAACATCCAGAACCACTTGGAATAGCAGATGTCTATTAAGGAATGCAATCAGAAGAAGATTATTAGAAGTCAACTATCAATTTTATCCATACATTCCACAAAATGACCAGGTATTTGACAGGAGAACCATACATACTAATTGGGAAATACTTCAAACCCCTCAGGAATCCATTTCATTCCTTTAGTCTGCAGGAGAAAAGCATTCTAATAAGCACACCACTCCTACAAAAAGGCAAGGGTGCTAATAGTGTACATCTCAACAGGATCCAATCAGTGCAAGGAAATTATACAAACAGGCCCTAAAAGTCAAATGTTAATACAGTTTATAAAATAGGCCATGAACATATGTTAAGGGCATCAAGGCAATGCTGCTGACTCCATTATGCAATCATGCATAACACTCAGATGTGCAGTGTTACCAAATACTATTTTTATGAGACAAAATGAATATATAATTGTATGTACTCTTATCAAATTTTAACTGTCATTAAACAATACCTGATGGCATTATAATACTAAAGATTAAAACAAAAACTTGCCTGACATGCTTTTGCCGTAACATCAGGTGGTGTTTCTGAGGTAAAGGCTGGTCTAAGTGCTGCACCAACCTAAAAGAACATGATTTGGTAAAATGCTAAGAAACAATATTTATTTTATTTATTTAGAATATTTATATGCCGTCCTTTCACAGAGCATCAGAACGGCTTACATAAATAAATAAAAATAATAATATAAAACATGATATTAATAAAATTCCAGATCCACCCTGGAATTCCAGGTCCACCCTGGATCTATCAGAATAACAGTCTCAGGTATTTTTTTAAAAGGTCTAAGTTAAAATGGTTATAAATGTGTATTTTATATGCTCAGGTATGATGCCTTTGAGAGTAAAATGGTTAGATCTACGGACAATGGACAACATACTGGGATAGTCTGCTAATTTGCTCCATGTTTCAAGGCTAGGATGCAGATTTTAGCTGCCATAGACCTTTATAAAATCACTCTGTATGGTGGCTGTCACCATATGGTAAGCAACTGGTGATGCAGCTTTCCATACGGATCAGACAGATTAACTTTTTATTATTAAATGCATAATATGAGAAATTTTATATCACACATTTTATGCTGAAGCATGTAAGACACAAAAATGGAGCATGCATACTTTATTTTCAGGCTGTATATTCCCATATTTATATATAAGTATATTCCTGGTGACAAAAAACAGCCACAAATGTAAAAATTTATTTCCAAAATTAGCAGTTTACAATCAAACTATAAACACAATGAGCCAGTTTGGATGATTTTAAGGGTCAGGAATGAATTTGTATCCTGGCTCCGATCTGCTTAGCCTCTTGTACTCTGCTAAGCTATACAAGAACAAAAGTCTTAATTGTTTCTCCCTCAAGTACCCATAGCTCTGGATTCAGACATTTCTAGCTTGCTGAGCAAAGCAGAAGCAGGTATGCAGTTAGGAGGCAGTATGTTCAGTTGTTCCTATGCACCCACAAACAAGCTGTGGTTTGTTAACCATGGGTTGTTTCACTGTGCAAACTGAGTCAATAACATCTATAATAAATATAAAAATAGAAGGTGGTCAGAATGTAAAAACTATACCTAAAAAGCCATTGCAAGAGTGACCCTTGTTTAAAAATAAAACATTGTCACAAACTCAATTATTATGGCATTTATTTATATCTACTATGTATGTATCGATAATATACTTTCAATATAATATAAATAATATATTGAATAATGAAACCTTTTCTATCTGCTTATCTTTAACTTCATCATTTTCACAATTTTTAATGTAGCCATTACATGGCAGGGGCCCAATATGCATGTTCTGAGAAGTCAGTGTGACTGAATTTCTATGCAGAACTTCTCCTGGGGAAGTATCATCCATTTTGTATATTCAAGCTGCAAGGGAGGGAGGGCTAGCATTGTTTTACATGCAAAGTTGGCTTTGGTAGATTTTTGGGATGGCTATCAAGCCACCCATAACCCATGGCCTGTTTTAAGGCTTGTTAATCATCCCAACAACCCAAACCTGCTGGGTTCACACATTATAGCATGGCCCATGTATTCAAACTGGCAACTTCCAACACAATGAGAACCCCCACAGGGAAATTCAACACTGAAATTCACCTATGGCTTTTCACTGTGTTGGCAACTTGAGGGAATATGGCGATAGGAAAAGAGGAATAGGAAAAGAGCCCCCGCAGCCTTAACAGAGATTGCTTTAGCATATTCCAGTTCCTAGCAATTCAATTTTTGCTGTGATACCTGTGCCTACGCAAAGTGGTGTTTTTTGTTTTGTTTTTTCACACCACCATAACCAGGTACCTTGGTAACATAGGTTATTAAATATTCTTCATGACCTCTCTGTTTTAGGGCAATTCCACCACGCAGTCACAAAGACAATCTTTGGTTTATGATAACTCCAGAATTTATCTTGTCCATTTTTACAAATTATATTCAATCTACAAGTAAAATATTGTCAATGTTTTATTTAATAATAATTATTTTCAAGCTTAGAGCAACAGTAACTTGCAAGAGGTGCTGTGGCACAATTGGGCGGCATACAAATATTTAAATAAATGAATATTAATTTTATTTTATGAGAACCAGTGTGGTGTAGTGGTTAAGAGCATGGGACTGGGACAATCTGGGTTCTAGTCCCCGCTCGGCCATGGAGCCAACTGGGTGACTTTGGGCCAGTCACAGACCCTCAGCCCAACCTACCTCACAGGCTTGTTGTTGTGGGGATAAGATGGAGGAGGAGATGTAAGCTGCCTTGAGCCCTTTGTGGGAAAAAGGCAGGATATAAATTGAAAAATAAATAAATAAATAAAAATTGAGAAGCAAAAAGCTATTTACATTTGCTTGATATTGCTCCAGAATCACATGACCTGGGAATTCTGGCTCTGGTACAGCAGCAAACTTTCGAACAAGAACTAATAAAATCTGAAGGCCTGAAAGACGAAGTTGGTCACTATGATCAGTGGCAGCCATAAATGCCATGCGAATCAAGTCAGCTAAATGCAGTACCAGGAAATCATCTGTGTGATAAAAAGAAAAATAGTTTTGTCAATCCAAACCAGAAGACACATTAATCTTTTCAAGTATGGCCTACTAAAGCATTCATTGCTATTCCTTATCCCCTATTCTTTTACTTTCTTCAAATTATACGTCTTTTAAAAATCAGTATCACTTTAGGCTACATTATCTTGCACCAGGAAAACCCTAATAGCAGCTGCAGATTGTCAACACTTTGCACAGAGCTGAAAAAGCTTTCAATGTATATGCCAGGTTGCAACATCTGGAAAAGCATAATCCCATTTTATTAACTCCTAGTCAAATAGCCATATTTGCAGAAAAACAATATAAATATTTGAGACATGTTAAAGACTAACAAATCTATTCAGGCATGACTGCATCTGGACTACAGTTAATAGCATAAGGTAGTGTTACCTTCAGTTGCTAGATATATATCAAAGTATTTAAAAAGATGTGAAAAATTGAACCAGTGGGTTATTCAGTGCACAAATACAATTCAGTGCACAAATATATTCGAAAGAAACAGAACAGCCATTCACAACAGCAGTGATCAATGCACAATCATTCCAAAATCGCTATGTAGCAGAACAGAAAACCAGATTGTTTTTTTAATGTATCATGCCCCACTGTTCCATTTCTGATCTTCCCTCTATATTCATGTGTGTGTATATATATCTCTACCAAGTTAGAATAACCATTCATGTAGCTGCTAAAGTGGTTTCCAGTCCACACAAATTTATTCTGTAATAAAGCTGCCACATTTAAAGTTCCACAAAGCTCTGCTCTTCAGCAGTATTATTTATGTATGTCACATTGATCAAGATAATAACTTACAGCACACAAAAATCTACAAAAATACAAACTTTCTTAATTAACCTCTGCTACAGTAGTTGTAAAGAGATGTTGTTGAACACTATTAAGCTACTATTTGTCAAAAATGAATTTAGTTGCATTTTGAACTTCATGAAATTTTCATGTCAATGCCTGTATATTACCACATACCACTTGAATCTCTTTGCTTCATTTCCTGTGCAACAGCCATGTCAAAGTGAGCACTGTTTGCACATTCACACTGGCTGATAATTTTACAAACACATTCTGCAGCAAAAACTCTAGTAGACCATCGAGGATGAAGGAAGGGGTGCAATTTTTCATCTTTTTCTAAGGCTAATGAAAATTCATCCTCTTCTTCTTGGGTGGTGTCCACTGAAGCCACTGTTGTGAAGTCTGCATTAAGAGACAAAAAGAGAGGCAAATAAGTTTAACCAATGAATGTGGTGCTGTAGCCTTAACCATCCAAAGACAAAGTGGGGAGGAACTGATAACATTGGAAATACCATGAAGGGAAATGGAGGAAAAAGGGTGGTAGGTTAAAGGCAAGAAGGAGAGATATACAGTACCAAAAACATCAGGGAAGGCTCTCTAGAAAGATAATTTTATAGGTCATATGCCACTGCTGAGAAGGCCTGAACTCTAGCTGCCACCTGCCACACTTCTGATAGTGCAGGGCCTTGCATGATGATCTCAGCAGAGATAGGTATTTCCTCAAGTACCTTGATCCCAAGCTGTGGAGGGCTTCTTCTGCCTTTTCTCCTCTCCCTGGTCTCCCAGCACAGACTTTTGTGAGTCATGCTTTTAACTTATTATTTGTAAAATATGTTAAGGGACAACCTAATAGCAAAGTCAGATAAGTCTTTTCTCTGATGAAAAAATGTGAACTACAAGTTTAGTTTCTAGGGTGAGAAGCTAACTTGCTAAGTTTGTGTTATGAGCACATACCAGCAGAGGCAGCTAGAACATCCTTGCAGAGCTTCAACCAGAAAGAGAGTTTTTCAACGGCCATTGATATAAGCATATGCCTCAGAGTTTCCTTGATATCTTGGCACAGTTTTGTATCCATTTCTTTGTCCAGCAAGCTCATCAATGCTCCTTCAAGGCCTACTTCTCTTATGTTAATATCTGTAGAAAAAAGCATGATTGGAATCTTTTCACACACAAATAACAATAAATTATTGCATTTGAAAATATGCAAAAACAAGTATTTAGTCAAAATTTGAAATAATTTTAAAGAGCCATTGCTCATCTCACCTCTAATATCATTAATCCTCATGGCAGATCTAAATGAACAATCATTTTATTACTTCCATACCCATTTCCCTACAGGATTCCATGTAATAAAGAAGTCCTTGAAAAACAAACATGGCTTTGTGTTGCTTTAAAACATTTTTGAGCCACTGTAATAATTCTATATTAATGTGCTCTGGAGCTCTAGAGCACCATCTGGTTACCTGTAAACCACTTTCTTTCTTTTGGCCATCTAACTCTTAGATTTATAAACTACAGTACTCACAACTACTACCATTATGCAAATTCCAGAAAGTGGCCACATAGGGATTATGCTGATTTCTGTCCATCAATATAGCAGACCACAAATTAGCAGAATTAGTGTGGGAATTATATTCTAAATGTTGTATAAGAGTTCTATACTCCTACAAACTTATGGTACCTCTTCTTTTCCCACATCCAATCTATTTCTTGGTCTATTTCCATAGCATCAGGTATGGGAAAAGATGCTGCTTCAAGTACTCAAAAGGAAAGCATCCCAGGTTACAATCTGAAGTCAGAAATATGCTCCTGCAAAACATTCTTTTTGAGATACTCTTTAAATCAGAATATGACATACCAATGATTAATGTATGTATGTATTTAGGGTTCACAGGAAAAACAGTGATCCTGCAAGAAGTATCCATTTCTGAACTGAAATTCAGACTAGAGGGAAGATTGCTTTCACATGTCAAAAAAATAGTCCTGCATATTCAAGACTAGCATGCAAAGGAAAATATGGGGATTAGTACACCTCTCCCTAGCACACTTACTTTATGAGGAGGAAATTTTTGATGTGTGCTGCCAAACATTCACTTCTAATGTTTGAAGCACTATGTTTCTGTATCTGTTCTATCACAGAGCTGTTTGTCTAGACTAGGCCACACACTTTCCTACATAAAATGTTGAGATATACAAATGACATCTGAGCCAGTCTCCAGAAGTTATAGTGCAAAATGCAAAAGACCTACAGAATTCTCATCGTCAAACTAAAACTTGAATAACAAAACAAAATAAAATGTATTTCTTTAAGAGGGGGAAACATGATTTGTTTTATAAATCAGTAAATCTATGCATTTTGAAAGGCTGTTTTACCTGGAGTAAAGTCTTCTCTGCTGTCTTTAGCCAGAGCCAAAGCATGTTCAGATACTTCAGCTGCCTCTCTCTGCACCAGCTGATGCAAACAAGCTAGTACCGCTCGCCTCAGCAACAGATATGAACTAGAGAGATTCACCTGAAATATAGACAAAGGACAAATGCCAGATTGTACTTTCATGCATGGTTCTGAAGTCTCCATGAAATAACATTTCCAGGACAAAATTAGAATTCAGGCATTAGTGAAGAAAAAGTCAGGAAGATAAATATTTAAAATAAATATTTGAAGTGCAATATTTTACATGAACAAAGAACTCAGAGATTGTTTAAGATGTCAGACAACTTGCACTATTTTGACTGTGTTTGTTGGTGTCAAAAGTTTAATGTGTTAAACTTTATTTTTAGTCTTAAAAGTCTACCTTTTAAATAAGTGAATATTTGATCATCTAATTTGTGAAGTTCCACTTCAAGAAACTCTAGATCTAAGTCTATTTATTTGATTGAAGCCAATTATGTATCAAAATGCCATTCAAAAAGGATTTTCTCCATCTACATTGCATGCATATAATGGATGTGATGGCCCTAAGCATTCTCCACACAGGGTTCCTCAGGGGTCAGTCTTATCACCCATGCAATTTAACATCTACATGAAATTGCTGAGTGGAGTCATCAGGAACTCTGCAGTGCAATGTGATCAGTATGCTTCCTTCTTGCCAGGTGGGGCTGTGGATATGCTACATCAGTGCCTGGCTGTGACAATGACAATGACTGGATGCGGGCCAATAAACTGCCGCTCGGTCGAAACAAGCCTGAGATGTTGTTGGTGGTTGGCTCCTCTGACCAAACAGTGGGTGTCCAACTTTTTCTGGGTGGGGTAGCACTCTTCTTGAAGGAGCAGATTTGTCACTTGGGTGTGTTCCTTGATTCATCCTTGTCACTTGAGGTTCAGTCAACCTCAGTGGCATGGAATGCCTTCTACTAGTTCCAGCCAATGGCCCAGCGATGCCCATATATGGACAGTGATAGCCTAGTTTGGGTAAGCTACACTTTGGTAAATTTTAAATTAGTTTACCTCAAGGTATTCTATGTGGGGCTCAGACATGCAACTTGTGGAAAATGCAGCAGCAAGATTAGTAACTAGGACAGGAAGGTCTGAACATATAGCACCAACTCTGGCCCATTTGCATTCACTGCTTGTACACTTCTGAACCCAATTCAAGGTGCAGGTTTTAACTTCTAACCTTGAAAAGACCTGGAAAAGGGTAACAAATAGAAGGGCCTTCCCATTGGTAGCCCCCCAATTTTAGAATGAACTCCTCACTGAGGCCTGCCTGGTGCCAACATTATCATCTTTTTGGTGTCAAGTTAGTACACTCTATATACCCAGGCATTTCATAGTATACTATGTTATACTATAATATACTCTAGTTCATACTATACTATAGTATACTATATAGTGGGTTTTTTAAAAATTAACTCTAGTTCTATTTATATTGTTTTAGATGTTTAAACTGTTTTTTGTTTTTGCATATTAAACTGTTTTAAATTTGTGTACTGGATTTTTACGTTGTTTTTATTGCATCTATATTTTTATTTTCTTTATTTATTGTATTTTTGAGAAATTGCTGTGAAGTGCCCAGAGTGCTGGGATACTATGCTTGAAAGTACAACAAGGGACAATATATATTCCTGTGGATGGTGAATATAAGGTTCCTAGGATATAATTCAGTATAATTACTGTACTAATTTTTGTGTGAAATTACTTGAAATGCTCTTTGCTAAAGGATATATTATAAAATCCCTACTACAGCAAAAGTCTGCTCCTGTCTTATATTAGTCTCCAAAATGTTGTTTTCAGCACTATTTTAAGAATTTCTTCATCTTAATTTAGAAACTCAAACTAACATAAATAATTTGGTCCATTTAAAATGCAATAATAATATGGATTCATTTTTTCTACTCTTAAGACTACTTCTAGAATGAATCCACAAGAACATTTAATGTGTTGTATCTAAGCCAGCATTTAGTGAAACTACTAATATTCAAGTTTAAATCCAGATCCTCAAAATGGTTAATGGAAGAAATAACTACATGAGCATGGAATTATAGAGATTAAACTGGTTTATCATTTGTTTTCTTTCTTGTACCCACCATGCATTACACATTAAAAACTTGAAAAATGGGGCAGAGCTAGATGCCTGCTGCAAAGAAGCCTTGTTGGGAGGTAATGTACCTCATTTGTCAATGAGATACCATTAGAATGGAAGAGAGACAAAAGGAAGTAAAGTGGACACAAAGAAATTGTGTTAATGGAATCACCGTTAATCAAACGAAGTCTGTGTCTATTATTTTCATATGTTGTTGCATGCACACTAATATAAATCACTGAATGCATACAAAATATGCTCTGTACATCTTTAAGAGACCAAAAAATGAAGCCGCTTGAAATTAAAAATGCAAGTACACAAATGAATACTTTATGCAACAATTACTGAAGCTGATCTCACATACTCTTGAGATTGAGACATGCTGTAAAAATAAAAAAGCCAGATCCAATTGTTTTTCAAGAAAAAACGAGAACACACAAGCTTCACTGCAAAACAAAGTAAAATGCATATTTCTGATCTCTTTCATTCTTCAATATCTCAAATGAACAAAAAGCAAAAATGAACATGGAAAATGCAGGCAATACATACAAATCACATACATCCCTAAAAGGTTGTCTTCTTTTTGCACTTAAAATGTTTTAAGTTGAACTAATGCAAACATAAAATATGCACAACAAAGCCTGAGTGCCAGCTATCAGGTTGTTAAGAAAGAATTTTGTTAGGCAGAAAAAAAATCACTCAACATGCTGAAAGTATTTTGTTTAACATTAATGGTTAAATACAGCAAAAAGGAAAAATAAAAACAAAGCATACTGAAAATTGTTCAAATTTATCAATGCACAGAGACCTACCAACACAGAATTTTCCAACAAGATCTCCTGCACAAAAACAAATGATAATCCAGTCATGACAAAACCCAGGTATCAGAACCCATAGTGATCCTGGGTCCAACAATAATAAATTCAGTGCCACAAAAAGAGCATTTGCTCATTAAAATTTCAGTAATGAATGCTTCAGTTCCTTAATTTTTTTAAAAAAATCAATTGCCTATATTAGTAGATGTTGAAAGGTATTAATAAACCAGTAATGTGAAACTGTATTAGAAACAAATTATATTTTAAACAAAGTAGTTGATTGTATTAAACAAAAAGCAGACCATCATACCTATAAGAAGGTGATAATTCATAAAAACACAGACAGAGAGTCCTGTATAGTAAGGACAGTAGCACATTTTGGATTCTGGCCATAATAATGAGGAATATTGTATTTGTAAAGTCAGATGATACCTCCATAGTATGTGTAGTGTCTTTAACTGTTTGCAACTCAATTATCTACAGCTACAAATAAAGCAGACTGTGAAATCATCACAGAGTCTGATTTTTAAAATGTGCAAGCCAATTCTCCAAAGGATCATTTCAAAATAATTTGCAGAAGAAATTTCTTTCTGCAACAAAGTTATATTTCACAAATTTCTATGGATCAGACATCCAAACTTCATTTCGACATTCAAAATATTTTACAATCACAATGTTTTAGAATGTAGGCAAGACAAAAACAACCACTAACTTTTCAGACTGTTGCCCCATCTTCATACGCACTCAGGCAACACAATTATGAGTCTTACCAGGGGATAATTCACTTGTTTTTATTCCAACATAATATATGCTAACACCAGTCAACAATTCCCTTCTGTAGGTCAATGTTTCCACTAATTAACTGATAGAAACCAGACATCAAAATATCAATAGTGAAACTAGTGAGACAACTAGTCTAATCTCTCCAGATGCTATGCTATGTTGCTGATCTGAAATGCAGTAACTGTTCCCACTCTGCAAAAAAGCAACTTCAAAGGGTAATTCCTACTGCAGAAACTAGTGAAGTATAATTTATCACTAACTTTTTAAATTATAAATTTATATCATCATAACTTTCAGTTTCTCAGGTATTTAAGGAAAAGCTAGAAAATTATTGCCAGTTTCTGCTATTGTAATTAGTCACTATTCCTAACATGTATTTGAACTTTCCATAGCCACAAGCCTCTTGTGTTTCATGGCCTTTTGGCTCTGTTTTCCATTTTTCTTTTTATCCATAGGCACTTTCAAAACTTCTTTTCCCGATCTGCAGTCTCTTTTGCAGGATCAACCTGTCCATGGGTTTTTGTTTTTTTGTTTGGTGGGAGAGGGAAAGCCTGTTATTAATTGGATGTGTAGTGCTGTAAAGAGACTGCCTCTTATTCCATTCTCTTACTTGTCTATGCATGTCTGCGCGGGGGCGGGGGGGGGGGGGAACGAATGTCCTAGCTAGCCAGCCAGCCAAACAAGCCACAGCCAGTTGTCCAACTAAGTTGGCAACAGCCATCTGTGTATGTTTGCCTGCACAATCCCTAGGAAAAAGAAGCTTGCAAGACACCATGCTTCATGGAACTGGACAACAACTGTTTATACATGTTTCTCTCTGTGTTTGTGTGGGGGGGGTATGTGAAGGAGGGAGGAGTTGCCAGGTATGCATGATCACCAGGGGGAAAAGTGACAGTGTATTCTTTTCCCTACTATATGCATGCTCTTCAGAGGCCATGTGATTTGCCTAACTACTGTCATGGCATGCAGGTTTCCATGTTGTCCAAACCCAGTACGCTGTGCAGCAGGGGTGTCTTTCAAAGCACCCCAGAACCAGGTCAATCCATCAAATAGGTAGAGGATGGAGAGGGGGAAGAGCATTGAATTTCCAAATTGTTCTGGAAGGAGAGTAAGCTCATTTTAAACTTTACAGCATGGCAAAGCAGCTTATTTTCTTCTTTCCTTTGCTTGGCTGAAGAAGGGAGTACCCTTATAGCAAAACATCTGACTAAACCACCTTCAGTGATCTCAGAGCAAGTCATCAGGTAGCCAGCCAGCAGTGACTACAGTTGCCCACTGTGTTGTTGCTTGGTTGCCTGGTGAAATAGCTAGCTGGATATATAGGACAGAATCCAACGGTTGTCACTCATGAGCAGCCAGTCCCGATGAGAGCTCCACCAAGTTTCCCCCATTTCAGAAATGAACATTTCCATTCATTTTAGGTCTTTCCCTGGAAGTACTTCCTTTCTGTAAGCAGTGGCACTGTTCGTCTAACAAAAGTAGTGGAGCTGATCATTTGTTCAACATAAGCAGTGGTAGGACCCCGTTTGCAGATCAGCAGCGTTAGATACTGCCTTTACATACATCACTTCATGCTGCTGACAAAGAGGGCTTTAATACTTGAAGGATTATGCTGCAATTAAACTGTCAACCATAGCACTTATTTAAAAAATCACTGAAATTACAGAAAGCTATAGATTTGCCTACTGCAAAATATTTTATTAAATTTGTTTCAGCAGCTTTTCTGCTTTGATTTGTATTAAGAGTTTAAAGTCACCTATTCAACCATTTTGGTTGCAAAATAAAACATAACAGTACTAGATATTCTTACAAATATACATACGAACATACTTACACATAGGCACCTTACAAGGCTAGACAAGTTTACATGACGTGGCGCGAACATATGAAGCTGCTGAAGGCAAGAGATGGCTTGAGCTTGTACAAGGCAATCAGGATTATCTTGCATCACTGCACAGCCCAGGAGACAAGAAGCCCTTAAGGCTGAGACTGTAGTACTGCTGCCTACAAATAGGGCAAAGAGAAGGGGGAGCATTTTTCCCTCTATAATTGTATTTATTAGTCTGATAACATCTAACGTATTCAAAACCGAACTGCAATAAAAAGTTATTTATCAAATTATTTTCACCACTAATGTTCACTAAGGGTCATGCTTTAGCCAGTAATAATAATATGATATTGATGAGGAAACTGACATGACAATTCTTATTATGTGGCAATGCTTCTTATGATTGATGGAAGAGCTCCTGTGTGCATGTTCGCAGTTCAATGGCTGGCAATATACTGTTTTCCCCCCATTGGTCAGAATATACTTCTGCAAGCGTATGTGGGAAGACACAACAGTGTGGATTCAAAGAGAAAAAGGCAGTAAGAAAGATTACTACAGCAAGATAGTCTATCTGTGCAATCAGGGAAAGGGCTGTTTCTATCTTCCTGTCACATAAATTTGCCAACATCTGAAGATTCCCTAGGGATTTGTCTCTCAGAGAACACTGATTGATTTGAAATAGTTAGAAAACAGAAAACACAAGTTATCATATATTTCCATTAAATGAACTTTGAAGGCTACAAACTACAGAAAGGTGATTGTGCAAGACTTTGAGTGAGATTATTCCAAAATATGCGAAAAAAAAGATTTTTAAATAAATTCTTAACAGTATTGTATATGGACTTCACTAACATATCTTCCAACTTTATGATTATTGGTTCAAGTCCATCATGTCCCAAATATATGCATACCTTGCAACTCAGGACCCAAAGTGGCGATTAGTGCATTTAAACAGCGACCAAGGCTTTGGTGGACTTCAGCATATGCGGGAGGCACAGTCAACAACAACATGAGAACAAGAGAGAGGGTAGGTTCCACATGCACGTGATACAGGGGGCCAGCAGAATCAATGATCAGTGACAGAGAATGCAGTGCCCAGGTCTGTAAAATACCAAAAATGTTGTGTTGTGTCACACATACACAGAGATGAACTTAAAATAATAAGCCAGTTGTGATAAAAATAAAATTACTGCATAAAATGAGTACAGTTTAGGAAGATGGTAAGGAATAATATGCCAATAATTCGGATTAAAATGACTGGAAGCCATATGACTTTAAAATGAAAGTTTTGGAGAAACATAACAGTTCCTCCTAGGAGCTGAAGAAGGGAGAAGTCAATAGCTACTGTTTTTGGCAACACACATGAGCAGAGACACACAGGAACATACAGAGTAAAAACTAATCAAATCTTTCTTGCTTCCATCAGTGGCAAGAGCAACTTACCTACCCAGATCAGAAGGGATGGAGGTAGCCCCAAGACAGAGGAAAACTGAGTATTTGGGAATGCACCCAGCTTAGCTCTGTTTCTTTCAGAATGAACACATTTGCCTAAAAGCTGGCAGTATGGTGACATCAAATCCAAGTCAGTTCTCATTTTCCTCATTCTAAGCCCCCAAAATAAACAAACACTGTCCTTCCCTGCTTGGGTTTAAAAATTCCAGCAGAGGTTGTTCTCACTTGGGAAGAGGAGAGAAAGGGGTGCAATAAAGACATGCTGATTGCCTGCAGCTGTAGGTCTTTGAGTGGGCATCTATGCATTCACACATATGAGCTCTGCACCTGTGCATCATGAAATTTCTATAGCTGAGGAATTTTGGCAAGAACCCTTCCCCCACCCATTAACATATCTTACCCTGTGGGTTCCTGCCCATTCCCGCAGTTCCACTGAGACTGCTAATTTGCAGCCTCAGAACTAAGTGGTAATAAATAATAAATAATACAAATAATGATACTGAGGAAAATAGCATTGGAGAAATAGCAATGCAGAAAGGGAATTATCTATACCAATAGTGATGTGGAGGGGTTATCCAAGGAGAAAATGAGCATTGGTAGGATGGCCTCGGCTGAAGCTTTTGCTGTGGCCAATGAGGGCCTGGGTGATGCTGCCATGGCCAAGGTGGATGGCTGACATGACCCACTTGCTTGGTAGAGTTGGTGGCCTGCAGGTCCTTATTCCAGAGTTCAGCCCTTAGGCAATCTGCCATATTGTTCTGGGCCTGTTTTGTGAAAGTCTGGCAGTGTGGATAGGCATCTACCATGTGTTTCTCACCCAAGCAGAAGAAGAAGAGGAAGTGCCCATTTGGTGGGGGGAGAGTTTACTCCCACAGTGGACACACTTTCTAAAGGGTGCCTTTGAGGCCATTACTGTAGACAAGGAAGGTGAAAGCAATCTAAGAGTAGGATTTTGAAAGAGTACTCAAAGTAGGAAAAGAAGTGGAACAAAGGGTGAAAAAGCGATCTGCAGAGAAATTTAGTTGGTATCAGATAGAAAAAGTAAGGAGAAAATGGTAGATAGTAAGAAATGGAGATACTCACGTCTGTAGAAAGAGAAGCACTTCCCAAGCTAGGCATGAAGACAGTCAAAAACTAACTGAAGGAATGAGAGGGATGTATAGGGATGCTCACATGTATAGCAGGAACAGGAAGGGGAGGTGCTCCTGCCCAAACACACACTTAGAACAGACTCAGAGCTCATATGTGTGATGCACAGAGAACAACAAGAAGAACAAAAATGATCAATCCTTTTTTTGTATCCAGTATATATTTTCAAGGTGTTTCACAGTAGGCACCTCAGGTAGAGAACACTGGGAAAAATAGAACGGTCAACATTTGTGCCAAGAAATTCCTAACATGTGTTTCTGCTAACCTTCTCCCACAGAAAGTGAGAAAATATAGAGGAATGACTGTTCTTGATTAGATTCTAACCAACATGGAAGACCTAGTGGCAATTATGGGAACCCTGGGGAAAGCATCTATGTCATACCTGAAGTTATGATTCTAGAGGAAACAAAAGTATAACCAAGCATGTATTTCATTTTTTAGGAATGTGAATGTTAATAAACTCAGAACAATAAGTAAAGTCCCATAGAAAGTGATGCTAATGAGAAAAGGAGTCCAAGATGGGTGGAAATTTTCTAAATGCACAATTACAAATAATTCCAACAAGGACAAAGGATAGCAGATAACAGAAGAAGCACATGTGGCTTCACAAAAAGCTTAGATATGATTTGAAAACGAAAAAGCACATGTGCAGGAAGTAGAAGGAAGGCCTAAAATGTCATGCTTCCTTTAGGGATATGGACACCAGTTGTCCCAGAAGAACAGCAAGGAGATCAATGGAAGCTCCACACAGGCACAAAGCCCACGTGTGTCATGCCTAGAGACCATGAAGAAGATCTCCAAGGGGATCTCCAAGGGGCATGAAAATACACAGTAGACTTTCAAGTGCCATGCTGCATGTTGTAATACAGCACCTTTCTTCAAGATGCACATACTGTTCATGATTAGGCTTTACTTTCACATTCTCAATATAATATAAAGAACAAGAACAGCTCAGGGATTATTTCTAAGTATTTTGCATTCTGCTTTTAATAGCAGGAAACATCCTCATGTCAGTTGTCAGTTTCACCCCAAAACCCAACCAGAGTATAAGAACATCTGATACACACCTGTACTTCAGGAGAAGTATTGTCCTGGGATAAGGTATAAAGTATTCCAACACAAGCATTCAAGTGCTGAGTAGAGCCAATTCCACCTAAATATCTATAGAGAGATCCCAGAGCCAAAGAATGTCCCGTTCTTGATATCACATCTCTAGCAGATTTTAGCCTAAGAATTGTAGGAAAAATATTTTAAATTTGATCAGAATAGTGTTAGTTGCAAAGAAATAATCTATAGGCAACCAAAATTGAAGTCCCGAACTCTTTGGAAGAAGGAAAAGGGGGGTGAAGTGACACTACATTTCTAGAATTGACACTACAATAAGAAATGGCTATAACACACAATAGCTGTCTCCACAGCTATCAGTAACTACAATTCCTGAATTGATTCCATGGCCCTAATGCAGAAAATTGTGCATACTTGATTACATACAGTTTCTACACATGTGGCCACTCAACAGCAATAAACCAAGAACATTCCATTAACTGAACTTAAATTGCTTTGCACTGAAGGGTTGAAATGCAGATGTGCCTAATTGTTCTGGGATTTAGCAAAAACAAAACATTAGATCTTACACACGTTTACAGAATTAAGTTCCACTGTATTCGGAACAGTTGCAGCCACAATCTTTTTCCCAGGAAGAACAGATCAGATTTTTGGACATATTAGACCATTTTTGATATACTCTCACAGGCTGATTGAAATGCTTCCTAATTGTTTTTTTTACTGTGAAAGCAAGGGAAAAATAATTGTTGAAAACAACCCACAGAGCTTCAGTTATTTGGCAGTACAGAAATGTACATTACCTATTTATTGAGAGTTATGCTGAAATGCAAGGAGCATTAACTTGCAAAATTATAAAATATAAGCAGCACTGAAATACACCTATATTTATCAAATTAAAACAGTGAGGTCCAGTTACAATTTTCGAGTAGAAGAAAGAATTTTAATTTTACCTAATTCAAATCCAAGATCCAGAAGCAATCCTTCTGCCAGGTCCATTAAGAACAAATTATACAGTATACCAGATTTATTTATTTATTTATTTATTATTAAAACATTTTTATGCCGCCCCATTCGCCGGAATGTCTGGACAGGATTCCTATACCCATTTAGTACTTAAATGAATGGGAAATACTTCCAAGGAGACAATGAAAGGCAGCATCCAATGGTCTCATTCTACACATTTGACTCTCCTCTTTAACTTTCAGTTGCACAGTTAGTTGCCCATTGTGCAGAACTGGTTGAGTAAACAGCTGCACAATTAACACAATTGTTTCACAAATATGTGCAAGTGGTTGCACAACCAACTGAACAACTGCACTTGTACAAGTCGAATACTTTTTCTTGGGCAAAGTTTAGAAGCTAATTTCAGTACTTCTTTTGTGCTAACATCATGACACACTTGCCCACAGACAGCTAATAAAGATTATAACACTTAAAACATTTGAAAATGGAAAACATAAAATAATATTAATTCTGGAAATAAACCATGTCTAGAAATGCAAGCCAATCTGCATCAGATTTCTATAAACTGCTGCCTTCCAGATGTTTTGAACTTTACCTCCCATCAGTTGCAGCCAGCATGGCTAACAGTCAGGAATCCTGTCAAGTGCAATCTAAAATATCCAGGTTGCCCTCCCCTTCAGTATCAGGTACAGAGGTTATTCAAACAACTGTGAAGCAAAACTTCAAACACATGTTCCTAGAAAATACAGCGCAGTCTTCTAATTTGCCCATTATATTAGAATGTTCTTTAACAACTACTTCTTGTTTCAGAAAGAGACTTGGGATATCAGAGTTCTGCCTGAGTGAGCATGAACTTCCAAAAAAGAAAAAGGTAAATATATGCAATATAATATAATAAAACCATATTAGGAGAAATTACTTACTTGTCAAAGCTAATTTGAGCCAATCCAGCAGTGAAGGTATTGTCAGCAACTACCTGTGCAAGTCTGGCTAGAGATTCTGCAGCAGAGCACCTTAAAAGTGGGTTACTACTTTCCAAGGTACTCATCACTAAGGTCAGGGCACAGGTTCGGATTTCTTCAGAACCTAAATTTCCCTTGCAGCTGGCCAAGTGCTAAAACCAAAATAATAAAAGTAACAATAGCAGTAACAATAAATGATAATGATAATCATGAGATGATGATGTTGGACTACAAATAGCCAACATTCTCTCAGTAACTGAACTGCATGTAGGCACCATACTAATGGAAATCAAGATATTGCTTATATTCTACAAGTTTAACATAAACAATTTCACCATGCTAAACTAGATCCTTATAAGCAATATCATATTATAATCCATCTGTTGTTCTTGAATATCTTATGGCTGGAAGAAAAACTGTATTTTCATCATTATCATCCAGCATGTGAAATGAGAGGGTGGTGGTCCATTTAAGAGCATATTTCTCCCTTCTCCCTTTTGCTTCTCATCTGTCCTTAGCAACTGTGTTTTTGCTAGCATCCATCTAGGCTTTTTATTTCTTGTTGCTACAGGAATTGTCTTTTGGCATTCTTCTCTAACAGTATATCTGGTTTCAGTCTGCAGTTCTGGTTCATAGTCTGTTGAGTAATGCAAATCTGTTCTTACTGTGGGCTTTAAATTCCTCTTACTGAAGTTGTATCTTGGCACTGTATTTGTGATGATTATCTTATTTCAGCTTTACTCTGATTCTTTTATATTAAGAATTGATGGTCACTACTGTAATCTGCTTACAGCCTTGTTCTGGCAGAAAGAATACAGATTCTCCATCTCCTGCTTTCAATTACATAGTCTATTTGGTTTCTGTGTTGGGCATCTGATTATGTCCATATATTTAGTCACCTGACTGGTTGTTTTAAGTATGTATTTGTGATAAATGGATAGTTGGCTTAACAAAAAGTTATTCTCATCCTTTACTTCTGATCCCTAGGCCAAACTGCCCTACATTTTAATCTGCTTTGTTTTCTACTTTTGTGCTCCACTCACCTAGAATTAACATCATTTTGTTTGGGTTTGTTATCAATTCCCCTCTTGCACACCTGCATAAAAGTTTTCAGTTTCTTCCTCTTCAGCATCTATTGTTGGAACATAGACTCAAATGATGGTTATGTTGATAGGTTTTTCACAAATTCTTATTGATGTTATTTGGTAAGATTTTTCATTATAGCCCCTTACTGCCTGTGTGATTAGAGCTATTCCATCTCTTCTGAGTTTTGTCATTTCCAGAGTTAAACACTTGGTGTTTGTCTGATTGAAAATGTCCAGGCTACTTTAACTTGCTCACACCAAGTGGTGCAATGTTCAACCATTCATTTCCTGCTTTATGGTTTCCAGTTTGCCTTGGTTCGTACTTTTCACATTCCATGTTTCAACAAATTGTACGTGTTGTGCAGCACCAGTCTTTCCTTTCACCTCTGTGAATATCAGCCACTAGACTTCCTTTTGGCTTTCATTTAGTTGCATCATCAGCCACAGCGCTATTCATTCTTGTCCTTTGCTCTTCCCCAGAAGCTTACTGAGTGCCTTCCAATCTGGGAGTCTCATCTTCTGGCACAACCACTTGTTTCTTTTTGGATTGCTTCGTCATGGGGTTTTCAAGGTAAGAAGATTTACAAGTGGTTTACCATTGCCTTCTTCTATGCAGTACCAAGCAGATTTAGCTTCAGCATCACTGACACAGTTTCCTCTGCCAGTGTCACCTTCAGCTACCACTGCTGCCCAGCAGTTGCCCTTCAGGAGTTTCTCTACCCTCATCATCATTAGAGATATGGATTTTCTGCTGCTGCTGTGATCATTCCTCCTGAAGAGGATGGATGCATCTTAGTCTGGTGTCTCTGCTTTGACCACACCACCTAAGGTGACCCTCCTAGGACACGAGCCCAGTGGGACACTCTGGCCTCCTGGCAGTATTGCTATCACCTCTATCACACTCTCAAACTCCTCACAACTTTAAGGTGTGCATCTGAGAGAAGATGCTTCCTTTTAGACTTTCTAAATATAGTAAAAAGTGGAGTCCTGCATTGTCCTGGATTCTCTCTGTGTCAATACAACACATTTGTAAGGACAGAAGGGACAGTATCCTTGAAATCACCTTCCCCTCAGTTGGCACACCTTTCCCATACTGCCATTCCATCCACCGCCCATTACTGGATCTAGGATGACACCTCCTCACTAATAGATGGAAAAAACGAAAAAGACAACTTTAGGAAGGAAGAGTAAGCAGCAAAAGCCCATATTTGAAGTCGCATTTAGCTCATTCCTATTGAAACAAATATTTCTTCTTGGTAGCTAGATAAAGAGAATGAAATTCAATGCAAACAAAAATCTGATTACCTTTGCAAAGTGATAGTTCTCAGAGGAAGCCTTAATTTTTCTAAATTCACGGAAAGTACATTACAGAAAAATATCTAAAGGCTGAAGATTAATATTATACCTTTTGGGCCAAAGAACTTTTTTTTTTAAATAAAGGAGCAATTCTTACCTTCAAAACATTAGAAAATGCCGATATAACATTTTGTTGCACTATCTGCTGCCGTGATCCTTTTGTATGTTTTACTGATGTCAATAATTGTTCTAATACTTGCAACCTTCAAGATACAAAAAGGGAAGAGGAAATATCATAAAAGCCATTCTCTCTTAAAATCCATTAAGGTCATAAGAGATCAGTCTGATGACCAGGAAACTGCTTTTGATGTGGTGTATACCCTAGCAGACCGTACTCCTTTAAAATATTTGCCTATGCATCTTTGCCTATGCAGGGAAAAAAGACTGTTTCAAGTTTTGTGGGAAACTCAGTTTTCCAAGAGAGGAGAGGGAAAGCACCATCAATTCTATGGTATCAACTAAGATGGGAAGACCAGTTGAGAAGCTTCAGGTGTTCTCAATTATTGGCTCATAAGCAGGAAGAACCACCCTAAAGGATGAGAGAGCTCCTTCTGGTTTAGAAGAGAGGAGAGATATTCAGTCTGGAATCAACCTCATTTCTTTAAGCCACATTTTACTAAAAGTCAATATCCTAACTTATGTCTATGGGTATTGATTTCTTTAATAGTCATCTTTTGTATGACAAAGCCAGCCTGGCTAGGTATCTTTAGCATAATACAAGATTTAGTTAAATAGCCTTTTCTCTGATATGCTTGGAAAGAGAGGTGCAGGGGAAAGACCAGCATACGACAGTACTGGAAACATAAGCTGACCTTGATGGACTCATGAATCTAATCCAGCTGAGATCTTCTTACCTTCAAGAATTTCTGGCCTGAAGGAACTAGAAAGGGCAAAAAGCTATCTTAGAGGTAGGAGTTCCTATTCCTAATCTTATTTGTGCTGCCTATGGGTAAAAACTAATGGCCTTATCTTCCCATTTCTAATTTGGAAGGAACTGTAATACCTCTCAGAGACTATAACAGTTACAAATGCAAATAAACGGAAACATGTACAATAGCTTTAAATTTTTGTATTTGTCTTTTTTGAGCAAAGGATGGAAAAGTACATCTCTGTAATAATACTTTATGCAGTTCAATCTTTCCTATACATCATGCACTGATAGACATAAGCGTTCCTTACATATACAATTATTGCCATTTAACAAAAAAACCATGGTTATCTGAAAAAAGAACAATTATAATGCACACAGAGTACCATCTAAATGGGTAAATAAACTTCCTGCAGCATTCTTGACCATTTCATATTCTAATTAACCCAAAGTCGTTAATGCATTTTAGCTCATGTGCCAGAAGTCTGATAGAGAATATTCAGATAAAATTCTTATTTGTGGGAGTTAATTTAACGAACTTGAAGCAATAAGTTTATTTGCTATCTTTTTACCTTTGAGGCTCTGTGACATGGGAAAATATTACTCCGAAGAGGCGAGTGGCTGCATTGATAATGGATAGCATTGGAGGTAAGGGTTTAGGCACTGAATCACCTTCTCCAGCTTTCTCATAAACTGAATGTGGATCATACTCCAGGCTTCCACCAGCTATACTGTTAACTAAGAGCAGCTGCAATGATAAGAGAATTGCAACTGTTATCATATAACACAAGCCATTCTCCTCTTAACATATAAGTATCTGCTAAATTATATGTAAATACCTGCTCTTCAATAAATCTGTGCTCTGTCTCCTGTAGTAGGGGGCCAAGTAAGGCAAGATCACTCTGGTGACAGAGAGGTGGAAGGTAGGCAGCAGAGGCTACCACCTGGTTATCAGGTTGAGTCAAATCAAGCACTAGTTCTTTGAGAACAGCGGAGAAGCTTCCTGAAAATATGAAGGCAAGAGAAAATACTTTCATACATAGCTAGTATATAAACAGATGAATTACTTGCAAGGTGAGAAACTATTTCTGGGATTTCTGATAAATGTGATTACTGGAGATTCATAAAGCTAAAATACTGAAACAAATGAGGAACGCAGAACATCATATTCAAAAAATCCTCATATTGAAGCTGAATAACAAAAATGATTAACAATTTTAAAAGGCCCACAATTTAGAATAGCAGAGATGATGGTTAAGATACAGCATAGGCACAAGAATCAATATAACCTCTCACCTCCAAAAATGGTGTACTACCAATATCTCAAGCTAATAAAGAAAACAGGAAATTGAACTTCATCAAAATTAGTAAACTGTAAGGGTACTTTCTTTGCTCTTTTTTTACTACTTAGGTATAGTATGGATTTAGCCACATTAAACACAAAATTAGCTATCTGAAAAATGCCTATGCTTCCTTTATTTCATGCTTCCCAAAAAGTTTGAACAGTGATATGGAATATCTGTTTGAGAGATTATTTGTCAAATTTATCTTCTGCAGAAAATTGAGGCAGAAAGGTGAAGGGTGATCTAAAGGAATGTGAGAAAATCCATGGCATAACTTGCCTTCTGCTGGTCAGAATAAGCTTGTTAGCCGGTCTGGAATGACGTTAGACAACTAACAGATAGGCATGTTCTCACAGGAACACTTTCTGTATGATATATTGCAGTTTAGAGTAATGTAAGCCCCAAAGGGTAAATTTAGGAGTGAATTTAAAACATTTTATAATGAGCAGTGATTGTAATTTTGCCTATATTTTCTTGCTGGATTCAAATTAAAATAGGAAGGCTAATTTTATATTCCTAAAAGGCAGGGAGGAACATTATTATGCCATGACACAAACATGAAAATGCAATATTTTGGTTTGTCATTCAAGACATTTGTATGCCACATTAGCACAATGCCCTTATCACAGGTATTTACATGTAGCTGCATTAAATCCTAGAATCAGGCCATAAACTAGCTATGCAGGAGAGAAAGGCTTTTATTCAAGCCTCTAAGCTGGAATGAAATCTGTCACCCACGTTATTAATAACAGAACTGCTCAGTGTTGTTTAAATATTTATGCTGCAGTTTAAACACTCTGGGAAATCAGGTATCATGCAGTTTGCTGTGGCTGCTTCTTCATCTGTACCCCCCACCCCACCCATCCCTGCTAGCACCAGTGCCAGTGCCACTGCCATCACAGTCAAAGCCACAGCCAAAATCTCAGCAGAATCGGGTTCTTGGCAACCCTCTAAACAGCTGTTCGGCAGGCTGTCAGGAGTATGATTCTGCTTGATAACCAGTTCTGTGTTCTTTGCACATTGCACCTCCAAGCAGAACCTGTTTCAGCAGAGAAACAAGGTGCATGAGAATAGCTCCTTTCACACACAGTTTCTCTGCGAAATGGGGATCCTGACAGCCTGCCAAACAGCAGCGAATCCCAGAAGCACAGCAGCAACTTCTATCAGTGGTGGGAATGGCACTGGTCCTCACGGAATTCTAGGTTGAACCAATGTAGCCTCCCAGTTGCAGAAGTTGCCCACTCCTACACTAAACCATGACAAAGGAAGATGAACTACAGTTTGGTATAATTTATAAGTGACACCCACTTATGGCAAACCTCCTGCACTCAGAGACTGCACTCACAGACAAGGGTGCAAAGTACATCAGAAATGAAAACAGATGAGCAGCTCTAAAACTGTAGCTCATTTGTATATTTAGATCAAACTGTAATTCTACTTCTGAACTACAATTAGTGCAAACCATGGTTCGTGGTTAAGCCACAAAAGCAGTCTCTTCCTTCACTTGGTACTCTGCCTTTATGAGGCTTATGCACAGCAACCTTGTTAAACCATTCTATAAAGGATTCACCTGAGCCTCTGTTCTATTTAGGAACAGTGCTCTCAAATAATTACTGTAGCTTGAAACATATGCCATGTTTTTGGCAGGTTTGCCAAAACTCATAATAATTTTTATTAAAATAAGACCTTTTGTCAATAAGGTTTTGTCAATAAAACCAAAAGGGCACCTGGGGGTGTATCAGGGAGGTACTGCTTGAAGAAATACATACCTTCATAGGTCTTGGGAGGCAACAAAGTAAGCAATTCATAAAGTCTTTTCCTGTATGTCACCGATGCCGATTTTAAAGGGTTGCCATAGGTTTTATTTAGTGAAGGAAGCCTTTAAAACATGAAAGCACATATCTTAGATTAGAAGAAATATATCCAATTTCAGCTACTGGTTTGGCTTCTACCTTATCTGAATTTCACTATTTGAAAAGTGTAAAAAATTAAGGTAGTAGTTATATTTATTCTTAACACATCACTTCCTCTAATATTTAGGTAGTTAATGGGGCCCAAAATGGAACCAAAAAGGGATTGCTAAGAAAAAAAGAAGAAAGGACTTAAGCAGTCCATCCTGGAGGAAGCCATAGCAAGAAAGCAGCAACTCTGACTAGGAGTACTCTTGCCAGTACATTGCAGTTTCATTGCAGTTTGTTCACTGTGTTCTTAAGTTCCATACAATAGAGGAGGAATTTTAAAAAAACAGACACAGGTATTTCCTCCTTAAAAAGGAGGAAAAGAAGTAAAAAAATCTCTACTCTGGAAGCCATTTCAAAAATGCATGTGCAATCAAGTCATCAAGATGGTTAACTATAATTGTTTGCTGTATGAATAACTGCTTTATGAATTTCCAGGCAATATCTTTTTGTCTATACATAAAACATCAACCTGGATTTCCAGTTACTGCAGCTTTAATATGACTCCACAAAAACAACTATACTTTAAAGGTTGGCTTACATTTGTAGAAGAAACCAGAAAAATATTCAGTGTTTTATTTTTACTATGAAATCACAACTCCAAATTAATTTTTTGTTAAAACGTTAGAAATAACAGAGTACTACTTAACAGATTCAGCATACCAGATACTGTTTGCAGTACTTACTGTGTCAGTAAATCCACAGCACATGGGAGGGGAGGAAGCAATCTTTGAATGACTTCATCTGTAAGGAGCCCACCACAATTGAGAATAAAGCTTTTTATAGCTAGAAATAAAATAAATTGATTATAACAATTTTAAAAACAATTATAGACAAAGTACAATTGAATTGTTATCAAAACAGTATCTTAAAACACTTGTACCACATGCAGACAGATGATTAATGAGAGAGGACTATTTTACTGAATAAATAGATTCTATTTTATTACAGAATTCCTATTATTTTCATTGAATGTTAGGAACAGCTTTTTATGTCACAGTTATGGGTAAAGAAGGAAGACAGCAATTCCCATCAGAAATGCCAGAGTATTACAGAAAGTCTTCACCGCTACTATTTCACTGCAACCTTATTAGAAAGGATCCAGTGGTATTCAGGTACTACTGCTATTTATGTTGCACAACTGGAAACCGCAACATCAATAGTGCTACTTTCTCAAATACTCAATACTATTAAGCAGACATGGCACCGGATCAAGGAAAAGACATGACACGGCAAGCAACTGCAAGCCACTAGTCAAACTTGGTAGTCATGTTCTGTTATATGTACTTGGACATCTTCCCATAGGATGGTTTTTTCTTCCCCAACAAATCATCCTTACAGTCTGTGGTTTGTTTTAGGGATTGATGAATCCATCTGAATCCTGGTGATTGATCTACTGTGGACTGAAGGAGGCCGTTAGCAAACAGCACCCCTTTGTCACTCTGGCTGAGCTTCCCTGGACACCACCAGGGAAGAACCTTTACAGGGTTGCTCTCCTCAGCTCTGCTCCTGACCGCTTTTGAGAATTCCACAGCCTTTCTTCCTATTTTCCCCCCAGCTATCACTTTACCTCATCTTTGATATGACAACCCCTCCAAAGTGACAAGGTAAAATAGTATGGCATTCTCACTGGTTCACCACCATTTTAATAACACAATAATGTGTTTCCTTTCAAAGTGTAAAAAGGGAGAGAGTAAGAAATAGCCATCATAAATTCTGCCTACCACAGAGAGCACCTGCACGGCTTTCCAATGTCACTTGCCATGTAAACGAATCACCCCGGCTCTTCTCCGTTTCTAAGTCTTTAGAAGACATTGGGAAAGCGCATTTCCACAGTAACAACATTCTTGGAAGATGGTGCTGGACAACAGCAGGGCCTATTATTTTAAAGATTGAAAGCATTCTCACATGAATACTATAAACTACAACATTTTAAAAGCATATATCAGCTGCCCATGATCACTGCCCAAAGGACTGCAACTCAGACTTCCTCATGTGCGCAAAGAGCTCTCTGCTGATGATCAAGCAGCCTGATCGTGTATGCTGTGCATAGATCCAAAGAGACCTAGAATTCAGCTTAACTCATTCCTTTTTCAAGTTCCAGAAGGTAAATTCCAAATGGCACTATGTTTCTGGGTTTGTTTTGAACTTGTAAAGATGTAAGGACAGATTTAAAGTTATCTGGGAATATAATAGATGAATCTTTCTAAAACAGTCTGGAGGAATACCTCCCAACTTCTTTATGGTTCTGTTGCCCTTTCTATATTAAGCAGGAAAGCTATCATACCACTAAAATAATTTAACTATCATACCACTAAAAGGACAGAGTATTTAGGGCAGTATCCAGTCCTGCTGCTGCACTAGCGCTGAGTATGTTGTGCTGGCAGGACCTAGTTTAGGATCAAGGCAATGTTGACTTCATATGACACCGCATCCCTTTGCAAGAAACCAGCCAGGAAGCAATATGTGTGCCTTGTGACCACTAGCACTCATTAGTGAAACCCTGAAAATGAGCTCAAATATTTGTTCCTGGAATGGTACAGATCAGCAAATATCCCTTCTGCCATTTTCTGCTGACCTGTTGCGTTCTGGGAAAGAGCATTTTGGCTCATTTCTGGATTTCTATCACACTGACGGTGCATTCCTGCTGGTGCACAAGCAGTACTGAATGCTGCCTCATATGTGCTATTTCTTACTTAAAAATAAAAACAAAAACAGGATAGTCAAAAAACTTACCCAATGTCATCAGGGCAGCTATAAGCAGCCACCCAGATTGCATCCTTTGTACTGAGATACGACTAGTCTGAGAAGCAGAACGCAATAAATCCTCAGCTATCATCATGATAACCTATGGTAAAGAAAAGGCCGTAACTGTTTAATAAAATAAAATACAAATGTTGTTCAAAAAAAAAAAGGCACACATATTGCTTCTATATACATAAGAGCACAAATTCAGTTTTCTCATTTATCCACATGATCCCATAAAGGCAGGGAATAAAGGAGTCTCTGAATTCTTTAGGTAAAATTTTAGAGCATCCACTTTGTTTTTCTGCTTTAGCAAGGAAGTCTTCTGGGACCTCAAATATGATCAAATGCACTATTAAAGACTTATAAGCCAGATTCCACATCCTCAAATGCTATGAACTGGCCTCCTGCAGTTAGCTGGCAGTTATATTTTCTGATTGCTTCTGGCTGATCATTCCTTCATTATCTTTTATTGTATTTTTTGTAATAGTGATTATTTTAGTTTGTTCGTGGTCTTACCTTGTAATCTACCTATTGAACTTCAGTTCATTTCCTTTAAAAGACTGTTGTATGTATACATTAATAAATTACAAATTAATAGCCCAGAATGGATGATTGATGAAAACCAATAGCTAAGAGATAACTTGAGAATTCTTTTTTGAGTAAGATATCCAGTCAGGATGAGCGGCAATGAAGGTGCATTAAGGGGCAGAGAAAAAGTTTTAATAACAAGAAGTTTTCTTTAGTGACTGTTGTACCTCTACAACTGAAGCAAATTCTTAAACACAAACAACCAATTTTCTTTGGGAAATCTTGAATTAAAAGATCTATCAACTGATTTGAATACCTATTATTCCTATTGATTTGGCCTCTCAGCTCACCCCTGTAGCAAGCAGTGGACTAGTAATCATATCCTATATCTGTCAGAGTTCAGTTCTAAAATATGAGATTGAGAAGCAGATGACAGCTAAGAAAGGTAGCAGACATGCAAGTTATTCAGTGAACAATGAAAAACAGTACTATAAAAAGTTTTCTGGCCTGAAGGGTCTCTGTCACTGTCGCAGAGAGCCAGTAGAATTGTGAATAAACTTCTAATTAGCCATTTTAGAAGAAATCTGTTCCTTGGCAAAGCTAAATGGGTTTCACTTCCATTGTCCAGGAACACAGACACAGATTTTTCTCTACCAGTGACAAAGCTGTGATGTCTGTGGGAAAGTGTTAAACTATGGTAATCTGCCAACTTAAGCTCAGAACAAACCAGGATAAGGTTATGGAAGCTTAAGCTTTTATCTTTGAAAATAATCAAACCAGCTCCTAAAGACACAGAGACAATGAATTCTTAAAGGTTCACAAAAGTTCTTGAGAAAAAGATTTCCCCAAAACTCTCAATTTAGTAGCCACTATTACAAAAATGATTTCTTTACCTTTATGCTTACCTGAAAAAACATATTTTCATTCTTGCGCTAACTTTTTTAATAATTAAGATTGTACCCTTTCTTAGCTGGATGCTCAGTGGCAGATTCCACTGATAGCTGGCAAAAATGAAGGTGCTCATTTGGGGGAAAATCCCCTAGATTAAATAAATCAAACCAAAGGCTGGAAAGGCAAGATCTTGCCTAATAACCATCTAGGCCACATGTGTAAGGTCAGATCTAGCAATATCAGTCTAATTAAAACTGCAAATATACAGTAGCAGTAGAATAGGCAAATGCTAATGTAATTATGAACAGTATTTCCATGCATAATGTAATCACTGGACCAGGTATAAAATCTTTGCAATGTTAGATGTGATACCATTCAGTCCTTTTTACACTTTTCTTAAAATGGGATAAAACCAACATGTTCTAAGCTCTCAGTGTGACCTTTTGATTTACCATTCGATTTCATTTGTGGTTGATGGAACAGTAATATACTGGTGTACTGGTAATATACTGAAGTCGCCTTTGCCTCCTGCCTGCCCCACAGTGGGCACAAGCCCACTTCTCCCAAATCCTGTGAACAGGTAACAGCATTGCCTCGATTTTGCTAAATTTTGCCCAGATTCATCTGAGCCTGCTCACTTAGGTTCTTGTCTTGCCACGGGCAAAGATTTGCTACAACCATTTTTATGGACATATTTTTTCCTTTACTCAATAGGACTTGGGAGTTTCAACCTGTCCCAAACTTCCGTTTAAGGGACAGATTACTCAAACCCAAGGAATGATGTTATAACTCTTTCCTAGCTTCAGGAGGACTTTCATCCACAAGGTATAGCTTCCTACTCTGTACCCCTTCTGTGCATGTGTGTATACAGATCTGGCGTGATTTTGATTAATATTGGGTTGGAACTCCAGGAACATGGCTCACCCTTCCCTAGACCTCTACTGAGAAAAGCTGTAGATGAACTTCCAGCTGTGCTTGTTCCTTTTATCTCACTTTGATCAAGCTATGTCCCTTAAAAAAGGTTGACATGACAAACAACAAAATATATGCTTTTTACTCCTCTGCAAAAGCAAAACAGTCTGGAGAGTTCATAAAGTAGTGAAAAAGAGGGACTGAGCGAAAGAGAGTGAGTTTTTGCACTAGGTTATCCAATTCCACCATTCCCTGGAGTAAATAAATATACTAAAATGCATTATGCTCAGTGATAAAGTATCAGCACTTGTGTTTCACAGGGAACAAGAACCGATTTGCTGAACTGGATCACCTAGCCATTTAAAATATTATATTGATAAGTGGAAAATGCAATTGTGATATTGCAATGAATGCTTCAGACGTAATGATAACAATTACCTTCCCTTTGCTGTGTGGAATTCCTAGAGGACATTGTCTGACAGCTCCCAACAAAGCAGCAATTGCAAAGCTATAGCCAGTCACTGCTTCAGGGGAGGATTTCAGTGCTGTGAGTCGTTCAATACAGCGATCCAGAAGTGGAGAGAGAAAGCAGGGCAATGCTACAGCAATGCAACGTAAACACCATGCAGTTGCTAGTTGAACTGAAATGCTGGGGTGTAGGATAATGGAGATCACTGCTTCAAGAACCCCTGGAAAATAAAAAAATATATTACAGCAAATTTTGAGGATAATTACTGCGATCCATCTGACTGACATCTGAGCATACTGAGAAATATGAACATGAAGCAACACTAAAACAAATATTTTGTGTCATACATATTATGACCAAAGAACCTTAATTATTTCCCAGGTTAATATCCCTCTTTGGGTTCAAAATCCTGAAATATTTTTATTCTTCTCCTTATATCTACTGCAATATTCACCTTCAGCATAGATCTTCAGGTTCTGCCATATTGGGGTATCTATCAGTCCCATCCTCTAGGAATATCTTTTCTGTAAGATGTGTGGCCCAATTCTAACCACAATTAATTGGAAACAAGTCCCACTATTTTCAAATGGCACTTATCCCCAAGTTTGTGGCCTTAATGGCGATTGTAGAATAAGGTCAAGCCAGAGTTCCCACTAGAAGCAAAAATGACAAAACTAAGACTGTCATACTTTGGGCACATCATGAGAAGGTTCAGCCTCCTGAAGAAGACAATCATGCTGGGGAAACTTGAAGGCAGACGAAGAAAAGGAGGACAAATATGAGATGGGCTGGCTCCATAAATGAAGGCACAGCCTTGAATTTACAAGATCTAAGCAAGGCTGTCATGTATGGGACATTTTGGAGGGCTTTTGTTCATAGGCTTGCCATAAATCAGAGATGACTTGATGGCACATAACAAGAACAAAACTGAGCCAAAATAATAAATAGCTCTAACAAAGAGTATGGACCTCAAAATGGACCTCAAAATGGTGAAATGCCATTTTCCCTATTCAACACAACTATGCTACAGTGCTCTGAATCTGAACCCAATAGCCTCCACTGGGCTCATATGAACACTTAAAAAGGAAAAAGTAAGTTTTCTGTATTAGTTCTTGGAATAATTCTTCAGCATACTGGATTGGGATGAAGTACCCATCAACATATTTATTTGAATGTTAATATTACCAGTCCAAAGGCTCAAGAACACAAATACACATTCACAGAATCACAGAGACCAATTACCTATACTAGGATCTTGTAACACTGGTGCAGCAGTAGTGCCTAAGCCATGTATGAGGTTTCCAAGCTCTTCTAATGTACATATAAGCATATTCTGGCTTGCAATGGCATCTGTTGTACCAAGACGTGTTTCCACATTACCATCACTCATGGCAGCATCTAACAATAGAACAAAAATTGTCTCCTTAAATTGAAGAAAGTATTAAAAGCTGGGGAAGGGGGGATGACTGGCAGGTACTACCTAAAATGCAGTTTTTTTGTTAAAACAAGGCTCCATAAAAACAAAGCCAGTTCTGAAAGTGACACTTAAGTAACTAAAAATCAAATAATAAACAACTTTGTAAATATCATTTGCTTATGTGCTATGACCATTAATGGCTTTTGAGTATTTACCCCATCCCTAGATTGGAAGTAACATATGGCCAAGTCAACATTTTCTGGTTTGTCCAAGCATGGTACTGCTTCCTGTTCTCTCTTGCACAATTCATTTATCAAGATACTAAACACTTTGCTTTAAAAATTGTAGCTGTTCTGAATCATGTTCAAAACTTATTTACTGCTCTAGACAAGTAAAATACATTGTGATATTCAACATTTGAAGTTTTAAATAAAGGACACTGTTCTGCAGAAGCTATGCTGCAGAAGTCAACATAGAACCATCCTGGTAAGACCAGATAGCATTCGCTTATCCATGGTTTCAACAGGCAGCTTTCAGTAAGCTTGTTTGACCACCTTACAGTGTCTGGATAGCCTAAAGCAGCTAGATCAAGGAGCAAAAAATAAAAAGCTATGGGAAAGTTCATAAACAATGAGTATGGTGCACATTTGTGTGTGCATCAGTAAAACATCCTTAACTATCATCAGTCAGTGGTGTATCACAGGCAGTTTTGGCTGCCACTATTTGTATTCAGTTACTAGACATAATCTCCATAGATTTATCTAGCTCTATATCATGAAGAAAAATTAAGGAACAATTTAAAATGCTAGTTATTTGAAGAATTACTTTGAAACAAAGAATTCCAAAGGCCAATGTGATTTTTTTGAAAAGGTATGACATCGAGGTTAAAAACATTGCTTCAGCTCCTTCATGAGTAGATTAGGAAATGACATAAAGTACTAGTGAAAAGGAAGGGGGAGGAAGGGATAACAAATAATCTTGTTAGTCCCATACCCACAACTTTCTTCAGCTTCCAGATGGCTTGACAAATCTCCTTGGCAGTTGCAATTTGAGCTTTTTCCCCAAGAAGGCCTCCTACTGTAGCTCGGAGAATAAATGCAATACAACGGCGGCAGCAAAGAGCGTCCATCTGAGTCTGAATAGCTTTAGGGTGAGACTGAGACACCAGCTCTAGAACGTGGGAAAGCAAGGCAGAGAAATTTCTTTCAAGCCACTGTCCTCCTAGAATGGTGATAAATGCCACATATGCCTGAAAAAGATTTTATTAAGAATTTTTATATCATCATCATCTCGAAGATACTATGCATTTTTAAAATTATAAAGACGTATAATTTTTATAAGTCTTCAGTATCTTCAGTATCATAATGCAGGCAGACACTACTTAAGGGATTTCAAAAGTACAAAACCAATGTTGTAAACATCTCTTTAAATGCTAACATGTTTACAGCTTCATAATTTGAAGTGAGGTAAAAACATTTTGGCTTTTAGTAATTTAAATAATGTCCTTCATTAGTCCAATTTAAATGTTATGCTGAAAAATAGCTTCACTTTCCATTAAAACAGTAATGCCCACCCAGCCTGGATTAATAATAAATTCATTTTGTATCTTTTTCTGCTTTATTTCATTGTGGAACCCGAAAAATAGCCATTACTTGTTATATAAATGTTAAATTTAGCATAACTGAACAAGAGCTCCCAACTGTTTACTGTTCTGTACATATACTGCATTTAATCTGTGAATGAAATTTAAGAAATATTAGGTTACAACAATCTACAAGCATGGGCTGAGTTAGGAAATGTTTGCAAGAACTGGAATATTTCTCCAGATTACAAATATTAATGGTTTTGCTACTATAGGAATCTCACAAAAAAGGCAGATTACAGAGCTGCTTTATACGCCTACTCTACAAGTTATTTATGTTGCCACATATAAACCCTTACACAATTACTAACAAATAGTTTCACTTGACAAATATTGCATGCACAGAGAGAAGCAGTCACAGTGGAAAGTGAACATACCAAGCTCTCCTCCTGTTATTAAGGAAAAAAATTGTTGGCCACGTCTCATTCTACCAAAAAATAAAATTGAAACTAATTTTGCCCTTTTTTTATTCAAAACTCAGAAGAAAGAGATACCCTTAAACATAATGTATTATGTCTCACTGTTCATGAAAAGCAAATTATTCCAATAGCACTTTCTTCCAGGAAAGTATAATATAAACAAACATAAAACAGGAAAGTTATTAATCCATCTGACAAGGGAGAAGCATGGTCTGAAGATTTTTTTCCAGTTTTGTTGAACACATTTTCTGTTGAAAACAGTAGCATCTTTCTTCCACATTCAGACATGAACATGCACAACTAGTTTTCATCTGAGGGTTAGCAACAGAAGCTCTAAAGAATTTTCCTCATTAGTCTGCTATAACTTCTGGACCAGCATGTGTGATCTCATTTATACAGTTCCATTTAACACCCATAAGGAGCAAATTCTTGCTCTTTTTTAGCTGAGATGTGCAGCAGGATGACCTGGTTAAGGTGACACCATGAACTGGGGTCTTAATAGTTCAGCACAACTTTCTAAAGTGTTGTTTTTAGCAGAAAGATGGGGATGGGACCATGGCAAGACCATTTGGGTTTTGCTTCAGGCAGAAAAATATCTTGCCCTGGCACTTTTTTTTAAGGATAAACAATCAGCAGGTGGCAAAGTTCCCTACCCCACAGAGTTCTGGACTTGTCTCTATGTCCCAAAGGCAAAGTCATCAGTTTACAAATGATGAACTTTACAAAGTTCTGCTGGCACAGTAACAGAACAGGCTCAGATACTATCTTGCTAAACATGGAATTGCTCTGGCTTATTTCTCTCTCTAACAATATACAACTTCAGTGACTTTCTAAACAGTTATACAACTGTTATACAACTGGCCATGAGAGTCATTCAAAAGAAAAATGTAAAAGTTTTGCCTTGGGCCTAACAAGCGCTTTTATATTCATGCTTAATAAAGTAGAAAGTTCTTTCTACATCAGCAAAGAGCAATTAGAGAATGACCTCAAATACTGTGTCCAGTTCTAGATACCACAAGATTTTAAGAAAGATTTGGATAAACTGGAATGAGTTCAGAGAAGGACAGCACAGATGACTAGGAGACTAGAAACTAAGTGCAATGAAGAAAGATTGAAAGATCTGAGTATGTTTAGTTTTGAAAAGAGAAAACTGGGCAGTGGGGGGAATATGATAGCACCTTTCAAATATCTAAAAGAGGTGACACACAGAAGAGCACTGCAGCCTATATTTTCTGTCATCCCAGACTGTAGGGCGCAGGTTACAGGAAAGCAGATTTCAGCTGAAAATCAGGAAAAATGTCTTAATGCTCAGAGCACTCAAACAAGGGAAACTAATGGTGGGCTCTCCATTGCTGAAGGTATTCAAATAGAAACTAGCCACCCATCTGTTAGGGATACTTTAAAGTGTATTCCTTCACTGAACAGGAGATAAGACTTGAGACCCTAAATGGCCCCTTCTAACTCTCTAATTCTACGATTACATGCTCTGCAAGAGACCAACTTAACTTGGTCTATTTTTGTGGCACTGAGAAGCACACAGCATTTTAAACTGAGCAATAACAGAACAGTTTTGTTTTCATTTTTAACATACTGAACTTCAACTTTTAAAATGAAATTGCAAAAGAAACCATATGTTGTTTGTAATTTTCTATCATAGTACAAACATTAGTAAAGAGCAGTTTCTACACTAGAAGCTACCACATCCAAGTAAATGCTGGGAAGTATTAAAAACAAGGAATCCGTTTACTGAAAAATGCTTTTGCCTCTGCTTCAGAATTGTACAATTTATTAAGTAATCCAACATATGATACTAATAGCCACTGCAATATAATAAATACTTCATATTAAAAAGGAAAAAAAAAGCATAGAGCAGTAAAGAAGTTTTTTTGTTCTGTAATATAAGCCAAACCTGAGTAACTCCAACTCTAACATCCCTGTTGACTGAACTCGTCCCTTTCAGGATATCTCCACTGGTTCGTAGAAATCCAGAGCTCCCACGAAGAAAACCTGTCCCCAGCAGTTCCAAAGCTTCCTCAAAGGAGGTTTTGCGAACATTTTGTCTAGCAGATGCTTTTTCATTGGAGAGAAAAATATTTTCATATTACATATACACAACACCACTTACAATCCCAGTACTATTCATATATTCATTTCATTACCTAACACTTTATCAGAATACAAGATCTGAGACCTACATAGCCCCATCCTATGTGTATTTCCTGGAAATATATTCAAGTTCACAGGACCTAGTCTCAGTAAGTGTGCACAAAACTATAAACTTAGACATCTTAAATGAATACAACTGAATCTGTTGGTCTGCAATCTACATTATATTTATGCAATGCAAATTAAGTTTATGGGCTCCTTCACTGGAAACAGTGGCTCCAGGCAATAATTGCCCAAGTGCTTACATACTGCCAAACAAGGGCTTTGGCAGGAG
Organism: Varanus komodoensis; assembly: GCF_004798865.1. NCBI lineage: Eukaryota > Metazoa > Chordata > Lepidosauria > Squamata > Varanidae > Varanus > Varanus komodoensis. The sequence goes on from NW_025335761.1 coordinate 29,805,457, forward strand.
GATACTATAGATATAAAACTAACATTAAAGATAAAAATAGACTAGCTTTATGACAATATTGAAAGAACACTCCTAGTACATGGACTTACAAAAAGGTTTGGTTTCCTGAAAGAAGAAGTTAATTGTAATTTAGCACCATCTATAAATAGCATAATTCCTGATTTAGGCCAATTACAATTTCTTTATTACAGTGCATAATTGAAGAGAGGAGTTAATACAAGCCATTTTTATCAGTAGTTCCAGACCTAAGAAATGCCATTAAAACTCAAATTTACACAGATAGGGCTTAGAACTAGTACTTCAATGAACTGTTTGAAAATCATCAAATGGGAGCTGAGCACACTAACAACTCTGGCTGTCCTAGTTGAACCAATGGGAAATAGAGTAGTACTTTGTCAAGGAAATGGGGACTATGAACTTTTTGACATGCAGCTGTTAATTATAGAAATGAGAACCAAGCTCTACAAAAGGACCTTTCTTTTCCTGTTTCTTCTGCTATACAACCATAAGGGGCACTGTGGATTAGGGCAAATACACAAGACAAATTTTGCACTATGCCACTTTCACCAGTAAAAGCTGCAGTTTCCATCCGCTACAAAGCCTGATGGAATTGCTGGTCAGACACAGAAGCATAACTGGAGAGTCACAACATCATCTAAACAACCTGTAAACAACTGTGAATAGGGAATAATCAGCACAGACACATGCAGAAAAGCCATGAATAACCCTGAGAAAACAATGAACTTTTCATGGCCATAGGAATGCATTTAATGGGGACTGACCCAGCAGCCATTCCTATTCAGTAACAACTCTCATTTCTCCATCCCTCCTTACATTACTTCTTGCCTTCCTTCTTCAGTTTTATTTTTTCTCAGTATGGCCAAGTCCTTTCTCCCCACCGCCCCATTAGATTATGGGAAGGATTTTTTAAAAAATAATTTGTCCCAATACAAATACATAGGGTTGTATCAAAAGCTGTCCTTCACCAATGGAATGATCACCACTGTCTGACAGTATTCTCTCTCCCACCTGTAGTCCCCAGTGCATACCCTCCCATCTGCAGCAGAGAGAAGGGGAAGATAAACTCCTGTTGTGTGAACAAAAGTCTGCTTGCCTAACACTCAGTTTAACAGATAGCAAATATATGGTTCACACCCAAAATGGTGCAGAGAAAAAAATAATCTATCCATCATATACATCATGGGTCCTCAAACTATTGCCCCTGGGCTGGATCCGGCCCACCATGTCCATTTATCCAGCCTGCCATAGAGGTTTTGGACTCACTTGGAGAAAAGGATCTCCTTGCTCGCAAGCCACCACATGGCAAGGCGCCAGCTTGCTCGCAAGGAGATCGTTTTGGACTCTCTTGGAGAAAACTATCTCTGCGCACGCACACCGCTGCCTTGCTGCGCACATCTTGGTGGCCTGCGCCCATTGCCGGCACCTTTCAACTGACCCCCTGTTCAAAAAGTTTGAGGACCCCTGATACATAGTCATGATGTTTTACTAAACATGGGTCTATTTTGAAGGTAACGTGCCTTTCTTTTTCTACATTAATACAGAGATGGGAGGAATCGCTAACAAACTTACCTGTGCTTTGTTTGGATGTTACGGTACTAGCCAACACATAGCCTAATAGTTTAGAAACAGCCATTCGTACATCATAGTTGGACCCTTCAAAGGATTTAAAGCACAGTGTTACAACACTATCCAGGTCTGTAGTCCACATAAAAGTTGCTTCTTTCTGTAGTTCAAGAAGACACTATGCCAGAAGAAAAGAAAAGAAAGGAAGAGCAGGCAAAAGAAATAGATTTAATTGTATGTCTATAAATACTGTGTAGCTTGGAACAGTATTTCACAGTGCCTGAATTGGATTGCATCCAGTGGTGCTTGGACACTGCTGGTAGCATGAATTCCTGTTCCCTCTTGCAGTCCTCCCCTGTGCATAGAGTGCTGCAGAAGGAAGGGCAGAAAGGGAAAGTTCTGTTGTATAAGTGGAACTTCGCACATGATAACTGTAGCTGTGATCCTATACCTAACCTTACCTCGGAATAAGCCTCACTAGACTCAATGGGGCTTGTTCCAGTGGACTTAGAATATTCTATCAAAAAGACCTGTAAGTATAGTCAAAGCCATAAAGGGCAATTCTTATAAATGTCATCGCACCTCTTCTTGAGGAATTTTTCAACCATCAGCCTGGAATGGGGAAAAAACTTTATATAAGCCAGTATTTTACTAGTACTCAACCTTATTTTTATTATCTCACCAAGGATCAAAGCATGCTTGATAGGGGAACTTAAAAATTGTGTAGAACAGAAAAGGTGAACAATTTTGGGAGGAACAGTGGAGAGAAATGCATTATCTGCTGAGCTAAATTGGCAATACTGATTTTAAATACATGTAAGAGACCTCAAATGGCACAAATGGTTTTTAAAATGTGCGTATATCAATAGATGTTAACTTGCAAATCAGTAATAAACTGAGCATGGGAAAAGGACTTTACCTGATTGATAATGCAAGTGCACCTCACTGTACTTAAATTTTTGGACACAGGGTCAGTCAAGACTGCAAAATTGACAATCAGATGACACACATAAGTTCCACAATACTTGATGCACAGATAACTAACAAAAGGTACAGGCATTTCTATCCCAGATGGAAATTCTTCCAAGCAAAGATATACATAAGAATATAGAAGTTTTATTTGTGCTTAATTATAGCTAATGTTGTCTGTGTCTGAATATTTTCTTTCATCCTCCATTTTACATACACAACTGCACATAGGAAGATCCATTACTACAAATAACCAATAAGGCATTTTACCTTTGCAGCAGCACAGCGAACTGCCATCGATCTATCTGTTAGGCATGAACGGGCAGCTTTGTAAATATCTCTTTGACATGGAAGAGCAGCAGCTCCCAGCCCTTTCAACATATTTTGCAAACTTAGCATGATTTCATACCGCCCTTGAGACTAGAAGAGAAAAAGATCATCTTATTTTGCAACTAAAAAGTATTACTTGCTACATTTTTAACATGTTCCTCCTCAGCAGGCTCAAAACATTGTCTTTACTTAAGCATCCCTATACTGCTTTTCAGCCAATAAGCTCTTGAGATCATGTAGACTATAGCACCAAACATATTATTAACAACAGAACTGAAAAAGTAGCACAATGTAGCATTTACTAATGGCAGCGATCATCACCAATTGTGTCCTCCTAACAATCACACACAGCTATGCGAAAGCATTACTGCAATCAGGTGCTGGGCTGGGAGTTCTTGCTCAAAGTGATCCAAGTTAACGCCATCACTGAATAGGAGTTGGAAGCTGGTTTTCCCCTGTAAAGTCCTTTTAGTGTCTAGACCACTCTACTTGCTTGAATTCCCTTTGTCAGTAGGAGAGTACAAAGAAAAAATTCTGTTCCAGGTTTGCACTGATGTAGTTAAAATAAGGGAAACTGTAACTAAAAGTGAGCAATACCCTTTTATGGCAAAATAGGATTTGTCTATTTAAAGCACTGTTACCCCTTCTAGAGCCAAAAAGACTCCAACAGTGGTTTCCATATAATCAGTGAAAATAAGACAGTTCCTGACCACAAGCTTATAATTTAAAAGGTACTACACAAAAAGGTAGAGAAGGAAAGTGAGGGCATGGATAACTCAAGCACCAGTTCTCAAAGTTACATGATCATCTGAAAATAGTTCAGGGAGGAAAGGTATTTCCTTAGGCATGTAAAGCTGGTATTTTGGCAGAATTGCTGGACTGACCCAGCTTTGCCTGTTCTGATGGAATGACTGCTGCCTGCTGGAAGGGTTTGTTGGCACCTCGCAGACTTACCATGCTTCTGAATAATGTCAGTTCAAGAGAAATATCCATTCTTTCAATGAATTAATGATTAATAATTAATGATTAATAATATATGATTCAAAGAATATGCAACAAGGCTCATAATCTCATAGAACTACAGATCCTCTCTCATGCTTCCTTACCTCTGCATTCTTCATTGCTTTAAGGATATTCCCTATAGTATCCACAAAGCTGTTGCCCAAAATTCTTCCCAGTTTTTTGTACAGATAGCCCAAACAAACCACGGCAGCACTTTTAAAAACAGAGAATGGAAAAGGAAAAATAATTCCAGTCAGTCAAGTTGTATTTATCAACAAGTTCACAATGTCAACATTTTAGTTACTCTACACAACTGAAATGTTTACTTATAAAAGAAATAGATATTTATTACTTAGTAGATTTCAAGATTAAGGGCATAATCCTACCACCCTTGACGCAGATGCATTTAAGATTTCAATCTCACAAGGTTATTAGTCTCCAATACAAGGTGCATAATATGGTCATGGCAATTTCTGCCAGTGCCATCACACGCCATACCCTGGTTTGGCCATATAGATTTATGGTCTGCAAGTGGAAGGGAAGGCAGGTGGGATGGCTCTGCAGCTCCCACCTCCTCACCTTCCTTCTCCAGCAACAGTCTTTCTTTTCTCCTCAGAAGTCAGTTAAAACCTCAGGGGAGAGGGCAGCAGGCATGGTTCTTTTCACACAGGCTGCCAGGGGGCAGATCAGGGACTTGAACTCCAAAAGATCCATAATATCGGGAGACTGTGGATCCTAAAAAATACAACTTCAAACAACAACAACAACAACCTAAACTAATTCAATCATTATATGAAAAAATAGATTTTATGAAACTAGCTTCTTATTTATCTAATTTATTCAATTTGATCTTTCGCAAACTTAAAAAAGAAAAGGACCAAAAGACATGGCCATGTTTGTCTACCCTGACAACCACAAAAACTATGGACTGTTGTGGCAACTTAAAGAAAGCTAACAACTGTTTCTGTAGTCAAACATGCCTGAAGATGCCAGATCTCGTCCAACTCCAGAACCAATGGTCAACCTCTGCATACTCCCACTGATAACTCAGCTGTACTGAGGAAGACTGGCATCTACCACACTGACTCCCCATTCCCACCCTGCCTTGGAGTGAGGGCAATCAGCACCAGAGAAAGGGGTGCAGTGGAAAAAGAGGGCCCTCATGCACCAGCTAGTACCCAACATTAGAAAGCAGAAGAACAGCATTCATTCCACTATGCCAGCCACAACCATTTCACTAGCCTTGTGCTCTGTGGGGCTCAGTTGAGCTCAGAATAAATCATTTTCAGTTAGGTTCCTTCTGCTCTCAAATGTGGTTCCAAGGTCAAGCATGTCTCCCTTTCCCCTCCCATGGTCTCATGGAACATTTATTTCTTGCAAGTGCACCTGCAGAGCACTGGCAATGAACCTGCAAGTGCCCTTCAAAATCACTAGCATGTAAAATTGCTAGCCTATGTCTATGAAGGACAGAGCAAAGGGGGCTTCTCAAGATCATGTCCCCACTGCTGGGGAATTCAAAGGGGTGCAAATGCATTCAGGTCTAACTTGTGAGCTTCCCAGAGGCAGCTTCATGAATAGAATACTGGCCTAGATAGGCACTTGAGCCAATCCAGCATGACTATTCTTATGTTCGTTAGCACTCCCTTTGATTTCTAGGCACAGAGGAGGGGCATAACCTTCCATCCTTTCTCTGGCCTGATTACCTGTCTGCATGGAGTTCCTGGTCATGTCTGGTTATCAGGCCAGTGCTTAAACACAAGGATGGTTTAGTCACCATGACTTTTTCATGGCAGTACAAGTCAGGTCCCCACTACCATATGAAGCCAACCTCTCCAACCGCACCTACAGTTACTTCCTTCACATTACTGCCTCTTTGCCTCAACTTAATTGGTCAAACCACCCTACCCTGGGCAAACCTGATTATAGGCTTATCTCTGCACAAGGATGAAAATGAAGGAAAGAAAAGGAGAAATGTAAAAACATAGCCAGTGAATAATAAAGGGTAGCAGGTAGCACATGGGAAAACACAGAGGTAACCATAGCTCTCTTGCTTGGACCAACCAAAAACAGGATTTAGTCCTTGAAGAGATATGAACTGCAGCCCCTTCTGTTTATCAGGCAACACTGCCATGGCAATTCTGTAAAATCCATTTATCCCTGTATAAGCTAATGAACATAGTGCAGATTCCACAGTGCTGAAAGAATGTTCATGAATCACATACAATGCAACTTCAGAAGTAGATAGACTTGGTAAGGTGATATGTACAGGGAGATGGCCCTTTAAAAAAGGTGGTTGTTGTTGTTTATTAGCTTAATTATGTACACATAATTGATATGATAGAATGGAAGAATTTTGACAAAGTAATTCACAAACTTCTTCCTTAAAGCCAAAACAAAGCACCCTCTTCCCATGTTGACTTTTGCAAGAGTAGGCACCACACACACACATCTAGTCGAAAACACCCCCACATGTGTTATCACCTAAGTGGTATTTCACCTGTCACATGCTGACTTTTGCTGAAGTAAGCACCATTGAAGTGAATGCATTTTGCTTCTGAGTATACAGAAGAATTTTACACAGGTATGTATACAGGGAATTTTCAACTAGCTGTTACTCATCCAGCACTTGAAACAATTTGAGAGGATTGTTATTCACAGATTTGCATGGGTGCATTTGCAGATAGTTGAAAAAAAACCCTGGTAGGACAATACTTCAGTACTACTCCCTGGCAGCAACCATCCCACTGAAGCCACTCCTCCCCATTCTTGACCAGTATTGCACATTTAAGCACACCCTAAAATATATACCACAGAAAAAATGCAACATATAAAAAAGTTGTGAAATAACTGGTCTCAAGAAATAGCATGAAGTCAGTTTGGGATGCACATATATGAATATGATACACAGTATGCCAGGCATTAGGTTGCTGGTAAAAATCTCTAGTGTTAGAATATTTCATTGGAAACCAAGACCAAGATCATTCACACTATTGTATTCCCATCACTAGGTATGGGTGTGAAAGCTGAATAATGAAGAAAACTGACAGGAAGAAAATTGATACATGTGGAACATGATACTCAATGAGAGCTTTCTGAATAGGCTGGACTGACAGAAAGACAAATAAATGGGTCCTAGATTAAATCGAGCAACACCACAGCCTAGAAGTAAAAATGACACAACTGAGGCTATCGTACTTCAGGCCCATCATGAGCAGGCAAGACTCACTGAAAAGCAATCACACTGGGGAAGCAGAAGAGGAAGGCCAAATATGAGATAGATCTATTCCATAAAGGAAGTCACAGTCTTGAATTTACAAGAGCTCAGCAGGGTTGTCAAGGACAGAATATTCTGAAGGGCATTCATAGGGCAGTCATAAGTCAGACATGACTTGATCTCATGTAACAACAACACAATTCCACCCTGGCATCTCCTACAGAGCTTACGCCACAACCAGTTCGTGGTTGTGCCAAAGACTCTTTTCATGATTATACTGAAGAAAAATGTTTCAATATGGCTTTAGACTTACAGTTTTGTAGGCAGATAGCTTGGTGAATCATCTTTACTTCGAATAAGGTCATTGCATTTGTCAATGGTCTGGTGAACAGAAAATATGTCTCCTGAACTATATAGTATAGCAAGGTTCTTAGCTATGAGCTGTCTGGCTGGAGGTCCTGGTGAGCTGGTTAATAAAGATACCAATTGTTCAACAAGCTTGCTTTGATTTTCCTTTATATCAGCCTGGAAATAGAAAAAGGTATGCCGGTAAATTCTTTCTTATCTTATTCTAAGTTGGGTTCAGATCTCTTAAAAGTTAGGTTGGTTCAAGACAGTATTTAATTTTCATCTCTGCTCCTAGCTAGCCTTTCCATCAGTCTCCTTCACTGGGCTTTAAACACACATCTCAAACCACTGCGGCTGTTGCAGCCTATTTAGGGGAGAAAATATGAAACAGATGCCATTTTCTTAAAATGTTATTCCATTCCAGTTGTAAAATACTTACCCGACTGATTGTTGGTAAAAGTTTTTCCAAAAATCTCAGCCACTCAAAACCAAATTCTGCTTTCTGAAATTCACCTAGTTGGTTATAGGTCTCTTCATTAAGTAATAAGCTGTGAGCCAACTCCATTCCTTAAAGCATCTCTTTCTCACAATCTGAAAGCTACTCATGAAGACACCCAGGATTGTAGCTAGCTAGTGTCAGTATTCACCGGCTGAATTAAATCAAACACCTGAAAAAATCCAAATATATGAAATGTTTAGAAGAAGAAAAGAAACATGCAAGGTTTTAATTTCAATATTCCAAACATGGAATGCTTTATCAGCTGCCTCAGGATCAGGATGTGGTACAGTGACTGCTGGAACACCACAGTCTGTGGTAGCACAGTTGCACTGGTAGGCAACAAAGTAATAATGAAGTCCTAGAGCACAACAGTCGCTGGCAAAGAAAACTTGCCAGATATTAAGCATGATCCCAAAACATTGTGAAGACTGTATGTCAAGCACAACATTATGCTGGAGCTGTACTGGTACAAATTATTTAATTTTTTCAGTTACAGAGTCAAGCTGCCAGCTGGTGACATAACTGACTCTGAGGACCAGGAATAACATACATGTCTAGGAATGACCTCAGGGATACTTTATGAGCAGAAGGAATCTTTGAGTGTTTAAGAAAGAAACAGCTTGTGGAATGTTGAAAAGACATATTGTCAAGCCTAGTCATGCCAAGTGTGCAAGAAGGCCTATAGTACATCTAGACTATTGCAGCTTGCCATCAGGTACTGTACATTTTTCAATGCCCACCCCAGAATGACTTCGGCAATTCACAGGATTGCAAGGAACTAGCTTTGTCTTTGCTTGCTTAGGCAGCTAATGTGTATATGATTTCTATCTACTTTAAATAAGCCTGAACAATCAACTTCTTTTAGAGTATACCTTAATAATGTACAAATACTGCAAGTAATCTATTCCAGAAACCATTCTTTATTCAAGTCTGCATTTGTATTTTAAACCTATCATAGCTTCATGTTTTATCATCAGCTACAAAGTAAGGTATGTCAAAATATTACAATAGGGGAAAGATTCACTAAATCAGACCCAGAATTTCAGCTATTGGTTGCCTCTGTATGATTCTCTGCAATTTGCTCTTTCCACTGTAGTCCTGGGTGTCATATCCCAAGTCTTTCCTGAGCACCTCTCAGGACAGGCTTCAGAATTAACAGCAGCAACTGCAGTAGAAGAGGCCATGAAAAATCCAGTTCATGAACAGACTTCTACTAACAAAATGGGTACCAGCTATTGTGATAATCCCAACCCCAAACATTACAAATTTGCCTACTAATAGATGCATAATTCAGGGGCTGAGCAGGACTATTGTGGATAGGACGTTTTGGCAGGTTTTCATTCATAGGGCTCCCATAAAGTGGGGAAGACTCGGTGGCATATAACATCAACCTAGCAACAAAGATGCATAATCAATAAAAATGAATTGAATTCAGGAAGGATATAGAATTCTACTCCTTGGGAGCATGAAATTCTGATTTGTTAAGTAGCTGTTCACACAAAATGGGAAACTGTGGTTTGTTGTAAACCATGCACAAACGGTTCTTACTGGATACAAACGAAGGGGAAAGAAGCATGTGAGCCTAAGGCTGCAGTGGCACATTTTCAAAACAACAAACCACTGGGTGACATTATGTCTGAATATGACAATAAGGATCCAAAAGCCATGTAAGTATATTTAGATCCCACTGCTTCATTTAATTATCTACAACCTGTTGCTTCTTGCTGTGGAAAGCCCAAAGCAGCTAACAGCCAACTGAAAACAATAAAAAGTAGCAATACACATAGTTAATTAATCCACTAAATTCATGTAAACTTACTAAAACAGTTAAATTATAAATTCAGTATGTTGAAATAAGTTGAATATTTTGACTACTACATCAGCATATAGCAGTGCAGTGCTTTATCCTTCCCCTACTTTATTCCCAGTAATTGCCATTTTAATAAATCTACCAGTTTAAAAATGTTATGTTTGCATCCCGTTCTTAGTCTGAAAAATTACAGGTATCAGCAGAACTAAAACCAGACTGGTTGAAGAACGTTAATAATATCTTCAACACATACCTAACCTGATTAGGAGGCCCCAGTGTATATGCAAGCAAAACTTAGTCCACTCTGCTCAAATTGTGCTCAGAGGATGCATGAAACACCACAGAGTTTTGGATTAAAGCCAGTTACTGCAAGACATTTTCAAATCAACTCCAAGCGTGTGGTAGTGGAAATGAGAGCTTTCATATAATACTTTAAGCAAAATCTGAAATGAAACAAAAAGAAAATTAAGAGCGGAGGAGAGAATGAGCTAAAAAAAACCCCAAAACCAAACCCCAAGGCTGTACTTGGTAAGAGAATGCATTTAATTACAAATTACATATGTAAAATCTAATGCAAGTTCAGAGAGAAAAAAGTTCCACAACCTTTTATTTTTTGGGGGGTGGGGTGGAGAAGAGGTCTTTGTTCTGTCTAAATTTACATTCTTTGCACTCTATTTGTTTGCATTTCAGAAGCAGCTCCTGAACTGAGAACATAACCACACCTTATAATGACTACACATTTTTAGTATGATTCATTTTTTATTTAATGATTCAGTTATGAGCATCACAATTTATTTCCTCTGTCAGTTTTTATGAATACTAACAAGAGACAATACAAAATACAATGAGGAATGCATCCTTCTGGAAATACAGCTTTCCTATAAATATTTATACAGATTGGTTTATGTTCTCTTTCCTGGAAGCAGACCACCTCATGGATGTGAGTTGTTGGTATCATATGTGTGCATTCTGAGTGCATTTTTGGAATGAGGAAGTGCAGGCTTGTCTGTAGGCAACTCAACTTCCTTATATTCTTACAGTATAAATTAGTAGAAGGGAAGAAGAAATTTCTATTGGTCAAGAAAGAGATATACTTTAGTGCAACTGAGCAAGTGCAATCTGATTATGCAATACATTTCAAGGGAGAGGTCCTATTAATTATTTATACTGCTCTGCTAGTTGATTTCTAGACACAGGAATAATAAGTTCCTCCAATGTGCAGTTTACGTTCTCCCACTTTCAAATTTAGGTTGTGATTCTCCTAGAACCACTTATGCTGTATTGAAATCAAGCTTATTTCTAGGTAAATAGTTAGAATGGTAGAGACAGACATATCTGTAGCATTTAAATTGCCACACACACTCCATATAAAAAAGGTATGAATATGTTTAGTTTCTAAACCAGTTCAGGGGTGGTATAGCAAAGCAAATGGGTGTGTGAACTATGTGATGGATGATGTGTTCCATGACTGATATTTTCTATGGAGTCACTTCATTGCTAGATGACTGTTATGATTCAATTGGCAATGATGGACATAAAAACTGATATTATTCTTCACATTCTTTCAGCATCTATGAATATACAGAATTAGAAGTAGCAAAGAATGTGATGATCTACATGCAGTGGAGATAGATAAACATGCAAAAGTTTAAACTTTTTTTACTTGATATGGAAATAATCACATGGTTTTTAAACTTTTGAGAAGGATGATTTACCAATGGATTACAACTGGTGTGAATATTAAGATTTAGTAACATATTTTAGTGATATGGCGAGCTTGACAACTCACCGCTTTGAAGTTATTATGCCTTATAAAAGTATGAGAGCTTCTTTCTGTAGCATATAAAACCAGCGTAACTTATCCAGACCCAAGTTATTCAGTGTGATAAAATAAGATTTTTAACCTTTATAGAATACTAGAGTTGGAAGGTGCCAAGAAGGCCATTGGGTCCAACTCCCTGCTGTTTCAGGACACCAATTTATTTATTTATTTAAAGCTTTTCATTAGACTAGTGTCTATTCAAATTCTCAAGCATAACCCAGGTCAGACACATGAGTAAACATCAATGTAAATTCAACCCATTTTAGAATTTTCACCGTGATGTGTGAATGAAAGCCTCTAAAAGTGGGGTGATGGGGTGAGATTTACTATACTTGGCAGAATCTTGGGAATAGTTTTTCTATGAGCTGATTCAAAACAAACTCCTTGCAGTACATGTATTCGTAACTATTTCCTGGTTTCACTCTGTGTAAAATGATCTTGCAAGTTGCAATGGACACCAGAAGTAGTTTCCATCACAGCCTGTCATAAGCATCTAGTTTGCTATTCATATGTTGTCCTGCATATACTCCAAAAATATATCACAAATAGGACCGAACCCTGAATCCTGAAGCTGCAATCCTACACAACTAGCAGTAAGCCCTAATGAACTAAATGGTACTTACTGCTGAGCAGATATTCATAGGATTGTGTTGTCAGTCAGCCTGCCTACATGCGAACACAGAGTGCCTGGCATTGTGTCTGTGGATATGCTAGAAATTCTCCTTCTGCCCATTTAAAGGGGACCCATATTCTCTAGCTTGTTAATATACATATTAGTGACCAAATAGATTTTTCCCCCACAGTATAACTGTAAGAAGTAAACAAATACAAGGTAATGTGAAGTTTTATTATCCAAGTTCATGAGGAGGAATAAAACTTTTCCTAGAATAGCACATATAACTTTCTGAGTGGTGCAGACTACAGAAACATAACCCAAAATTTCCTCCTTTCCCATGCAGTTTTATTTTAGTACATTCATTCTTACTTCCTTTCTATGAAATTTTATTTATACACTGATTTCAAATTGACAACCCTAATCTGATGTTTGAAATATTTCTATACAGTGCTGCTCTTGCATGGCTTTGTTAAAATTTAATGAGGTCATGCTTACTACTTAGTTGACTGAATAAGACAATGTTCAGTACCTACAGATGACTTGAGTTTTTTCTAAGCATAACATTACAATGATCTTTCATGACTTGTCAGCCTAAGGAAGAGGTATCATACTGTAGGAAGAGGTATCATACCATGAGATTATTTTATATTAACAGCTCTAAAACTGATTCAGGACAAAATTGAGGGAGGAGGCTATCAGTGGCTACTAGTCTTGCTGTCCATGTGCTACTTCCTTTAGGAACTTGGACAGGAAGAGGTCTTGCACCCATACTGCCTGAGGAAACCTGTGGGCAGCTGGTTTGTCACTCTGTGGACAGAGTGCTAGACAAGATGGACCTTTGGTCTGATCCAGCATAGCTTTTCTAATGTTCTTATGTGCTCTCTCCAGATTGAGCATCCGAGCTTTCACCTCAGCATAAAAATGAAACTTCCACACATGAAGCTTTCTATTTTAATATTTAATGATATAAGCAAAAACAAAATCTATCTGGAATTACATATACTAAGAGCAATCTCAGTCTTCCAAGTACTGATATTTATATAACAAAATCAGTACCAGTCAGCCACAACAGCACTCAAAAAGCTGGGGGAATCCACAGATTTGCAGAAGCCCTCTTTTTATAGCTCTAGAGGAGGAACCCCCCTCCCCCAAAAATACCCCAGTAGGTTCAGTGGCTATGGAATGCTGAGATTGTTGTGGTGGGGGAAGGAATGGAATGCAAGAGGTGTGTGTGTGTGTGTGTGTGTGTGTGTGTGTGTGACAGACGAGAAATAAAATGGAGTTTCCTGGAGGAGGATATGACTGACCAAGCACTGAAAAGGAGTTTTCACTGCAGTATTTTGCAGTCCCAGTTATTCCTATTTCTATTTTGTCAGATGCGACTACTTGAACCTTTTGTGCATTTGTTTTAAATGATGGAACAGTTATTTGAAAGTGTTTTACAATTCCACTGGTAATTCCAATGCCACTTAAAAAACAAAATCTATTAATCTAAATGCCAAGGACTATTTTCCTTTCTTTTTTTAGCCATTTAACTCAGTGCTTCTGCTAGTTGTCAAGAACAAATGAAAATACTCCCAATACTAAACATTAACACAGTAACAGCAAGTTTAAAATATAGCCAAAGCTGGACACTGCTGTGCTTTTATGATTCTTACCAGAGATTCTTGATCACAGAAAAATAATGTGCATTATTGCATAAGAATCACCCCCCCATACCCATCTTAGCTATATTGAAAGAAATTCCCTTAAAACTCATACAAGGGTGACAGTTAGTACCAATAAAATTAAAAGTCATCAATTAAAATCTGCCACCAAGTTCCTGAAGAAGCTATAGGTTAGAGGCATTTCTTTTGCATGGGCTGGACATATGGCCATACATTAGTCTTTTGGAGATGTATATTTGATTATGTATCACAAAAAACTAATCAAGCAACTTGGGCCAACCTAGTACTATAATAAGCAGTGATTTCATCAGGATCTTGTTTTGTTGTAGTTATAAGATGTTCTGTTACTGGGAAGAACTAGCATGTCATTAGAAAAAAGAGGATATTTCCTTAAAATATTTCTAGGCCACCTTTCAGAGCAGAAAGATATACAGTAAATGGCTAGATTTTAAAAATGTGGAAAGTAGCTTTTGCTGAATAATTAACATTGCATAACAAAAGTAATCCCAGAAACTATAAAGTGGATACATTCTTCCTGAAGAGACTCACCTGGCATGTTGAGGTCCTTTCAGCACCAAGCCCGTTTCTTCTCCAAAGAGTTTAAAACAACCACGCTGTGTATTTTATGTTATGTCTTACTTTGTTTTGTTTAATTAGATGCTTCACTTTTATCAATTTTAACTGGTTCTTCTATTGTTTTTCTTATTATGAACATTCTGGAAATGCTTCTATACTAAATGCACCATTTATTAATTTAATAACTAAATAGAAAAAGTGGGGCAATTTCTAAGATATATAGTTAAATTAGCATGTGACTGTGGCTTAAAGTTCCTCTTTTGTACCAGGTTTTTCCATTGTTTTAATGCATGTAATAACATGTAACAGTTTTTTTTTCTGCCCACAGCAGAATTAGAGTACAAAATTCAGAGAAGAGGATACACTCCAGCTAAATTAAGCAAAAGCTTAATTACAATCCTTAAAGCATAACATTATGCCTTTTATGTGAGCCAATGGAATATTGCTCAGCCAGATTCTCATGCTGCTGGCCACATCCTATTCAGAATAAATGCAGGTTCATAATGAGCAACTACCCAAACTACTTTTCTGAAACTGTCATCATTTGTATTAATACTGTCCCCACCTCCTGTTTCATACCCAGAATCAGTAAGGCATATAAGTATATTCACCTTGCTCAAAAGAATACACTGAATAGGAAGAAGATACCCTTGGGTCAATCACCAACCATTCCCAGAGCTTTATACAGGGAATCACCCACCCACCTTAAAGGATGTTCAGTTTGTCCTGAGCTCTGAAAGCAGGAAATGGTACCTGATGATTCATACATTCTGAAGGCCAAACCTGCGGTGACCTCCACTCGCACCTTCTCCAGCAGAAACGAACACGTTTTCCTGGACTTGGGACTTGGCTTTTTAGTCCCTGCCCGCTTTCATAGAGCCGTTCAGACAGGTTCTCCTCAAGAGCATTTTTTTTCGGGAGGGGGCACTCTTCCTCTCTCTCTCCCCGCAAACTTAGTAGGAGTGCTCGGATAAAGTTTTAACTGAATGCCTCCAAACCCCCGCATTCCCAGGGGAGCGTCCGGCGAGAAGCCTCCCACCGTCGCCCCCTCAGCATCAGCTACTCCCTTCCTATTTGCAACCAAATCGCCTCTCTCCACCCAGCGGGGAACTGACGTGTCCCGAGGCACGGCCGCTGGGTCCCTTCACGCCCTCCTCCTAACCGCCGCAGACTGCACCCCGCGAAAGGGCTGCGTCCTCAGCCGCGTCTCCGTCCACCGTCTCCCAAGAAGCGGACTCCAAACCAGACGGAGTCCGGCTAGCCCGTCCGCCCGTCGCCGCACGGAAAAAGACAAGGAGGAGTGGTCGGTCTCTCCCCGTGGTTACCTGCTTGCCCCTGCCGGCCTGCGGGCATCCAGCCTCCCGAGGAAAGCCTCGCCGCCGCTCGCTGCGCAGGGTGGGGTCCTGCGCAGGCTGCCGTCGCGGGACCGGGATTCACACGCTGGCGCTCCCTCCGCCACCGCCTCCCTGAACCAGGGAAGCCCGGCGCCCTCCCCTCGCCGGGAGAGGGAGGAGGAGGATCTGCTCCCCCCCCCCCCCGACGCTTTCCTGCTCGGGTTGCTGCTCAGGACCGCCTAATCGCCCCCGGAGCCATCGAACGCCGCTGTGGCAAGCGCAGGCCTCGCGGCCGGGCGGAGGATCCGGACGCGCCGCGCGGAGCCGCCAAGCGCGGTGCAGCCTCGAATGGGAAGGCGGGAAGGCGCCGCGCTGCCTCGGTTGCAGCGCGCCTGCCATGGCTGGGCTTTCATGCCTGTCCGTTATTAACAGCGGCAGCGTGTTCATTGCTCTGCCGCCCAAAAGTCGAAGCTTTTCCGGGCGGTTCACTACAATTCATACAAATGACAAGGCGCAAATGCAGATAATAAAACGCCACACGCAATTTCAGTAGACAAAATGTAGAACAATGTAAACAGCCAGAAACATGTTTGAGAAAAATGCCAGACATGTCAAAACACGCCAGGGACGTGCTGAGATCGCTCGGCTGCTGTGCTGAAAAGGCGACGAAGGCCGGACGTTAGCAGTCGGTGCCACATCGCACCAAGAGGGCTTCCCTATCTTGTGCACTGTCATCCCCACCCCTGGCTGAAAAGACTGACACCGCAGCGAGCTCATTTGAAGCCGGCCCCGTGTCCGGCCACACAGCCGAGTAACTCCGCCCCATTCCAGGCAAGTTCCGCTCGGGATCCAAAGTTTTCCATTTCGCGCCAGGTTAGGACCAAAGAAAGCTGGACGTGGGCACCACTGAGCAACCAAAGGGCAGTGTTTTCTTTGTTTGTACTACTATTCCTCGTTTCCAGAAAGCATTTCATCCAAGTATTTCATTATTCTAAAGCGTGCCAATTTCACATTGGCCCGCAAGAGTCCCTTCCTTTTGAAATACATTTGATCGGACTACCCAGTATTTTAAGCAATTTCGAGCCACACACGAAATCGAATTAAATTGCAGCCCCAAAATATATGTACTTGTTCAAACTTGGAAGCCAGTCACCTTCATGAGCCAAACAGGGTCCTGGTTGATGTAGCTCATGAAGGCATCCCTAGAACAGAATTTAAGGTCATCAGAACAACATCACTGAAGACTCAGCAACCATTGGGAATAATACCTGGGCCTGGTTGGCAGAAATAAAAAAAGGAAGCAGTGATGCAGGAAATAGTGTAAAACCACAAGGGCATTCTGATGTGTTTTAAAAGCCTTTGTGGCATGGAAGATAAAGTTACCAGCATCTATTATCTGTACACCAATTGCTCAGAACATGGATGGAAGCATACCGTTGCACTCCTGTCCTTGTTGGTTGCCCATGAGCACTGCTGGACTAGATGGAACCTTGATCTGATCCAGCAGGGCTCTTTTTGTTGGTGCTTATGACTGACAGCTTGGGACTCAAGCACTTGAATGAGCATCATCTACTCAGCTCAGAAATTTATACTCAAAGTATACATTGTACTAATGTATATATTGATTGGGTTATTACTGCTTTAAAGTTTTATCGCTGAACTGAGCTTTTAATATTGTGAGCTGTTGGATGTTTTTATTTTGGTATTGTGAGCTGCCTAGGGATGCCATTGGTGGAATAGGTGGCATATAAACTGCCTATACAATGAAGATAAATTTTGTAGGTCCTTTCTGGGTGTCCCTGTCTGAGGTGAAGTGAACCACACTGTGGATGGATGGAGAGGAGAGATTTTTACTTTTGGAAACTTGTCTCTCAGATACCTTGCCCAAGCATTGCCAGTCTTCTTGGTGCCTTGTGGGAAATGTTGATTGTTATTCTTAAACCACTTCTCTGAGAACATGTCTAGGTTGGTTTTCTAGGAGGTTACTGAAGGGTTGTGGTATTTGTAATGTTTGTCTTTATTTAAACACATACAAAGGCTTAAACATTCAGCAAAGGCTTAAACATTCCAACAGAAGACATTCCAACAAATCCATTGACTCTCACTTCATATCTCCAAAGATGTGCTACTATCTTAAAAGTAAAGGTAAAGGTTTCCCCATGACATTAAGCACCTCAAAAAACAAAACAACTCCTTCATTTCTTACAGTGTCTTCCTCTGCCTCACACTTGATGATGATCTGGCCCTTTTGTTCTCTTTTACAGCCTTAGGATACATAAGCTTTAGAGAGGAGCAGCAGGGGAAAAGGCATGCCCCCTGTAAAGAAACACCACACTATCAGTGTAATAACAATGATTATAAAAGGATCCAGGGGTGATCCTGGAAGGCACAGGCATAATGTCTGTTCTGGGGAAACTGATTGAAAACTTTATGAAAGATAAAATTAGGCAGCATATGCAAGGACAAGCCTTGCTGGGAAGGAATAAGCTTTACAACTTATTTATAAATAATCTTGTGGGTTGAGAACAGTAGCCAAGGTTATTTAATCTAAATACATTTAAGAAATCACATTCTATTTGAAAAGTAATACATTTATCCCTTGTATATAAATCTCCTTATTAAACATTTTGTTCCACCTTTTGTTCCACCTTTGAGTTTGTCTGTTGTGGTGGTGACACCCCCATATGTCATAGGAACAGGCTTCTGGGGTTTCTAAAAGGTACAGAGGGTGATTTTTGTGGATTTGACTAAAGTTGAGATAGCCTTGTGGCAGGCTTTGTTTCATAGATCCAAAGTTCACATTTTGAATAAGAAAAATAGCTGTAGAAAGCCTAGGTGATTTTTCTACACTGGATGACTAGCAGTTGCCACTCATGATGCTCTTCCACATACCTACCAGATATTCAGAATACTGGAGAAGGATTGAGAGCACTCAGCTCATCTCTGAACAAAAGAAGCTTGTGGCAACTTTGTTGGACTAGGAAGTTTTCAGCAGTACTTCTTGCCCCATTAATTCTCACCTGTCCAAATCCCAATTGCTTTTTGGAACTTTTTAAACTTGTTTGTTTCCTAGGTCAGCCTAAGCAAATCATGTCAGTTTCTCCGATAGAAACTGATAGAATACACAAGTTTGTAAGAGAGTAGCACATGGCCCATAGACAGCTGCTAGGAAAGGCACAACATATTTTGAATTCCCAGGTCTGAAGTCAAAAACAGGGCTTGGAGTTGTGGTTTGTGTGCTGACTACCTACCCCTGAACAGCAGCTGCTGCTTCTTGAGGCCAGAAAATTGACCTCAGAGATGATAAAGGGGCAGTTTGGGGGACAAGGAGGAAAGGATGGGTAGTCAGCATAGAAAGTGACCTGAAGGTGGTCCAGCCCCTGCCTTTTCCCCCTCTGAAGCAGTGCAGGATGGTCAAAATCGGTGGTCTAGCTGAACTGCAAAGTGGAGGGCTGGGGAAGCCAGAATCACCTCTCTCACTTCCCTGTTCAGCATTGAATGATTGTATGCCATTCAGAGGCTTATGAGTATCAAGGGTACCTTCAACTGGACTGCACCCTAAAAAGGCTTTCCCTAACCTCCTGTCATGTAGGCTACAACTCCCAACATTAATGACTATGCTGTCTGGGGCCCGCCCTATTTATCCTAAGTTTTACTCTGCTGGCGCGATATTTTTGGTTGTCTCAGCCCTGCTGCTATTGTCCTTTTCATAACTATTTTGACTGTATCATGGTTTGATTGTTTTATCATCCTATTAGCTGTCCTTGAAATAGCAATACTGAGAGCTGGTATATAAAATTAATAATATACAGAATCTTGTTTAAAATGATGTATGTCCTAGTATTTTCAGCCCCCTATGGAATGATATGAAGATAGGCTTGAATATTGAAGAGTTTGAAGAAATCTGCACACGTCCTTCCTTTTTTTTAAATACCTGTACTTTTGTTGGTTAAGTTTTATAACAACATTCACAACTGCATTCATTCATCAGAGGGAAGCAAGAGAGTCAACACATTAATGCAAGTACCTTTTCTTATGGGGAGAGCCAGAGCTTTCATGAAAATGACAGAAATAACTGCCTTCATTCTGAGCTAACCCATTTCTCCTAATTTAGTGAGAGCAACAAGAGTACCTCTTTGCTCTGAGGGAATCTCAAGGACAAAGTATCCCCACAAGGGATTAGGACTTTTTCCTGAACTCCAACACAAAATGTGAAATCACTGACCTCACTTTTAAATTATTACTCTTGATTTAAAATAGAACTGACTAATGAGAAGCCATTTTCCTCCACAAAATGCATCAGTGGAGAAAATGGCTAGTACTAATTATCAAGAGAATATAATTTAGCAATCATGCATTACATTTTTTGAGCATAATTGCTCTTATAAGCAGTAACTGCTGCGGGTATAGTGTCCAATCATAGTAGTATCCAATAGTATTAGCAATTTACTATAGCATTTTAAAAAAACGTTTATATGCATGAAACTTCCAGTTCAGAAATGATTTCCTCCCCTTTTAAGACTGTCAGTGGAGTTTATGGCTTGTCTTGGATGTATTCTTGTACACTGTCCAAAACTTCTGTCATTAAGTCCTGCAGACACAGAAGAATGGGGTATTACTATGCTGTGTATTTTGATTTGTATTTGCATGGTAGAACTTATAGCAACTTGTGGGTTACCACAGTAGACTGCTGAGTTAGAACAATCCTAAGTGGAATAGGAGTGGAAACTGGTCATCCACTTCTTGTCACCTTTTCTAGACTGAAAAGCCTTTAGTTTTTGAACCCTGTCCCTCTTGAGAAAAAAAGCTAGGCCAGCTCCAAGCTGCAGGTCCAAAACAATGAACTCCAAAGGTAGCATAGCTGAAGGCCTAATCTTGGGGTCTCTGGGGCAAACAAAAGGGCTTTGGGATCAGAGCTTTGAAGCTGCTCCTGGTAGCAGCACAGCCTACAAGGTCCTGGGTACAACAGGGCCAGTGGAGAGATATCATCCCTCACCTCCTTAGGGCAGCAGATGTGGGGTTATTACTGCTTTGTTGATTAGAACCCTTCCTTTCTTTGCTGCAAAGACAAATGCAAATGGGGTTATTACTGCTTTGTTGATTAGAACCCTTCCTTTCTTTGCTGCAAAGACAAATGCAAATGTTATCGTTTCAGGATCTCCATGAAGATAAGTGGGAATGTTTGAATGCAGGGTATTATCAGTGATCAAAACTGTGCCTGTTAGGCAGTGACAGAGTTGCCAGGGATGCTGAAAGAGATCATCATTGCAGGTATCCTTTTTCTAGTTTCTTTTCTTGCTGCTGATAATAAAGCTGCTGACTAATAATAAAGCATAAGCAGGACCGCAGAATCAGCCCATTAAGGAAGCACATGTCTCCTCAAAGCAGCTTACACAATGAAATGGTAAAATAAAATAAAAATGAGCCAAAACTGCAGAATAAATTATTTTAGTAGTGACAATAACTCCAATAATTATTCATATGTATTAATTTAAAACACCAGAGTGCTCCAGTCATAATACAATTGGAAAGTCTATCCATATGCACAGTGGCTTTAATTATTTTACAACAACTAGTAAAAAAAATCCTGGATTACTTGTTTTCCTTAACTAGAATTTAATCCTGAATTTCATTAACCAGATTACCCATCTTCCTGAATTTAGGTAGTATTGATATTAACTAGGAGAACTCACGACATTCTTAGACTTTACTGTTATTGAAAATGATAAAAGAGTCTTCCACAGCTAGTTACCTTTCAGAGGTCTTGGCCTATAGCTGCCATCACTTGTGACCTCTGAGTAGGCTGACTAAAACTGATGGTAGTAGGTCTAAAACTCCTTGAGACCTCTGTTTGCAGAAGGCTGCCTTAAATGCAAGCAATATGTACATGCCTAGAGAGGTCCTGGGCTCTCCCACACTGGAGACATTCAAGGCAAAACTGGACAGCTATCTGAGTGGGATGGTGTAATGTGGTGTCATGAAACAGCCGAGGCTTGGACCTGATGGCCTTCATGGATGCTTCCATTTCTATGAAATGAATTTGGGGAGGATGAGAAATTTGTAGTAATCCATTGCTTCTTCCAGATAACAGTATACAGTTCAGGTACAGATGAAATGGTGGCTCTCTCCAAATTAGTTTGCAAATTGGAAGATCTCTGAAGCAATTTCCTTTTCATGTAGGTATTAGCCATTGCTTAGGAGTTATGTACACCACTACTAACCATGGCTGATGCTAACCAGCAAACTGTCCCTTATAACCATAGTTTGCAAATCCATTTAAAATCATTGCACAATATATGCTTTGCAAGTTACCAGATTTGCTTGCAATTTGCAAATCATGATTTTTAGAGTGCCAGCATTATTGCACTGGACCACGGTCATTTCTAAATCTGCAAATGTTTTTCTGAGCTGATATAATGGTACCAGATGTAATGAATCATTTTGCAACAGTTACACATATTCTGATCTGAAAGTAGAATGTAGAATTACCCTTATTTAACATATTCAATTAAGTAAAAGAGAAATTACATTCTTGCTATTACTAAAAGACAGTTTGCTGATTCCAAACAACTCAGTATCTCCTCCTGCCAACAATTAAGGCATAATCTCTTAATTTCTAACAGTTTTAAAGATAATTATTCTGACAGAAGTAGGCAAGCATTAAATTAGGTGCAGATGAGGACAGCTCCCTGACTATTATGGTCTCTACAGAACCATTCCCTTCCTTCATCAGTAATCTGAAATATGTTACATTCTCCTTTCTAACACAACACATCTCAAAAACCTAAGCTCCTTAGATTCATATTTTTAGTTACATGCTTATTTGAGAGCATATTGTGACTGATATCCAGATACCAACCAAAAGAACATGAAATATTATGTTAAATTTAAAGAATCCAGTTGGTAAAAGAATAAACAATTACTGGATAAAATGTTACACTTTGTTTATGTATTATTTTATTGCTTTATTTATAAACAGAATGAAACAATTTGTCAGAGAAGTTACCTTACCTGCTTGGTATGTTATTTTCAAGATAACATTGTAAAATAAGAGAATGTCATAGTTTAGAGCCATCCTAAAATTACCTATGTTTTAGAATACAGAAATTGTAAGCATGCCATTATCAAGTGGTATTATTGAGAAAGTGTGGTGAGCACCACCACAAAATGGCTTCTTTGGGAGATATAGCCAAGAAGTAGCCTGCTCAAAAGTCTGAGCGAAAGGCAGACGTGGGTTGAGCCTCAATATACCAAACTCATTTGAACCTATAGTTTTCAGCACCAACACAAACCTAATTCACAACAGTGCCAGCTGATGCTAAGAAAATCTGTTTGTTTATTTATTGTTAACTGGGAAGGTTAGAGTATCTTGTCGGGGTCCAAGAAAGAAGTATGAGGGCACATATATTATAGAGCTTTGAAATATTAAGAAAAAAAGTAGAAATTATTTTCTCTCTTGTAAACTGATCACATTAGTCACCTCCAAATTCAAATAATACCCCACCACAATGCTGACAGCTCAAAACATAAATGTCTCAAACACCAGAAATCAAAGATCCAGTACAAATGATCAACCAGCCAAGTGCCAGTCTGTATGCCAGGCAGTGTTTACTTTCCAAGCCAGGAGCACTTGAGGAGAAATGCACTGGGAAAGAACTTTGTGGGCTTTCTGTGTATACTGGAAGAACCACCCCAAAACCGTGGGAAGAATGCCATTTTCTAAATTGCCTTTGCAACCACCACTTTCTCCAGTTTGTTTTCACGCTCACGCCTTGGAGACTTGAAATCTAAGACAGGCCCCACCTCCACTCACTAGGGCTTGCCTCAGAGGCTGCAGTTAAGCAAGTTGTAGAACTGCCATCTGGGGCTGTCAGGTACAAGCAGTGCACAATTGGAGAAGTCATCCAGTTGTTCAGACAGGGGGCGTGGTGAGACAGTGAATGCGTCTATCCATTTGTCCCATGATATCTTATTCATCAATATTAGACAGCTAAACTTTGGCATTTAGAATGCGGTTGTGTTAAAATGCTGCTGATTCCTAGCACTACATACTGTGATCAAAATGACATAAAAGATTAGGGACTGGGCAGAGAGAAAAATTGTCTGAGTTAGGAGTCAGATTGAATAGGTTCGGGTCCAAAATTACATTTTGCTAGTGGGTTTCTTTTCATCAAAAACTGAAGACCACTGTCAACTACAAGCCAAGCAAGAGAAGAAGACAACTTCAGATAGGATTGCTTTAAATAATTAAATGCATTTAGCTGTGTATCAGGTTACTGAAGTCCTTCCTTTGTTCTCCTATGTTAGAATCAAATGAAGTGTACTGTTACCTATTGGCACAACAGTGAAACATGTCAGACAGAATGTCCTTCTCCAAATCTCTTAATTCTCAAAACTCAATCATATGAGTGAAAGGTCCATTTGTATCCACTTTCAACACCTGTCGGTTTCCATATGTTCCATGCTTGAGAACAACACCAGCCTCAGCACACTTGGCATTAGCAGCCAGTTCTCTTTCACACTGAAAGACTAACTGGGAATAGAGCTCCAGCCCTATTTCCTTTTCAATATTGGAGTGATACTGCATTCTTCTTCCTTTCAGTTTACCACCCAATGTGGCCTGAGGTATTATTAATATGCTGCCTGGTAAATCCAAAACAGAAACGTATTCACCACCTTCAGTTTCACTTAGCTTCACATGAATAAGTGTATTGACTGCAAAGATAGAGGAAAAAATACCATCACTGCTAAGTTTTAGGACAGTTATATATTAACAACACAGTATTTAAATTCTATCTATTTAACTAAAAAGGTTGAATCCAGAATCAGTATTCCACAAGAGAAAGTTAATTTTTGTGAGAAGTGCTCCACTCACAGAAGGTCACTCAATCCAATTTTTCAAGATTTATTCTTTCTCCAACTCACCAACCAGACTCTCCGTGTAGCATTTTTGGGGGCTGTTGTGGAAATGATGGATCTGAAAATTCTACTTCCATCATCTCCATGATCCACAGTAAACCTTAATCCAACTAAAACCAGGGTAATCCAATTTACCCTGCTTTTCAGCTGAAAAGAATCTCAGAGAAGTTTATATTTCAGTAAAAGCAATGCAACCCCTTCTCTCAGGTTTTCAATAAAAAAAGACCTGATACAAAAGGACAAAGGAATGGGGAGGAACATAAGAAAATTCAAATACAAATTCTTAACATTATAAGAATGTCTTATGACAACAGTAGCCTAACATTTACAATTTAATGGAGAGAGAGAGAGAGAGAGAGAGAGAGAGAGAGAGAGAGAGAGAGAGAGAGAGAAGGACCTGAATTCAATATTGAGCTCCATACAAAATCATTCAGGAGTAAATTTGCTTGTATATTAGCTCCACCTCCTGGCTACCTGATATACTTTTTTGTCGAAATATAAATGTCAGTCTAGAAATATTTCTAGCCTAATTAGGAACTAGGGCATTGTAATCAGTTGAAAGACCATTTCTAAACATTTAACTAATTTTTGGACACCCATCTCTAGTTGTTTTAAAGTCTACAAAAATAGAAAATCTGGCAAAACTTTTTCAAATAACTGCATGAAACACTGTGATGCCACCCAGGAAAGCAAATGGATGCACTATCCAAAATAAATTATTTGCTGATCAACAAATTAGGACCCATACTGTAAGGCTAACATTCAAATTCTTTTAGCTTCAGTAAATACTTAGGACTGTTTCCACTGGGTGAAGTCCAATGGGGCACTTTCCTTTATCAATTCTGGGTCACCTGCCAATTTTTATCTGCTAGTGGGACCCACTACTAACCAGTACATATTGAGAAATCCGTGCCTCCACTTGTTTCAGGGCTTCATCTGAAAGCACTAGATCTCTGTTGTACAAGCAGCAGATCCTACTAATGCAACAGGATCATTGGAACCCACCATTTGCTCAACAGAATTAGAATGGCATAATGGAACTGACAGTGGAAGCAGTGGGAGAAAATCAGTGCTTCTATGTCTTAAACAAAAACGACTTCTAAACAATGAGCACAGTATGTGCTAAAAGACACTTTGGATTTGATACAACACTGGTCATTCCATTAGCAGATTAATTTCCCATGTATACTGGACCCCCCAAAATCTGCTACAAACCAGTGGGAAACACCCTGAAGAAGATTTAAGGTACATGTGGGAGTGGCTGGATAGACTGGAAGTTGTACATGTAGTCCTTGGATTAAGAATGAATTATTTTCCCAAGAATGTTCTTGAGTCAAATCACATGAGTAAGCCAAATGTTTGTCTTTGTAGATGCATATACCTTTCTATGCATATAAAACACTTAGCACTTCCATATTCACCAAAACATCCTAAAGACAATACATCATTGTAATAATGATAATTACACTGTAATAATAACATAACTAAAGGTGTATTGAATAGAGAGAATCTGTATGAATGTATAGGTAAATAGCAATGTAAAAACAAATAAAAGGAAAAGTTCTTAAACCACTTTGGAACATTCTTGAGGAAATATTAAACCTAACACTAATGATGATGATGATGGACCTGCTTCTGGAGAGTAAAGGTTTGATTGTGCTGCTGGAGGGGGTGGGGGTGTTACCACTAGAGTTGCTTTCTTGAAGTAGACATCAAGGCTTGTTTGTGCAGCCATTTTCTTTTTCTCATCATAAGTGGCCTTGTAGCATCTGAGAACCTCAGTAACTACACAGTAAACCTTTTTGAAGCTTTCCATTCTAGGATCTTTTCCACTTGAGTTTCTATCATGATTGGCTACAAGGAAAAATGCTAAAGAAACACCAAAGGGGAACTACGCACCCTGCATGAGCCCCAAAACACACTTGCTTGGTGTCGTGTGTATGTGTTCTGGCAAACTTCAGGTGTATGTATGAAGGGCTGTTTTGGCAGGACTGATAGCTCAGAGCCTGAGGATGAAATGTGTGCAGGGGAGGCTGTCTATCATGGTGGGACTGACAGCTCAGCTTCGGATAACGAGATGACTGTTGAAACGATCCCAGTTCTAGCTACAGTCCAAGGGCCTAGGTATCCACCTGTGCCTGCTGTGGGGGAGATTAGTTCAAAGGCAGCCAATGGGGGCAGTCAACCCACCCTTGGGAACGTGGAATAGCGTGATGTGATAGTGCAGTGTCACAGTTGTAGGGTGGCCCAGGTGAGGTCTGCGAGGGAGGAACACAGGCATGCCTGGTTCCACAACGCTCTTCCTCCCAGGAACAGATGCAGGATTCATAAGGAAAGCTTTGGGTGAAGAATGGCAGAGATGGTTCAACATTTTGCTTTGTGCATGCTCCAAGACTTGCAAGTAAAATAAATATGTTTGACAAAGAAATGCTGGTGAAACTGTTACTGCTGGGAGGTAGAAGCATGGCTCACAAAACTTGGGAATGCTCAAGCTGACACTGCGGATCAAAAAAGCTGTGACTATTGTATCTCTAGGAAACTACACAGCTACCAAGAGATGGATCACCAAACACATCACGTAGTTTCCTAGAGATAGTCACAATGCGGCCACTGATAACATGTCACCAAATGCATTGCATAGTTCCCTAGCAATATTCATGGCTTTTTTCTACAGATATTCATATAGGGTTTATGACAATCTGCACATCTGTAAGTATGGTCTGTTTGTAACCAAGATGTTTGTAACCTGGGAACTATCTGTATTATAACTGTAAAGCAAGACTGGCTCATGAGAACACATTATGCCAGTCCTCCACTGGTTGCAATCCAGGTTCAACATGCTAGTATTAACATTCAAAGGCCTAAATGGCTTGAGACCAGGTTATCCAAAGGTTCACCTAACTGGAGCCTGACTTCATCTTTTGGAGCCCTTCTCTGGAAGCTCCTTCCAGGAACCGAGGCAGGTGGCTACCAGGAAAGGGGCTTTTTTTGGTTGTAACAGCACAGTTTTAGAATGAGTTCCACAAAGAGGTGTGCCTGGCACCTACTTTGCATTCTTTTAAGCACCAAGTGAAGATCTTTTTTTATTTGATTTATACTTCCATTTATGTGCTACCTAATACCAAAGTCTCAAGGCAGCTGAGACCAATTAAAAAAAAATTCCCAGCATTTTAACAATCTAACTTTGCTTTTATGTATACCATTATATTCTATAACACTGCTATGCTTCTGTGCTGAATAAGAGCAATAGCAGTTGCAATCAAGGTTTTGTTCTTTTAAATGAATGTGTGTGTGTATGTGTGTCATTTTAACTTTTATTTAATTTTAACGTTTGTTAACTACCCAGAGAACCTCAGCTTTGGGTGGTAATAAAAAGGAAATAAATAAATAAATAAATAAATGAGTCGGGGGTGTGCAAACCAAAGACTGCACAGAACCCACAGTTTGACTTTTATCAGGGCTGGCACATTCTCCCACAGATCCTTTCCACACAACAGTGTTGCTTGTTCTTGAAAATATGAACTAGGTATGAACACACAGTGCTGGGCATGAGCATACAGTGTAGAGATGGCCTAATGTGGATTGTGTACCACTAATCAAGCTTATTTCCAAAGTGCTCATGAAATCATAACTTTTTTTTAAAGGGCAGGTACTAAAATAGCATTGCCAATTCTGCTTGTATTTCAATAGTATCTCAGGTCAAAAGCACAATATGGCACTATATTATTAACATACTCTGCTTTGATAACCTTATTAACAACTGCCTTAATAAGAACCAGTTCATTAAACAGTGCCTTGGACTAAGTGCAGCACAACTCAGAATGAAACACTTGCTTAGAATAACTTTCCTCAGAGGAGCATTTTCATTATTTTAATGCAAAAACTCATTAAACAAGTTATTATACTACAATTATATTACAGGTTTAGTGATGTATCTGGAGTTAATCACATAGTTTCTTTTGCAGTTCTTTTGCCTGTTTTATGAATAGTTTACCTAAAAACCTACCCATTTGTGGAATAATTTCTTCGCTAGCCCCTTTGAAGAAGCATACATAGATTATAAGTCCTCGCTGGATCTATATAAAACAAAG
The DNA here is from genome assembly GCF_004798865.1 of Varanus komodoensis. Taxonomy (NCBI): domain Eukaryota; kingdom Metazoa; phylum Chordata; class Lepidosauria; order Squamata; family Varanidae; genus Varanus; species Varanus komodoensis. The sequence continues at coordinate 29,834,238 of NW_025335761.1, forward strand.
ACATATTTATACATCCATGCAGCTGTGCAGTGTAATGAAACAGATCCATTAATTCCATGCATGAAACCATATGTGCAGTGCAATTCCAGGTCAGAAGTGTCAGCTCAGAAGCCCCAGAGAGTTCAGTGAGAATTGCTCACAAATAAGCATTATTGGACAAAACTCATTCACTTCTATCTGGACTGCAGTGCATATATTAATTTGTTAAATTCATTTATTTTCCTCATCTGACATACCAAAATGAAATGTCATCTCAGAGTTAAAAGGTTACATTATTTCTTTAAAGGGGTAGGAAATCCCTTAAATACATTTTTGCAAGAAAAGTAAATACATTCCTACACAGGTCACATATTTCACTGCTTCCCAAATTGCATACTTTAAACTCTCTCTCTCTCTCTCCAGTGCCAAAGGAAGGAGTACATTTACTATATTTCTTGCCCAGAGAAATAGTCATATAGATTTCTTTTTATATACACAGCTCGGAAAATACTCTCAGAATAGTATCAGAGAAAATGCCAACAAATCTATGCTGTACTCGAACAGCACAATCCGCCACATGGCACGAATGGTTCATGGAGACTCTGTGATCTTTATACATGCCTACTCAGAAGTAAGCCTCACTGAATTAGGCAGCAGCTACTCCCAGGTAAGTCTTTGCCCTCCCTTCAAGGTGATCGCGCCCAATCCAAAGGAGCCATTTGTAAAGCCAAAGGCAGATTTCGCGCTGACATCACAAACCGTGAATGAAACGCAAGAGAGGCTTCACATGTGAGATGTCCCCCAAGCCATTTGCTTTGAGGATTTTTTTTTCCTTTCAGGGCCCAAAAGGTGGTTTGGTGACCAGTACCCGACCAGATGAATAATGTGTGCATGAAGCACTTCTGGCACATAGGAAAAATCTTTAAGATAGCAATAATGATCTGAATGAAATCTGTATTTCTAATGAAGCAGGGTGAAGCTGTCCGATTCGAAGAGCAAATCGTGGATGACTTAGAGAGCGAGATGATATGAAAGACCCTTGAACTCCTATCTCGGCGATTTTCCACCTACAGATATGACATGCGGATCAGAGTGACAGGAAGAGGGCGCAAGCTGCTCCTGCTGTCTAGGGAATCACCTAAGGCGAGCCATCCCCCGAAGGGATTTATCCGTGCAGATATTACCTCCACCCACGTGGCTTCGGCGCCCGGCTCGGCAGGTTTCACCTGCAGTTTCGCGTGCAGACATTGCTGCAGAACGGCCCGGGCTACCGGACCGCGGCTGGAGCGCGCCGTGGCCATTGCACCCACCCCGGGCCACACACAGGAAAGAGAGGCGCCCCGCCTCCAGGCCTGTTTCTCCAGCTCCTCCTACGGCGAGCCCAGCTCCGCCCGCCCCTTTCCCCTGCAGCAATCAAGGATACCCCTAGAGACAAGACCATTAGAGTGACACTCCATTGGCCTGAAGACGGCACTTCCTGCTTCCTTAAAAAAAAATCTATATTTTCCTCCAATCTTAGGCGAAAGTGAAAGGTGCTCCAGCGTCCCCCATTTTAACTTTACGAATAATTCCTCCCGCCGCTCTTAAAGCTGTCCATCGAAAAGAACAGCAAAATCCAGGCTTTCAATGTAGTTGTGGTTGTCAGCACCTCATCTATTTAAAAATCTTTGGCAAATCTGTGCAGATATCAAGGCGTGGAATAAGCAAGGAGTCTATGACGTCAGCATCTAGAAATTTAGTGAAACTGCATTTCTATTAAGGTGCTCCTCTAACACGTTCACTGTTGGACCAATAGCATTTTTCCAAGTGGTGGGTTCAGGATCACATGGAGGATTATAGGAACCGTATCTCTACCACAGCTGTCCAGGATTACTGTCTTTCTCGCACTCGCTCCCTCCAGCACACACAGTATGTATGGTAATCTAGTTTTGTAGCTGGCTGCAGTAATTATAGCGTTCTGTAATGCAGTTACTTATTTAACAGGTGTTTATACCACTAAGGAAGCAGCCACAACCTTGTCTGAGGACCGTAGAATATGGGGAATTCCGCCCTCCCCGCCCCAGGTTAGCAAGCTTGGCGGGTGTGTGTGAGAAATCTCAAAGCAATTCACTGCATTAAAACGTATACTAAAACCTTATTTGCAGTAGAAACCTACGCTAAAACTGTATCTGGAATAAAAACCGAACATATCAAAATTTAAAGACTGAAGAATCAGAACTAATGGTCAGAGAAATCCTACACAAAGAGGGTTTTTTTTTGTTGTTGTTTAATAACCATTAGATACTATTTATGGTTCTCTGAGAAGCATCTTTCAAATGCATCTGACAACAATTTCGGTAATCTGGGCAATTACAGCTGAGAGATGAGTGCAGTTGTAGTTTAATATTTTTTGAGTGCACCAAGTTGGGAGACACTGCCATAGACTGGGCCACATTCAAAAAGATCCGTTCTGAAGTTCTTGAAGATGTGATAGGCAGTGCTGTAGGGGAGTCTGGTTTTGCAGGATTGCAATACAGGTGAGAACTTAATCTGCCCCTGCTACTACCCTTCAGACTTCCCATCTCTGACTGAGTTTAGCTGATATATTGCTTCCTATTGTAATATTTATTTATTTATTTTATTTATTAAAACATTTTTATGCCGCCCCATTCGCCTAAGCCTCGGGGCGGCTCACATCATCAAGTTAAAATAATTATAATATAAATTAAAAATATAAATATTAAATTAAAATACAACATTACAGTATAAAATAAGCCGCCCTGGCCAAATAAAACCAATAACGTTAACAGTTAAAATGCCGCTTGAATAAAAAGGTCTTTGCCTGGCGCCGAAAAACAAATAACGGCGGCGCCAGGCGGACCTCTCTGGGGAGCGCATTCCATAACTTAGGCGCCACCGCAGAGAAAGCCCTCCTCCGAGTACCCACCCTCCTAATTTCTTTCATGGAGGGTTCCTGGAGAAGGGCCTCCCCCGCCGATCTCAAGGGGCGGCTGGGCATATATGGATGCAAGCGCTCCTTCAGGTAACCAGAGTATTATATAGAGTATTTTGGGGTCTTTGTCTTCACTGCTCAATTAAGGCCCATTAGCTTTATGAAAGACCTGCTCCCAGAGGAGATAAAACTGCTGGAACTGATCTGGTGATATGGTTCAATTCAATTGACTGCAATTGTTAAGTATCCTTAGAAAGTGACTTTGGAGAGTCAAAATTTGGGAATTCACTTCAAAGTTTGTGAAAGGACAGTAAAGAAATGCTATGCATATATCTGTTACATGTTTACTTTGTGTTCCCTATGTGAAAGGAATGTTTCTGAGCATACCTGTGGTCGTCTTTTGTTACTGTCAAAGACTTGTGCACCAGTTGCTTAGTCATGTTGGGATGGAAGAGGACGCAAGACAATAACTTTGACTATTGTTAGATGGCAGTCAGGTATGTTCAGTTCTGATTGGCTTGGGATTTTAGCTAGGTAGAAAAGAGCACCTGGCAAATGGAAATAAAGGTATTGATAGTTAGAGTCTGTTCTGTGAAGGTGAGGGAAGTGCTAGTTGCTGTTGGCTGGTTTAAAAGATGTATTACCCTAGTGTCCTGGTCCATCTGATGGAAAATTTATGGTTCCCTGTGCTTGAATTCTTTGTAACCTTGCTAAAGCCTCAACCTGAAGAGCGGCCCTCACATCATACAGACATTCAAAATTTTTGTGTGTATGAATCTAACACTAGTTAACAGAAATTGTTCAGCTGAAACAGCATTCTTAGTCATGACAGTGCTTTACTAGCGTGAGAAACTGGACATGCACTGAGAAGACAATTGCTGGCACCTAACTTTCTGCTTAATAGTCCTCTGTTAAGCTAAGTGTGGAATGTGGCCTACTTTCTTTACCTAACAATGCACAGAAGGTGGGATCAAAGTAGGGATGGGAATAGCCCACAATGACTAATAACTGAGTTTGTTCTTAATGGTATACAAACATTTGGATTGTTAATGGCTGATGCTGGACTCTTATGAAGGAAGAGTGGACTGCTCTGTATTGTATGCATGCTTCAATAAAGAGCTTTTGTTTTTTGTTTTTAATCTTGCTGGTGGTTTGTTGTCTCTTGTGGTTAGACAAATCTTTAGACCATTTGGGGTTAGAGTTCCTTACACAGCCAAGACTCCTCAAAATTTAAGGATAATCAGAAAGAAATGAAACAAAGCAAAACCACATGTGGAGAATAACATACAGTTTATTGAATACAATAATAAAATGTGGATACAGATTATCAATAAGCAAGAAGAGAAAATGCTCACAAACATTAGGGTTTCCTAATGTGAATGCTGTTGCCCTGGAGCATTGCGTTGCTTAGATACTTTCCTCATTCTAAGATAAAAGCCAAAGGGCAAACTAGCAAGCTAATGCTTTAAAAGCTATTTCCCTAAATTCTAAAAACTGGGGGGAAAGGAGAGAGGGGATGAGAAGAACCAGCTCAATTACTGCTTGCAAAAGGATGTGTAAACATCCTTCTCTCAAGGATGAAGCAAGAACTTAACAGTAGCTGATCTCATGCCTTCAGTGATTGCTCTTGCTACGGTAAAGGCCTGTGTTCAACACTGAGAACAGTTCATACTAGCTCCTCATTGAAATGTCTTCCAGTTACTGATCCCAATAAAAAAAGACTGGATATTAAGCTGTTCC
>NW_025335761.1:29848668-29857606 GCF_004798865.1 Varanus komodoensis
TAAATCAGTGTGATTCAAAGGCGCTCAGCTTTGACTGGATTGCACATCCCTATGCTTGTTGTTTGAACTTCCATTAAAAAATGGACTTTGGAAGCTTAAAAGCATTGCATCTATAATGCTGAGCAGCCCCTATGATCTTCCAAACTAGCACAAATAATCTAACTTGGACAGCAAGGTCTCAATCAAATGCCAAATTATGCAAGTTTGAAACCATTGTCACCAATGGTCTTAAGTGCTTTTAGCACTACATGAAAATACAAGTTCTAATTCTCTTGCTCCTGACCACTTCCACACCATATCCACACTTCTTTCTGTGATCAAAATATCCTTCAGGAGTTTATAAATAGTTCTTCTGAAGTGTGGTATGTACTATGATGAACATTCCCAGCTAAGGATGCAATGTACTGTCAAGAGCATTCCCAGCTAATATTGAGAAATATGAAAGGTGCAACTGATATATACAAGGCACTGGCTAGCGTTCGGATACCCTGAAATAGGACAGGACAAAGGCATGAAGAAACATGTGCTTTGGATATGCAGATCTGTTTCTTGATAGCTGTGGCATCATTATGAGTGAGCCATCTCTAATCAAATTTCTATATGGGAGTGGAACATGTACTGCTATCCAGACATTTTAGCCTACGGCTCCCAGTATTCCTTGACATTGGCTACACTTGGCAGGGATTATAGGAGCTGTAGGGCAAAAAGCCAGGAAGCTACAAATTGCCACTTCTATTCCAAACCATGCATTCTCTTAAAATCCATTCAAACCATCAGCTGAGACTCATTCAGCACCGAATAATTAAGTGATAAGTGATATACATATATGCATGTGCAAAACAGCCATACAGTGCAATCATTTTAAATACTGCCTAATTGATATGGTTGTCTGTTACTTCAGTGGATACTTATTTTTACATCAAAATGGAATGCCTCTGGTTTTAGCAAAATGCTCTAAGTCACTATAGCATACATAATACTTTGCATTTACTTGGTTAGACACAGGTGTACTATGGCTCTGCTACAACTAGCATACTCAAGGCTTTGTTTGTTATAGAGTTATTTGTTTTCAGACAAAATGAGCTCTTATTGTGAACAAATGTCATTTTACTTAAAAAATAAGGTAATGCAGAGTCCAATTAATATTTGCTTGGAAGTAAACCTCATTAAAATTGCAGCATGTTACATTTGCGTAAACATATAGTTGAACTACTACTCTGGGTACACTTAGTTATAGCTTCCTATGAACTTAATGGGGCATAAATAAGCCAAAGGCAGCCCTAGTTCTATGTGTATTTACTCATATTGTAGGTAAGACTCATGGAGTACATTGTGACTTACTGCAGCTATACACAGATTCTTGCAGAAATCAATGACATTTAAATATGCTCATCCTAAATTGGATCATGCCCAGCTTCTAAGAATCCAAGTGAGCATGCATGCATGCATGCATGCGTGTGCACACACACATCTGAGAATTTTCTCTTCTGTTCCTTGTAAGTTTCCTAGAAATGTAGCGAATCTCATCTCATAGAAGAAATCTATACTAAACCCCCTTTCTGTTCATGAGGGTGTACACTTATGGTCTTTATGCAAAACACATTTCTCTCAGTTGGGCACATACTAATGAATACAGCAGTTCCTAACATGTTGAAACATGATTTGTGATGTAATTGTCAGAAAAGTAGGGATATGTGTGCAAGGAAGCGGGATGTGGGTGGAAAAATGGCCCTTCCCAAAGCAAACAATTGAAGAAATCAGTTAAGTAGTAACAAGCAGATTTCTTTCCCTTTTTTAAAGGGAAGGAAGACAAGTCATGTTGCTTCTCACAAAAAAGCATAGAGAAGGGCAAGGGGAAAGGCAATGAGGTGCTGCTTGTTGCCACTCCCCCACCTGCCAGAGGGTGAAGCCAGTAGAACCAACACCCACATTCCTCCATCAGCCAAACAAATGCAGTCCTTCTCCCCCAAGTAAGCTGCACTTACCTCTCAGGATGTGTGCATTTCATCCAGTTGTTCCTGGAGGTTAGGGACAAAGGAGACAATCAGGAAGGCTTGAAAAGACACTGCAACTTTTAGGACAAGGGAAGGGGTAAGGGAAGTAGTATTCCATTTACTCTCCAGATCATTGGGGCAATTGAGCTGGGAGGCAAAGGGAACAAGGCTGCAAAGGAAAGCTGCTTGGTTTGTCAAAAAAGCCTGATAGGTATTTCCCCTTGCAGTGGCACTCTTTACCCCCAACACAACGAAACCACTCCTTTCTCCCTGAAGAACTGTACATCAGGTTTAGCATCTGCTGAAATATATTGCATAGGGAAAGCGCAACATTAAAAATAAATAAAATAATAAAAAGTTGTGATAGAACTGGTCTGAAGAAATTCAAGATGTATTGGCAGAAATAGCATGAGGAGGCTGGTTTGAGATGAAAGTCATGTGACATGGCAATGTGTCCATCAACACATTGCTGGTAAAAAATATCTGGTCTAGACCAGGCTCTAGTTTGTGTATCTAATGGTAGGAATATCTGCTGATCATCATCTATGAATTCAAGCAGATTTTTTCCTGGTCTGGAAGACCACAGTCTAAAGTGGTTTTGCTGGACATCTTGGCAGCTTTCAATACCAGGTGTCCTTCTGAGGTGTCTGTCTGAGATGTGACTAGAAGGCACTGTTATATGGTGGGTTCATTCCTTTGAGAGGACGATGTAAGATTTTGATTCTGAGGATTTCAGGCACAATGCCATTATCACTGACCTGTGGTGTCCCTCAGGATTCCATCTTATCTCCCATACAATTTATCATGTACACAAAACCACTGGGAAATATTGTCCAGAGTTTTTGGATCAAGAACCTCTGGTATTTTACTGACATCCAGCTTTACCTTTCATTTCTATCCAAATTCAAGGAAGCAATTCTAGCTCTAAATCAGTGTCTGATGTGACTAATGGACTGAATCGGGGGTGGTGAAGGAATGAAGATTAATTCAGGCATTCAGGATCTCAACCTGTGCTTGGTGTGGTTAAACTCCCCCTGCGACTCTGAATTGTAGGGTTTGAGTGTACTTCTGAACTATGTGTTGAACCTGGATACCCAAGTTTTGGCATTGCCTAGGAGTGTGTTTGTTCAAACGTGCACCATGACCATACTTAGAGATCTCCTGATCTACCTCCTGATTTAGCTGCAGTCACACATGCCTTTAGTACATCCAGCATGATGTTCTACATGAACCTGTCTGTGAAAACTGTTCAGAAACAGCAGATAACCCAAAATGCTGTGGCCAGATTGTTGGCAGGAGTTGGTTACAGGGACCACATGATTCCCTGGTAAAAACATTTTTTTGTTGTTGTTGCTAGTTGCAAAGTCATGTCCAACCCATTGTGACCCCATGGACACATTCCCCCAGGCCTTCCTGTCCTCCACCATCCCCTGGAGTCCACTTAAGCTCACGCCAAGTGCTTCTGTGCCTCCATCTAGCCACCCCCTTCTCTGCCGTCCCCTTCTTCTTTTGCTGTCAATTGTTCCCAGCATTAGGGTCTTCTCCAGTGAGTCCTTCCTTCTCATTAGGTGGCCAAAGTAAAAAACAAAACCCAACTTTATTGATTACCAATTTTTCCAGGCAGAATTTACAGTGCTAGTTATGACCTATTAAGGCCTATACAGCTTAGGGCCAGGCTACTTGAAAGTATCCTACCTTGTGTGAAGAATTCATTTTGGGGTGGATCTGGGCTTGGCTCCCTGGACTCTGGTTGTCTTTGATGTGATCATAAGTCTGAATTCTAGGTGTGCTCACCCTGTGCATGCATGTGACATGGTTGCTGGCTGTGCAAACTTAAACCACAAGCACTCACAGACTTCCTCTAATCTCCACTTGCTTTCTAGGGCTGATACAAGCACAAGAGGAAGTTCACAGATGCTACAGAGAGGGTTTTCATAGAGGTCCTAAGATATTGAGAGGCTCTTCTTTTAAGACTGCTCCTTAAGTGGTGGATTCGGTGGAAATGTGAAAAAGGCCCTTCTTCCTGAATCTGGAAGTCTGTCCCAATAGACGCTAGTTTTGCTCCCACTCCATTGTCCTTCTAACAGCAGGCAAATATCACTTCATTCAGGAGGGCCTTTGGTGTATAAACAGGGTTGTTGGGTTGGATACTGGCAAGGATACTGGCAAGTAATCCACCCGATTACTGTGTTTTAATGCATTTGTTTTAGTATTGTTTTTGTCAAATGTATTCATGATTGTAAGCTGCCTTGAGTACCATTTTTCTTGGTGCAAATGTGAGGCAAATATTGTAGCATAATTAGGTTAAAAGGAAGGAAGCTTTAAAACACATTACCAGTGTCAGGGTGGTGGACTAGAAGACTTTCAGGATCTCTTCTGATTCATCATTCAGTATAGATGGTGCTGGTTGCCAGGTAAGTAACTGAAATGTGGAATGGTAGCTTCAAGTTTCATGATAGCTTTAGTTGCAAAGACTATGTCTATTCCACTAAACCTGAAGTCTGGAACTTTTGTCTACTATTCTGCCACTAGAGGCAAACATGTTGGTGAAGAAGCAGAAACTAATCAAAGCATAGGTCATGCCATACTCATATTGCCTAAATAGTGTGTCAAATTAATGGTTTGGCTGTAATTAGCAGCCATAATTTCTCAGCATTTTGGAAAGCTCATAATGCAATGAGATAAATTGAGGAAAAAAGTTAATTTAATTTTTCAGTCAGGAACCCATGTTAGATGGGAAGGCAGCAGCAAGTCCTATAACTCCAAACATTCCCCAGTAAGCTATGTTTTCTGGAGAATACTGGGAGGTGCATAACATAGAATCATAGAATAGAAGAGTTGGAAGAGGCCATGAAGGCCATCGATTCAACCCCCCGCTGTTGCAGGACACCATGTAACACCATCCCACTCAGATGGCTGTCCAGGTTCTTTTTTAATATCTCTAGTGTGGGAGAGCCCACCACCTCTCTAGGCACCTGGTTCCACTGTTGTATTGCACTGACAGTAAGGAAGTTTTTCCTGATGTCCAGCCTGAATCTGGGTGGCTGCAACTTGAATTGATTATTCCATGTCCTACATTCTGACATTAGCAGCAAGAGAACTTGACCTTCCTCTTTGTGACAGCCTTTGAGGTACTTATAGAGTGATATCGTGTCCCTCTCAGTCTTCTCTTCTCAAGACTGAACATGTGCAGTTACCTGGGCAACCCAACATGCGTAGGGTTCTGCCACCAGTTACTTCTGAAGGATTATTAAGCTCTTTCCCCTGCTACCATGCAGAGTACATGTCAATCTGGGTACACTGGCAATCATTCTTATCAGATCCTCCTGGCTCTTGTACAGAGGTCTCCACAGGACTTAGCTGAAATGGAGGAGGTTGTGCTTTTATTTTCCTTCAATAAATAGTGTCCCTCTTTATCTTGGTTAATTTGTTTTGAATAACAAACGTTTGCATAAGAATATTTGGCACAACCCTGGTATCCTTCAGTTATAGCCCTTTCTAGGCACCCAAGTCAAAGACTGTTTTTGCATATGGAAATGAAGCAGGGATCAAACTAGATGGCCCAGGAGGCCCCTTCTGACTCACTCTGTTTCTATGAATGAATCATGCCAGGACTGTCCAGAGTCATTTTGTTGCCAGGGACAACTAAGAGTTGAATGGTCCTTCTTCACTTCCAAGAGAATTACAATAGTTTATGGGGTACAGGGCAGAAAGTGGAGTGTTCTGCAGCACTTTCCCGATATTCCCCATCCCTGCCTAATGGAAGGACCAGCCTCAGATTGTACCTAACTTTTCACTGGAAATGAAGCAAATAATTTCAGTTCATCTGCTTGGAATTGTCTTTGTGAAGTTTTATGATGGGGGAGTTTAAAAATCAAAGTTATCAAGCTGCCATTTATCTAACAAAATGGCTTCTTACAACTAAATTAAAAAGCAGATACATTGAAAGTTGAATTCAATGGACCAAAGTGATTATGTGATTCAGTCATAACTGAAAATAAAGGAAGAATAATTTGCCAGGTGTGAGAGGTAAATGCAAAGATGCCAATTTGTCCTGATTCGAATAAATGAAAATTATCCTTGAAAAATATATATTCAAGAACATAATGCATAAAATTCCATTGCTACTTTAAGTCGTTCTAGTAACAAGGACAACACTCTCAGTTTTTCCCTGCACTTTAGCCAACATGTGATGAAACCAGAAGTACCCAATGGGTTCCACAAAACAGTTATTGATAAACTGAAAAAAAAAAAAAATCCAACTTGCCAACTCTGATGGATTCCTTCAGACAACCTAGGCCAAGGCCAACAGCACCCCCTTCCTGTGGTGAATGGTAAATGCAGTCTGCCCCCATTAACTACAGAGGTGCGCTGGGTGCTCTCCACTGACATTTGAGCACAGAAGCAAATGATTAACTCTTTCCATACACTTTTTAAAAGGAAGCTCTCATACGAATAGCGCATGCATTAAACATTCCCAACTCACTATATCAACTGCATGCCACAGGAAGGTGTCTACGACCGAAGTGAAGGAGCCATAGCTCAGTGGTGGAGCCAATTTTTTAAATGCAGAAAGTACTAGGATCAGTCCATGGAATCTGCAGGTAAAGCTGGAAGATGCCGGGAAACCTACTGCTGGTCAGTATGGATAATACTGGTTTCCTAGTTTGTCTTATACCCCACCAAATAATGGTACCACACAGGAGCCTATTTCCAGCCATCCATTGAGAGAAAAAGTGACAGAAAAAGCACAAAACTGTGAATCAGATCTTCCCTGTGCATTGCTCCCCACCACTAGGGGAAAAAAATGCAAGGGGTTTCCTGTCCATTTCCCCACATCTGCACAAAGGAGGGCATGCTCACAAAGCCTGGGTTGTTGGAGATAAAAATGGGAAGATTTGTAAGCTTCACACTTCTCTGATCTTGCACTTTGGAACCAAGGCACAAATCAAATGTCTAGAGATACCTACTTAGCTGGTTTGTGGCATGCTGTAAAATTAGCAAAGGTAGGGAGGAGGGTTCAGACCTCCCTGAAAGCTGTCCTGATTGGACAGGTGATGGGGGAGGATCAGGGTTTCAGGGCCAGGGTGTTGGAGATAATACAGCAGCTACAAAGAGGGTTCCAGTACAAAGGAAGAAGAGAGAAAGGTGGAGGCCAGGGGACTGGAAGGAAGGGGGGTCATGGGAAGGAGTTGAGATGCATGTATACCAATGCTATGAGTGTGGGAAACAAGCAGGAAGTGCTTGAAGCTCTCCTGGGAATAGGAGGGTATGACCTGGTGGGAATCACAGAAACTTGGTGGGATGAAAGGCAAGACAGGAATGTACATGTAGAGGGATATCACCTGTTTAGAAAGGACAGGTAGGGAAAGAAGGGAGAGAGTGTAGCACTATATGTTAAAGAAGAGATAGGTTGCAGTGAGATAGAGGGTGGCACAGATGGGGATCTGGTAGAGGTGGTCTGGGTAAAACTAAAGGGTCTTGACAGGGGGAGGGACCTGACAGTGGGTGTATGTTATTGCCCTCCAAGTCAACTTAAGACCTTGAATGATGCCCTGACAGACCAGATTAGAAAGATATCTTCGGGGAGGGGTGCAGTAATTATGGGTGATTTCAGTGTCCCAGATAGTAGTTGGGAGACTCACTTGGAGGCAACAGCTAGGATACATCACTTTCTAGATGCTATAGAGGGAGGGTTTTTCACACAGAGGGCCCAGGAGGCAAGGAGGGGTGGAAATATCCTTGACTTGGTTTTGACCATCAAGGAGGACCTGATAGATGAGGGGCAGATTAGGGGAGCTCTGGATGCAAGTGATCACTCCATCCTATGCTTTGAGATCTGGGGAATGTGGATGAGCAGCAAGTCAAGTACTAGAAGCTGGGACTTCACAAGGGACAACTTTGGCCAATTGAAGGCCAGATAGGGGAAAGTCTCTTGGAAGATGGTACTGGAAGACAAGGGAGTTCAGGAGGGGTGGTTGGCACTAAAAAGGCAGGTCTTGGAGATGCAAGTCTTGCAGATACCATTGGTAAGCAATGTGAGGAGGCAAAGGAGAGCACTGCTGTGAATGCAAAGAGATGGTAAGAGGGATTAGGCATAAGAGGAACCTCCATAGGCAATGGGCACTGGGGCAAGTAGACAAAAGGGTATACCAGGAGGAGCCTTGTTGCAGAAGAATTTTTCACAAGGGTAAGGTTGCTTATGAGGTGAGACTTGCAAAGAGTATCAGAAGCAACAAAAGGGGCTTCCATCAACATGTAAATAGAAAGAGACAGGCAGTGGGACTGCTTAATAAGGAAGAAGGGGATTCCGGGAAGAATGTGAGGAAACAAATTTAGGCACAGGTGCTAAATGATTATTTTGCCCGTCTTCTTTCCAAAGCAGGATGGGGGAGATTCGCATGGGGGACCAAATGAGGCCAGGGATGGGGACAGAGAGTAGAGTCACTACAGCTAGAAGTCGAGGAGCTCCTCAGGTCACTGGGCGTTACATAGGCCCCTTATGGGTTACACCTGAGAGTACTTCAGGAGTTGGCTGGGGTTCTCTCATGCCCGCTGGCCTCCATTTTTGAGGCCTCATGGAGAATGGATGAAGTTCCAGGGGACTGGAGGGTGATGTCAGTGGTCCCAATTTTCAAAAAGGGTGATAGAAGGGACATGGGAAATTACAGATCAGTTAGCCTTATGTCCATTGTAGGAAAAACAATGGAAAGGCTCGTAATAGTGAGGGATCTAGTGATGCTAGATAGGGAAGGGAGGCTGATAGCCACACAACACGGCTTCCGCAAAAACAGGTCCTGCCAGACAAACCATGTGGAATTCTATGACAAGGTTTTGCGATGGCTAGATGGAGGGGATGCAGTGGATGTGGTATACCTGGATTTCAGCAAGGCCTTTGACAAAGTGCCCCATGATATCCTGGTGGAGAAACTGAGGAGTTTTGG